>NW_012119598.1:1125843-1216874 GCF_000951035.1 Colobus angolensis palliatus
TGCACCACCATGCCCTGCTGATTTTTGTACTTTTTGGTAGAGACGGGGTTTTGCCATGTTGCCCAGGTTGGTCTCAAACTCCTGACCTCAGGTGGTCCGCCCGCCTAGGCCTCTCAAAGTGCTGGGGTTACAGGTGTGAGCTACCGCATCTGGCCTTGAATAAATTTTGAACAAGGAATGTGACATTCATGTTTTATTGAACCCTACAAATTATGTAGCTGGTCCTGCTGGAGAGTTTCTGTGGTTAGGCCACAATCAGACAGATGTTTCGGAGCAGAGCCGTTCAAGAGTTAACAGGGAAGATGGCCAAACACAAGGCTACTGAGAGTTACTTTGAAAAACAATCTAGTATTATTATTTTTTAACCCCATCATGGCTATCAATCTTGCTGTGACAGGAACAGTTTCCGTTACAATACTTAACACTATTAACAGTCTCCGTTTAGAAGGTTGGAGACTTCTTCTCTATTGGGTAGGCTCTTTCCCTGCCTTTTTTTTTTTTGAGATGGAGTCTCACTCTGTCACCCAGGCTGGAGTGCAGTGGTGTGATCTCAGCTCACTGCAACCTCCGCCTGCTGGGTTCAAGCAATTCTCCTGCCTCACCCTCCTGAGTAGCTGGGACTACAGGCACATGACACCTTGCCCAGCTAATTTTTGTATTTTTAGTAGAGACAAGGTTTTGCCACATTGGTCTGGCTGGTCTCAAACTCCAGACCTCAAGTGATCCACCCACCTCGGCCTTCTAAAGTGCTGGGATTATATGCGTGAGTCATCGCTCCTGGCCCTACTTTCTTGTATGAAGACAAACAGAAATAAAATCAGCCTTCTTGAGGGATCAAACAGGAACCTCGTGCATGGTGGAAGTTCACTGTGCTCAGTATTCCAAATAAAAATGTAAATAATTGCAGTCCAAAGAAGAGTGAAATTCAAAAGAATTCCAAAGTGCCTCCCTGACCAAAGCTTAGCTTCATTTCTGGAAGATACAGAGACAGAGAAAAGAGAGTTGGCAGTTTGGATATTTGTTCCATCCTATTTTCTACCAGCACTTTCAAAGAGTTTTAAATTTGAGAATGTGAGGATACTCATATAAATGTGAAGAGGCTTCTATTGTAGGAGAATGCTCATTTTCTTTCTCCTAAAGTTTAGAAATATATTCAGAAAGCAAATGCATGCTAATATTTCCTCTACTTCTTTAGTTGTTTATTTCAGTGGGATTTTCATGGTGCCTGAGTTTTTCACTGGCATAGAATAAATATTGTTGATCTCCAAATGATACAGAATTGTCATCCTATGTGAAAGTGTTTGACTTTTGCAAAAACAAGGGCAAAGAGAATTGTTTAGACTTTGTGGATTCTGTGATTCTCTTATTTCTAGGGTAGAGCTAAAGTCAACTGGTAATTTGTTTGCATTTTTTATTGAGATAAAATTAATATAACATATAATTTGCCATTTTAACCATTTAAAAGTGTAGAGTCCAGTGGTTTTTAGTACATTCACAGTGTTGTGCAACCAGCACCGCTGTCTAATTCCAGAATATTTCTATCACCCCAAGAAGAAAACTCATGTCTCCCAGTTCCTGTTTCTCCCCACTGGCTGACAATTACCAATCCACTTTCTGTCTCTATGGGTTTGTCTATTCTGGAAATTTAATATAAATAGAATCATACAATATGTGGCTTTTTGTGTCTGTTTTCTTTTTTCTCTTAGCATAATGTTTTCAAAGTTCATCTATGTGATAGCATGTATCAATACTTCATTCCTTTTCACAGCTGAATATTCCATTGTATGGATATATCACATTTTAAAATTCATTAGTCAGTAGTGGACATTTGGATTGTCTCTATTTTTTGGCTATTACAGACAATGACACTGTTAATATCTGTGTACAGTTTTGCTGCGTGAACATATGTTTTTAATTCTATTGGGTATACAACTAAGAACAGAATTTCTGGGTCATATGGTAACTGTTTCTTTAAGTTTTCAAGAAACTGCCAAACTGTTTTCCATAGTGGTTGCACCATTTTACACTTCCACTAGTAATGTGTGAAGGTATCAATTCCTCGCCAACACTTGTGATTTTCTGTTTTAAAAAAATTCTAGTCATCCTATGGTGTGAAGAGGTATCTCATTGTGGTTTTGATTTGCATTTCCTTAATGGTTAGTGATTTTGAGCACCTTTTCATGTGCTTATTGCTCATTTGTATGTATTCTTTGGAGAAATATCTATTTAAATCTTTTGCCCATTTTTTAGTTGCATTATTTGTCATTTTATTGTTGAGCTGTCAGAGTTCTTTATATATTTAGGATACTGGCTCCTTCTCAGACATGTATTTGAAAATATTTTCTTCTGTCCCATGAGTTGTCATTCACTTTCTTGATAGTAGTGTACTTTGGTGCACAAAAGAATTGGCAATTTTTATACTGTACTTAGATTCTACTAAGAATATAACCTTCAGTGAAAGCTCTCTCATATAGAGAAGGTTATTAATAAGAAAGCATTAGTAATATGCTATCATAGTCAAGTAAGAAAGTTCAGGTTCCAAATATGAAACAAAACCAGAGAGAGTGCATATTCATGGTGGTGGAACAGTCATCTGAATGGATGGTGACTTTCAGAAATTCCTAGAATATGTATCTCACTCAGAAGGACAAAGATAGTCATTTAAAGCCATATACACATTCCTTCAATTCTCTACTTTTGTGATATGATCAAACATAAATTTAATATGAAGGATTCTTTCTTGAGGATTTGATTTGAATGGAATACAAATATGAAACATTTCTAATCACATCCTGAACTCAATAAAACTCTCCCTCCTCCTTCTCTTATCCCCCAAACGCTGGTGGAACCTGGATTCTTCTTACAAAAATCATCCAATCAGCCCAAAATTGTTACATCAAGATTATTTTCAAGCTTGAACCAATCTTCTCTTTAATTCCATTCAAGTCCTAAGTATTATAGGACATAAAAAATACTTAGTGGAACACAAAGGGTTTTCACCCTTTTAACCCTTTTTTACCTTTTTATGGGGGGGAGGGCCAGACCCCTTTAAGAATCTGGTAAAAGCTATAGTCTGTATCCCATCAAAATATTACATTTAAAGTTTTAATTAAAATTTCAGGGGTCTCCAGACCACTTGAAACATCTCAAGCTTCCATGCACCTCTAATCTAAAGAAATGGAATTCATTTAAAGTCCAATAGGCATCCTTCATGTAAGGTAACCTTTAACAGTGGGGATCTGTCCACTTAGGACTTTTCCTGGTGATCTCTCATCACTCTCTTGACTTCAAATGCCCGCTGTTCCTGGATGATTTCTGTATCCATATTCTCAGACTTCACCAGAGCTGCAGGCATATAATGCTAGCTGCCTCCTGGGCATCTTCCCTGGATGACTAATGAGCACGTGTTCAAAATAGAACTCAGTGCTTGTTCCCTGATTCATTCCCTCTTCTTTCATTGTCAAAGTGCTGCTTCCTCCTCCTAAGTATCTACTAAATCCACCTCTTTCCTGAAAAGCTGCCATAGCCCCTGTCTTTATTCCTCCCCTGTCTAACCCGTCCTCAGCATGAATGCCAGAGTTACCTCTTAAAATATGTCATGATGCTGGGGAAAGTGGCTCATGCTTGTAATCCCAGCTCTTAGGAAGGGACAGGCAGGAGGATAGCTTGAGCCCAGGAGTTTGAGACCTGCTGGGGGAATGTAGTGAGACCCCGTTCTTCACAGAACAAAACAAAACAAAACAGACAAACAAAATGTCATGAAGATGCCCCATTCACCCTGATGTGATTACTATACATTGTATGCCTGGATCAGAATATCTCATGAACCGCATAAATATATACACCTGCTACATATCCATAAAAATTAAATATATACACCTACTAAAATGCGTCATGGATATCGACTGTCCATGGACACAAAGCTTGGATTTAAAAAGGCATGGCTGAGAAGGCTGCTCAGCCTCTGCCTACCTGGAAAACCTGCCATGCCTGTCCCAGAAATTCTCATCTGCCCACTGTTCACCACATACCCATCTCTGATTTCTGTTCCATCTGGGAAGCTTTCCATATGTTCACCCCTCTGCCTGGGAACCCTTCACTCCTCTCCAACTTGTGACTCCTTTTCATGCTTTAAGGCTACAGCTGAATGTCACCGCCTTAGTGGTGCATTTTCTGACTTTTCCAAGTGGAGTTGTTGGTTCCTGGGTCCGTGCCGACACACCCTTCCCTGTAGGCCCCTACCCTGCCAGTTATCACATCATCTTGTAGTTCTTGTTTGTCTCTCCAATAGACTGTGTGCTGCTAGAGGGCAATTGGTATGTTTTATTTATTTTTGTAGGTATCGCCAGTGTCTAGCACAATGGCAAGCATCTGTAGGGCTCAATAGATTACTATTTAATACATTTTTAAGAGAGCAAAAGAGAAAAGAAACTTAAGATTTCCAGGGCTCTCCAAGTATCTAAATCCATGGGTCATGCATGCGGAAAATCACTTCTGCCCTCCTTGAAATGGAACAATTAGGTGAAACACCCAGATTAACAGCTCAATGAAGGAAAGGAAAAGAAATGTATGTCTAGTTTAAGCTGACAGGCCTGTTAAGACATAATGAATCCCATTCTTTATTTCTTTCTGCTTGTGTGGGTGGAGAGCAGGCAGTTGTAAAATCCAAAAGAACATCAAGCTAGGAAGAGAAAGTCAGGCACACGGTCATTTCCCACATTCAAATCCTAAAAATCACTAGGAGTTGACAATAATTTAGAGCTTTTTGTTGCTAATTCACTGTCATAGATGGGCTGGCTGGGTCTGTTCCAAGTCATAGTGAAAACATAGAGGTACTCATTCATTTATTCATGGACCCAGCCAATATTACTGACGAAATTCAGTGTGCCAGGCACTATCCTAGGTGCTGGAGATACAGCAGAGAGCAAATCATAAAATTCCTGCCCTCGAAGGGCTTGCGTCCTAGTGGAAGGATATAAAAAATAAATGAGTGGTTTGCATAGCTCAAGTCTGCTTCTCTGTGATGTTCAGGTGACTTTCCTGGAAGCAGTGGGCTTCTGCACAGTGCCAGCTGTGTTCTTGGTGCTTGTTGGAACTCAGCAGCTTGGTCAAGTGTAGATGTTTGTGGAGCTAAATGATACCCACCATTATAGTGACAGCAGGTGCTGAGGCTCTTCTGAACAGTTTTCTGAGCCTTCCACCACATCACCTATTATAGGACACAAATGTCATCAGATCTACTTGAGATTGGGAGGCTTAGAGGCCTGAATGCCAAGTTTCTACCCTCTGCCTCAGAAGGACTTCATTTTAAAAAGACATGATCACTGGGTTGTTCTCCATCCTATGGGCAGCACCAGCTTGTACATTAGGTCATTGTGGACTTAGTAGCATTCTGGAATTGATAACCTTGACACGTATCCAACCTTAAAATCATTCATTTTTTTTTTTTTTTTTTTGAGAGCAGATGTCACTTTTTTGCTCAAGCTGGAGTGCAGTGGTGCAATCTTGGCTCACTGCAACCTCTGCCTCTCCAGCTCAAGCCATCCCCCCACCTCAGCCCCTTAAGTAGCTAGGACTACAGGTGTGTGCCATCAGGCCTGGCTAATTTTTGTATTTTTTTTATGGAGACAGGGTTTTGCCACATTGCCCAGGCTGGTCTTGAACTCCTGAGATCAAGTTATTCACCCGTCTTGGCCTCTCAAAATGCTGAGATGACAAATATGAGCCACCACACCCAGCCTAAATTGTTTTATTGATACATACTGTTTGTAATCTTTATGGGGTACATGTGATATTTTGTTACATGCATTGAATGTGTAATAATCAAGTCAGGGTAGTTAGGGTGTCCATAGTCATTATCCATCATCATGAGAATTGATCATTTCTCTGTGTTGCGAATATTGCAAGTTCTCTCTTTTAGCTAGTTTGATATGTACAATACATTGTTGTTAACTGTAGTTACCCCACTCTATCAAATATTAGAACTTATATCTTCTACCTGTTTGTTTGTACCCATTAGCCAACCTCTCTTCATGCTGCCAAATCATTTTTAATGAACTTCACTCTAACTGAGAGCTTACTTGTAATTAAGATAAAGGTGCTTGCTTCCATTTGCTGAACTTCCCTGAGAGACCCTTGGGTGTCTCAGATTTACCCCCTAAATGACTCCCTTTTTAGATTAGGTCCACCAGAATAATCATTTTTTAATTTACAGAGGCATGCTAGGGAGGGGACTGAGATATATGTGCAGGTCGTGCCATCCTTGGCCTCAAGAGATATGTCAGTAGATATGGAAAGACACATATTTTTTTCTTTTTTTTTTTTTTTGAGACGGAATCTCACTCTGTCGCCCAAGCTGGAGTGCAGTGGCCGGATCTCAGCTCACTGCAAGCTCCGCCTCCCGGGTTCACGCCATTCTCCTGCCTCAGCCTCCTGAGTAGCTGGGACTACAGGCGCCCGCCACCTCGCCCGGCTAGTTTTTTGTATTTTTTAGTAGAGACGGGGTTTCACCGCGTTAGCCAGGATGGTCTCGATCTCCTGACCTTGTGATCCGCCCGTCTCGGCCTCCCAAAGTGCTGGGATTACAGGCTTGAGCCACCGCGCCCGGCCTTTCTTTCTTTTTTTACAGACAGGGTCTCACTCTGTCACTGAGGCTGGAGTGTGGTGGCGCAATATTGGTTCACGGCAGCCTTGGTCTTTTGGGCGCAAGGGATCCTCCTGCTTCAATCTCCCAAGTAGCTGGGACTACAGGTGCATGCAACCATACCCAGCGAATTTTTGTGTTTTTTGTTGAGACAGGGTTTTGCTGTGTTGCCCAGGCTGGTCTCAAACCCCTGGGCTCAAGTGATTCACCCACCTTGGCTTCCCAAATTGTTGGGATTACAGGTGTGAGCCACCACACCTGACCAGACAGACACATTTCTAATGAAAGAAAAATCATTCCAGGAGTCAGGCTGGGGAAGGCTTTAGTGCTGAGTTGGTTCCAGGTTGCACACAAGCCCAGGATGGGCCTGCTGGAAGGGCATCTTGATGGGGATTTGAAGGGTTCGAGGGAAGGGGTTGGAGCTGTGTGAAAACACACCTGGCACATCTGCTGGGCCTGTGAGAAAGCAAGAAGAAGCGCATGGTGGGGGAAAGAAGGGAACCAAGGGCAGAAAGATCTGCCGGATGGGAGTGGAGAAAGAAAGCGAGGTCCCGTTGGGATTGACTGGCACCCACAGAGTGGTTGGATCATGTGAGAGGCCTCATGCCTGTTGCTGCAACATGCTGGATGCGACGACTGCAGAAGAACGATGGGGGACATGAATGGCTCTGACAAAAACACCTCGTACACACAGCTGGGCACGAGCCATTAGCCGGGTTTACTAAACGACGCGAGAGCAAAGGGCACGGCTACTCATGTCTTGGAAAAGAGCCAAGCTCCATCCAGCAACCCCTTATGATTTGTAAACCCCCAGCTCTTATATAAAACTTTTTAATGGCACCACCATCTATTTTCCTTAAATAAAAAATGTTGAATGTTTCTCTCACACCCGTTGGAGAGGGAAACGAGAGTTTAAATTAACTCCAAATGGTAAAAATTTAACACAGCTCCAGCTGCCTGCAGGTTTCTTCAGTTCACATCTTTCAGTGTGAGAGCTGCTCCAGCTGCTCTGTGATCTCATCTACCATTTGAAATCTGCAGTGCTACTGAGCAGCAGTTTTAAAGCACATCATGGAAATCACTTGACTTATGGCCTCGCTGATCAGCAGGTGAATCTATTATCTAATGATAAAACAAACCAGATAGTCCAAGTTAAGAAATCATAATTATCTATTTGGAGTCAGAAAAAAAAAAAAAAAACAAAAAAAAACAAAAAAAAAACCTTGGAGGGTCGGAGGATCTTTCTCTCAGTCCAATGCTGTAAGCTTGGGGAAGGCTCTCTGGAGTGACTTCAAGCTTTTCTCTGATGTTAGAACCTTCTGCCGCCTCCACCCCTAAATTTTGGTGTCTTGAATGGGAACAAGAATCAGGGTGACAGAAATCTTGACTGATTCACCCAGGAAATGAGTTTTGAGTTCTTTGTAAAAGGGCAAGGTGAGAAATGAAAACCAGTAGTTGCCTGGGGAACTTTTGGGAGAGGGTATGTCAGACTTCAGTTAGCTGGAAACACAGTCTAAATGCTCAAATATTTTAAGGGACTCTAATTTGGACACAACCTGCCCCTGAACCCATTCCAGGGCTATCGAATGCAGAACTTCCTGGAAAGCAAAGTCTTCTTAGTCCTGCAATAAGAGTGCATAGTTCCTCAGCTGCTTCCAGGGCCTGTGTGCTGCTGATTTTTGATAGGCCACAGGTGATTCAAGTTGTCCCTGGGGCTAGAGCTTCGTAGGCAAGAATGCCCAAGCCAAACAAAGAACTGCATCAAATACGTTATGGCTCCCCTGTGGCTCTCAAAACTTTTGCTAGTAAAATATTGCCCTTGACCATAACCATCCCACTTGGCACAAATTTTAGATGGGAAAAGCAATGGGTTAAACAGAATAAAATGAGGTAGGGAGGGAGTAGCAAGTGTCTGTGACCTTTAAGATGAAGGGACATTCAGTATTGCAAAGCAGATGAATGATCTTCACACTCCTCACTGACACGAAAAGTTGATTTTTTTTTTAAATTGCCACTGGAATTCTCAATTGGGTTTTAAAAAGCAAGCTCTAAAAGGTGTTTACTCTAAAGCCAAATTGGCCAAAATACACCAGCAGAGAGATCTTGGGCATACTACTTCCTTTATGCCAATTAGAATTTTTTTAGGTGCCAGAATAATCATCTTAGTAACCTCAAGTTGTGTAACTCCCCCAATTCTTCAAGGCCTGTTCTTAAATCTCACTTTCTTGATGAAAATGGCTGTGATCACCTTCAATTCACGCTGATTCTTCCCATCATTGGGCCCCTACAGTACACAGTGGCCACACAGTTCAATCCTCAATGACAGATTACCATGCAATAATATTTTTTGATTATGTCTAATGTTTGCTATGCTTTGTCCACTGCAGGGTGAGCTCCTTGAGGCTGCGACAATATTTTCTATAAGCTTCCATTGCATGTAGCAGAGCACCTAGGGGTCCCAAAAAATACCCAATGACTGATAGAAACACAGTGCTGTCTGGTTCCTTAAGAAAGTATCTTCTCTAGTTAAAATGAAAAAAATAAAATCGAACTATCGTTTGACCCAGCAATCCCATTGCTGGGTATATACTCAAAGGAAAGGAAATTGTTCTACCCAAAAGACACACACATTTGTATGTTCATTGCTACATTATTCACAACAACAAAGACATGGAATCAACCTAGATGCTCATCAATGGTGGATCAGATAAAGAAAATATGGTACATAGACACCATGGAATACTACACAGCCACAAAAAAGAATGAAATCATGTCCTTTGCAGCAACATGGACACAGCTGGAGGCCATGATCCTAAACAAATTAACATAGGAACAGAAAACCAAATACTGTGTGTTCTCACTTGTAAGAGGATGTCCATTGGGTACCAATGGACATAAAGATGGGAGTAATAGACGCTAGGGATTACCAGCAGGGAGAGAAAGGAATGGAGGAGAGGACTGAAAAACTGCCTATTAGGGATTATTCTCACTACCTGGATGACAGGATCATTTGTATCTCAAACCGCAGTGTCACACAACATATTCATGTAATAAACCTGCACAGGTACTCCCTGAATCTAAAATAAAAGTTGAAATTACACACACACCCAAAAAGTAAAATAGTTAAATTATTTTAAAAACTGAGTACATTGACCAGTGTTTAGTTTATATTCTTGTCATCAAGCATATCAGTTTAAACTTGACAGAATTAAAAATATGTGTGTTTTTTAAAAAAGGAAAAGAACACATCTTCTCCGGAGTAATACCATTGCTGCCCAGTCCCCTCTCTGCTGGAATAGTCCAGAACCTCTCACATCTGTCTCTATGGCAGTCAACTCTGTGTTCTCCTTTCTGGGACTTGATCCTCCACTAAACAGAAAATTTAGCCTTTGGGAATAGGAAACAACAACCATTGCTGAGAATTCTGGGAATTCCTTTTAAAGAAAATGACAAAATCCATGCTTGTGGGGTAGGTGTTTAAAGGTAATTTTGGAGACTCTGGAGTCCTGTAACAAAGAAGAATCTGGGCCTTAAATCTGGCTTGAAAATATGTGTGCCAAGAATAAAGTGGTAGGGTGGAACAAACTACAGTAGCCCATTTGTTTGTTGTTAGCCTAGATTGAATTAATGGAGGCTTAGACAAAACTGTGTCATTAGATTCACCTTGTCCATGATGAGAATTCGGGATTGTGTCAAAACCCAATGTGTATTTCTCCTTGCAATATGGACTTGCAGCTTGGTTGCCCGCCATAGCCAGAAGTCTGTCTTGATTTTCTCTGTCCCTTTAATGGTTTCTGTGTCCCTTTCCTCCTTCCACAGGTGAAAAATAAAATCCCACATAACAGTTATGCTTTGGGAAAGCTGAAATAACATATATGGCAACTGAACAGTTATAAGGGAAAAGCACATCATGAATTTAATTCCATTTCCAGATGTAAAATGTCATAAAGAATTTTTTTTCCATTCTTGGCAAAATAACAGGAATTTTCGAGACCATTTTATTTAGCTGAGTATATGCACATTCATAAGCAGGATATCAGAGTCTTCAACGTGGAGTGTGCTATAAATGCGATGTGTTATAGCTTTACTGAGATTAAACTACCAAAGGCCCCACATTCAGCTAGAAGGTGCATGACCCTCATTGAAAGGGTAGGGAACTGTGTCTGACTAATGGTAGAAGTTGGTGTGTTTTCAAAGCAAGGACTCTGGCCCATATGGGGAGGTTTCCAACCAGTGTAATTATTCTCTAGTGACTGCAGACATTGGAATTGTCGTCTGTTTCAAAGAGCAGATCATTTGGTCATTCCACACATTTTTCATTTTGACTTCTCTTTTTCTTTTAGCCTCTTTGTGTGAGACTTAGCGTCTTTGTAGAAACACCTGGGTAGGAGCTGAAAAAGCCTAGCTGGGAGTAGGGCCCAACTGGCCATTCCTCAGACTTATGTAATTCAAGTAAATCATAAAGTTAGAGCTTTGAGAAGGATAAGTACTTAAAACACACACACACACACACACACACACACACACACACACACGCATGGTGTTGCAAAAAGCCAAGGACATTTCAGAGAAAGGCATAAAAATAACCCAAGGCTAGGAATAAGTCAGTTTGGTAAAAGTCTCCATGGCACATGCTATCATTCTGATAACTAAAGAAATAACTCCTCTATTGGAAAATTAGCTGTTCAGGCAGATTAACGGATGTGTCCACCTGAAGGGTGACTCCCACCGTGGTCTTTTACGAGCAGGAAAGGGCTCCTTTACAACTCAGCTCCTGCTTTGTATAAATTATTGGAGTGAGGGACATGGGAGAACTTTTGGGTAATGAGAATAAAAATAGAATTTGAGAAAGCCGATCGGTTTTCTTGAGTACTGGTAGAAGACTGCTAACGTATTTGTAGATTCCGTTCTTAAAACTTTCTTGTATTTTTCAAGGGAAGATACCTACTTCTTATTCATGTTTCTATTTCTGTATAACCAACTAACACTGCCATATAATTAAATGATTTAAAATGGAACCTACCACTGTCACTCTCCAATTGGTCTGTTTATTGAGTTGGTGTTACTAAAAATGAGAGATCACATCAAAGCAAAATAGGGAATGGCAGAAAGCGAAAACTACTTTTATTTAGAAAAAAATGCAAGCAATTTCAATTGATCCTGATTTCTCTCTCTTGGAACCTTGGATTGAAGGTACTTTGTCCTAAATAAATTGGTTGTTGCTTTTGCATTGAAATGTATCAGTTGAGGAGAGCTATCATTTACCATGACTTAGTTTTCAGATCTGCAGGCTTTGAGCTGTAATACAGATATATCAACTCTAAGAAATAAATGAAAACTGTCACCAGTGTCAGCAGCAGAAACTGGGGGTCCTTCCCACGCAAATTATGGACATCTGTATTCCTAATTGGCATTCTTTAGGGCCATGCTAGCAGAATGGCAGTGCCAATAGAGTCTGACAGCCTTAGAAAAGACGCGTTATCAGGTCTAGGTGACAGGAGACGATGAGGCATAGAAGTTCCTTTGTATGGAATACTCTCTGTATGTTTGCTAATATAATGCTGGTGATTTTCAGTTTCAGGCACCTCCGAATGGCACCTTTTATCCATACACATTTGCTTCTTTTAAATCAGATCAGTTGATCTTAGGTGAATAAGTGGTATTGATGGTTATATGATCAGAAGACCCTTGGCAGAGATGCATACAAATAGTTAACAAGGTAATGGTAAGAAATGTTGACCTTGATTTGTTTAGCTAAGATGTAAAGATTTTTGAAGGTCAAAGGTGTCCTTGTGTAGTGTTTTGGAGTCTAACTGTGCCTGACCCTCTAACATTAAGCTGCTGTGGCCTGCAGTTTTGAAGAGTGAAGCAAACCAGGGGGAAAACGAGAAGGGGGAGAGAACAGGAAATGGAGTGAGGTGTTTCAGGAAGTTGTCAGGGGTTGACTGATTGATTCCAGATGGGAAGGGTCAGCCTTTGTGACCCAGGAAATACTCACTAGGGGAAAGAAGTTGGCTTGTGGAAGGGGAAGGCCTGGGAGTAAGATGATGTTGGAATGCGCATTCCACGTCCTTTGGTCCTAAAACATTCAGAAATCTTAACTTCTCCAAATAGACGAATATCAGCGTTGTCATTGTTCATCAGTAAACAGTGAAGGAATTTAAATTTGAAGTTTTGACTGTACCAAATATATCTTCACCTGTATAATGTAGTTCATTCTTCCAGAAGTAAAGCAAATGTATGTAAAAGTCAGCATTTAAGTGTGTGTCTCTATGTATAGAAACAA
The DNA here is from genome assembly GCF_000951035.1 of Colobus angolensis palliatus. NCBI lineage: Eukaryota > Metazoa > Chordata > Mammalia > Primates > Cercopithecidae > Colobus > Colobus angolensis. The sequence continues at coordinate 1,138,773 of NW_012119598.1, forward strand.
CCACCAAACAGGTCTGGTTTCCTGTTGCGGAGTTTATGAATTAAACCCATCGTATTTTGCAAATTCAGTTGAATTGGCAGGCTCTTCCAGCTACCTCACCATCTAAGATATTTGGAATATTAAAACCTGGAACTTGCCTCATATCTATATGTACAGATGCACACGCACATACATTTGGACATAATTTAAAATCTTGTAATAAATTTTGCAGACACTGACATAATTCAGGTTAATTCCCTAGCTGTCATGAGAGGCCAGCGTGAGCCAGCAAGAGATTAAAATTTATTTCTATTGTTAATAGAAAATAATGAAGTGCATCTGAACCATCAGGGTATGTCATTCGGGAAATGTTCACTTTGGAACTGAGTCTCACTCCACCCAAATGGACAATGATGAAATCAGCTGGCTCACGAAAGCTCCATATTTTGTGGCAGGAACGCGTGGGGAGTATTAATGGATGGTATGACAAGGAGCTTGTGGAGTGAATTAAAGCAACCTCAGAGAGAAGGCTCTTTACCTCCATGTAATCCTCAGAGAGGGCCCAGGTTCCCCTTAGTGTGCCTAGGAAAGCTCATTAAGACTTAATGCCCACGGCTGGGTGCAGTGGCTCATGCCTGTAATCCCAGCACTTTGGGAGGCTGAGGCGGGAGGATCACTTGAGGTCAGGAGTTCTAGACCAGCCTGCCCAACATGGCGAAACCCACAAAATACAAAAATTAGCCAAGTGTGGTGGTGGGTGCCTGTAATCTCAGCCACTCGGGAGGCCGAGGCAGGAGAATCGCTTGAACATGGGAGGCAGAGGTTGTGGTGAGCTGAGATCAGGCCACTGCACTGCACTTCAGCCTTGGTGATAGAGCAAGACTCTGTCTCAAAAAAAGAAAAAAAGAAAAGAAAAGAAAATAAGGAAGAATTAAAGCCCAAAGCACCCTCTCCTTGTTTTCTCCTTTTTTTTTTTTTTTTCCAGAGATGACAGTTATGTCTTTGAAAATGCATTCACACACACAATTTGTAAGAGTGGTCTGATTCTTCTTTCTTCTCTCTCTTCTCCTATTATTTTCGGATGGTAGGCAATACTATCTTCAAGTTCATCTTAACCTCGTGACCATGAGGCTCTACCTCTCCCTTCGACTGTGACATGACCTTGTGTTTTGCTGAGATCACTTTGATAAGAACATGAGAACTTACGGGGAGTGATGGATGCCACCATCTTAATGTTTGCCACTGTGTGATAGGAACTTTCTGGAAGGAATTTCCCCAGATTGTAACATATTAACATGGACACAATTGAAAACAGACCCAGCACTAGACAGGCTGTACTCCTGAATTGTGAGCAATTATATTGATAATTTCCTGAATGACAACTGAGGTTCCTTTAAGTTTACTCTGAATCTCTGGGGCCTGTCACATATTAGAAGCTCAGTCAATTATCTGTTGGGTTGGATGACTGACACTCACTTATTCATGTAAAATTTTGCATAAGTTACCACCATGTTCAAGGTGTCAGACTCGATGAGATGATTTGTGGACTCATGGGTTTTAGGGATTTTCCCAAACCTATTACGCTAAAGATATGTAATAACTTAAAAAGATGTCATTGAAAAACTCTTTAGGGCAAAGAAAAAAATCAGAAGAGTATTGCTTTGCTGGTGGTGGAGGTAGGGTGGACTGGGAGGGAACACAGGATAACTTTTTGGGGAGATGGAAATAGTCTACTTCTTGATCTCAGTGTAAATTGGACAGTTAAGATTTGTGCATTTCAATGCATGTAAATTTTACCTACAAAAAAACCCAAACCTGTGATTATTATCATTGTCGAGTAGAGGTTTGGAAGCGGGTGGTGGTAAACAGTAGTCCCCCCGCCCACTTTTGAGGTTTCACTTTCTGTGGTTTCAGTTACCCAAGGTACAGTACAATAAGACATTTGGAGAGAAAAAGAGAGAAACCACATTTACATACTTTTATTTCAATATCTTTTTATAATTGCTCTATTTCAAATATTAGTTATTGTCATTAATGTCTTACTGCGCCTACTTTATAAATTATACTTTATCATAGGTATGTATAGGAAAAAGCATATTATAGGGTTTGATATTCTCTGAGGTTTCAGACATCCACTGGGGTCTTAGAGCATAGACCTCTTGGATAAGGGGTCTCCTGTGGCTGAGATGAGAATGGCGATATTTTGACAATTCTTGAAGCTGAATGATAAGTACTGGGGATTTATTGCTATCCTGTTTCTTTTGTTTGCTTGAAATTATTCGTAATAAAAGGTTTTTGAAATGCTGCCTCATTCCTTCATATTCAGAGGTAAAGTAGGGCTGGGCACTGTGACTCACTTCTGTAATCCCAGCACTTTGGGCGGCCGAGGCCGGTGGATCACTTGAGGTCAGGAGTTCAAGACCAGCCTGGCCAATACGGTGAAACCTTGTCTCTACTAAAAATACAAAAAGTAGCTGGGCATGGTTGCAGTCATCTGCAATCCCAGCTACTTGGGAAACTGAGACAGGAGAATTGCTTGAATCCGGGAGGCAGAGGTTGCAGTGAGCTAAGATGGTGCCACTGCACTCCAGCCTGGGCAACAAAGTTAGACACTATCTCAAAAAAAAAAAAGAAAAGAAAAAAAGATATGGCAGGATCAAGCCCCTTGCCCTCCATTTAATAAATAAGAAAGGACAATTACAAGTAGAATATCAACCATTTTAATTTGGGAGTAGACAGGAAGAGTCATTTTTAAACACGACTCTTCATTTTGTACCTATTTAGTGCCCTTCCTCAAAAAGTCCATACATGTGTGAGTATGTATATAACAAGTTATTGTTCTTTTCTTGAAAATAATAATAATAATGGCCAAGCATAACTGATGTGAACTGAGAAGTAGACCCATGTCTAGGGTGGCTTGTGTTCTGGATCAAGTGATTCGGTGGGAGCTCCACCCAGGTCCACTCCCTTCTGCTACGCTTGGTCAGCCTTTGCTGATAGCCACTTCTTTGAGCTTCTCCCCCACCCGGATCTGCAGCACACATGCTGGAACTTGATTCGATATCAATCTTTGTGCTACTTGTTTCCTGTGTTAACTATGATTCTCCAGCCAGAAAATGAACTCTTTGAGGTTAGGGACCATGCCTTGTAACTGTTGGTACCTATTTCCTATCTGCCTCTTCCTAGGACTTTCCCTAGAGCTTAGGCCATGGGATAACCTCTGTGTGTGAGTAATGTCATCTGTCTTATGGTCTGGTCAAGCCCAGCATGGGCAAGGCGGTTAGGACACGAACGCATCCCAGTTTGGCACACACAAAGCACTGTGCTGAATCCTTTGTATGTATTGCAGGTCGAGTATTCCTTATCCAAAATGCTTGGAACTAGAAGTGCTTCTGATTTGGGGTTTTCGAATATTTGCATCCTGTATTTACTGGTTGAGCATCCCTAATCTGGAAAATCCAAAATCCAAAATGCTCCAATGAACATTTCCTTTGAGCATCATGTCAGTGCTCAAAAAGGTTTAGATTTTGGAGAATCTTGGATTTCAGATTCTTGGACTAGGGATGTGTGCCTGTATCTCATTATACCTCATTTAAGCACTGTGAGATACACATTGCCATTTATATCTTACAGATAAGAAAAACTGAGATTAGACAAGATTAAGTAAGTTTTTCATGGTTGCAAGTTAGGCGACAGCAGGCCTGGGATTTGAATTCAGTTCTTCCTGACTCCAAACCCATATTCTCCCACTGCTCCACACCACCTCTCCCCTCGCCCTCATTAGATGCTACACGTTCTGTGTTTTCAACACCGAATTATGGCAACCTTATATTCTCAGCAAAAGTCGAGGCATCACTGCCACTACTCTCTACTGTGCAGCAACACCACAGACAATTCACCAGCCAGCATCTCAGTGCTGGGCATGATGTCAGGACCCGTCTGAAGTGCAAGAACCCATTCCGGAGCTTGGAGAAGTGACTTTCCAGCTGGTGTGTAGATCTCAGCTTCCACGTGGTACACAACCAGTTTTCTGTGGTGGAGGCTTTACTGGCAGTGGTGGTCTAGGTCTTTTGATAGAGAACCAGGTTTCTGGAAGCAGCAGGCGGATAGCCATTTTCTCCACTTCATTACATGGGTGTGCTTTGAGCAAAGATTCTTGACAATGCATGGATGAAGGGCAGCCACTTTTTCTGTAAAGTTCTGACATAATTACAGAAGGAGAAAACTCTGTTGAGTCCCAAGTTCTGTCCCATCTCCCCTTTGCTATATGGAATAGTGGCAAAAAAGAATTTTGGTGCATTTGCTACTTTATGTGAAACTAATTCCACTGCACCCGCTTTCTCCTTTTTACTTTAAATATGCAGGTTGTGTTGTCAACAACAGTGAACGTGGATGGACATGTCCTAGCTGTTTCTGACAACATGTTTGTTCATAACAACTCCAAGCATGGACGGAGAGCAAGAAGACTCGACCCATCAGAAGGTAGGGCTGCCTGCGCTCAGCATAGTAGACACATGAAATTCTCCACGAATTTCCTTGTTCGAACTTCAAATTTATGTCTCGCAGTCAGAGAAGAGAAAGTACACAGGACCGTGTGGGTTTTCTTCTTAACGAAGTTGTAAACACGGACTCCAGTCTGCTCCACTGTAAGCCCCACACGTCTACCAGCCCGTGCCAAGTCCTCATGCCTCCCACTCTCTTCCATTCTGTTCTGTGTTTTCCTTTTTGCGAGACGGGCATTTCAGGCAAACGTAGGCCTATGACATCTTAGTTAAACAGGAACACTGCAGTGCCAGACATGTATGAATAAGTGTCAGATGTGCCCTTAAACAGATTGTAGGCAAAACAAAACAATGTTTGGAAAGAAACTGACGCTAATTGATTTTTGTTTGCTTGGACAAGAAGAAATCATGGTCTGTTCTGGGTAGTTTTCCAAGTGCATTAAAGTAATTAGAAATACTGGTAACTGTTAAGCTTCAAGTTGTCCAAAAAATTAAAGTATATCGATGAAGATAACTGACAAATCTAAGTAAATTCCATTTTAGTTATTCCCCTTCCTTCTGCACGCCCCAACTCAGTGGTATAGAAAGACCTTATAAGACAGAATGTATGGTCAAATTAGGCTACTATTCTAGTGTGATGTTTTGTTATATATTACCACCCAACCCCACCTCCCACGCTAACTCAGCCTGAAAATGTATCTTGTATCACTGTAAACAGGAATTAATGAACTGAAAGAAAATGATTGAATCAGTAAAGAATTTGGAGTGGTGTTAATTCTCCCACAGTGAGCACTGAAAGGGGAGAAGAAAATCCCAGAGTTCAGGACTAGGAACCCATCCAGTTTCTTTTGACTGATTGGATGTGATTGACTGGCTGTTCAAAGGGGGCTCATGTTTTTGGAGTCCTGCCAAAGTTCTCCTCTACCTTTGACCCTGTCAACTTTGGAAATGGAGTGATGGATTGACTTTAGTTATGGCCTGAAAACCATATTGGGTTCCTGTTGGGATATAAAGTCCAGAGGCCTGGAGCATATGGAAGAAGTGGGGAAAATCCTTCCTACAAAGTTAGTAGAGTGATTAGAAATTGTCTCTTGATAGAGCTGAAAAAAGCCTTCAACTATGATAGATTTTGCTTTCTCCCTCTCTCTCTGGCCCATTAACAGGCCTTGTAAATCTTAACATCTTAGGGCAGAGGAGGTGGAGAGAGAAAGGGGATTTACACATTTCCAGTGTGATCAACTTATAAAAATATGGGCAAAAACAACAGGGTTTTTCAAACACCCTTTGCACAATTACCTAAGTGTTTTACTTTTTCATACATAATGGTCAACTCATTAGGCTTTAATGACTCAGTAAAAACCAACAGCCAATTAGGGAATGATGGCAAGTCAACAAATCTCAGCTTGAATTTCTTGGAATGACCAACAGCTTTCAAAAGCAGCCCATCCCCAACACTCTAAGCTTCAGCCATACACAGTGTCCAGCCCTTTGAATGCAAGGACTTTTTGTTTATTTGTGGTGTGTCCAATCCTTTGAAGGCAAGGATTCTTTTTCTTATCTGTGGTGGGGGATATCACAAAAATTATACATGAACCGTTTTTGTTTGTTTGTTTTTTAGCTCATCAGTTATCGTTAGCATTAGTGTATTTTATATGTGGCCCAAGACAATTCTTCTTCTTCCAACGTGGGCCTGGGAAGCCAAAAAGTTGGACACCCATGAAAGAACAAACCTGACTTTTTCTTTCCTGTCTTCTTAGCTACCCCCTGCATCAAAGCCATTAGCCCAAGTGAAGGCTGGACCACAGGAGGAGCCATGGTCATCATCATTGGGGACAACTTCTTTGATGGTCTCCAAGTGGTGTTTGGGACCATGCTTGTATGGAGTGAGGTAGGCAGAGGCATCAGGCTTACTCTGATTTCCTTTCGCCCAAAGATTGTTTTGATCTGGGAAACTAGTCATTCCTAGAGCATCAGCAGCACAAACACCAAGGGTAAAAAAGCATAGAAGTCATAGCAAATCGGGCATGAGTTTCTTAAGAAGATAAGTATCCACTGAAGTATTATTGAAAATGGTGAAAACTTAGAAATCTAGAATTGTAAAGTGATGGAATATCACTCCACCGTTAAAAAATGTTTTGAAAAACTTCAAATGATACAGGAGAAAGGATATGCTCACACTGTAATACTAAGCAGAAAAAAAAATAAGGATAATAGTGCCTATGGATGTAAAATCTAGTTATATAGCACACATTTATAGAAGGGTACTGGAAACATAACAAATGTTGATATTGATCATCTCTATGATGTTAATTTTTAAAAAATATTTTTCTATAATTTCCAAATGTTCTAAATTGGATGTGTTTGACTTCCATCATAATATAAAACATTACAAAAAGATCAGTGACAGTGCTAAGTTGGAGCTGGAACTTGTCAGATCAATATTTGAAGTCATAAGCAGGATAGGAGTTCAGCAGAGGAAAGGATTCCAGGGATGAGGGTGGGGTTGGTAGCAGGAGGTGAGAGGGACTTGGGCTGGGCTTGTAGAAATAAAGGACCTAGATTGGTTGAGTTGAGAGGAAATTCCAAGGTTGTGGGGCAGGGGGGTGGGGGGTGGAGAGAGAGAGAAAGAGAGAGAGACACACACACACACACAGAGGAACAGACAGAGACACACACACACAGACAGAGACAGGACAGGGATGTTCAGAGTGCATTTGGAGCTAGAAGTACTACAGTTAGAGTAGAGCAGAGAGAAAGAAGCCCCTAGGGAGCAATAGTGGGAGATGCTGTACACCTTATGTCCTTGGTGATGGCTTGTCTAATGGGTATTTTATTTCCCTGCCTATTCATTCCTCAGCTAATAACCCCTCATGCCATCAGAGTACAGACTCCTCCCCGGCACATCCCAGGTGTGGTGGAGGTGACATTATCTTATAAATCTAAACAGTTCTGCAAAGGAGCCCCAGGAAGGTTCATTTACACAGGTAGGTGAGAAAATGATGCCAAGAGAGGCTGGCTTCTGGTTTGCCTTTGCGCCAATTCCCAGCATCCTGATGTTTCTAGGTCTTTTTACTGGTGTGGAAAGAGTGAGCTGAGTGATAGATGTTGAATGGTGATGTGAAAGTTCACTTCTCAATTAGTATTTTACTTAAGCAACTTCTGCATGATCTGAGAGATCACAGCAGCTCATTTCAGGAACACACCTCTACAAATTTAACTCTATTAGAACCATGCTAGAACCATCCTTTATCCACGTGGTCAGATTAAACAATGGAGAGTTATTGGCTGTAACTATATTTTCTTGAAAAGATTCAAGAGAGTTGCCCAGTGACGTTGGAGAGCAATTTGAAGTATTTTAAAACTTCAAGAAGGTAAAAATCATATGTTGGTCAATATTTGTTGAACTTCTACTTTGTATCAATTGCTTTTTCTAAGCAAAGGGTATGGATGACATGTAAGACATGATCCCTTCCCCATTTGGAAGTTTAGAAACTTTTGAAGGAGACAACGGTATATTGTGAAGAATAGCTGGTGAATTCATAAATTTGAAAGGTTTGGTATTTCCAATGAACGGAATATGAGTTTCAGAAAGAGTTTAGTATGGGCAAGAGTAATGGGGTGAGGTGCCAAGGAAGATACGAAAATTGAAGACCATATTTAAGGGCAGGGAGAATTTGGATGGGCAAAGAGAGAAAGGGAGAATGTTCTCACTATGGTAATCACATAGGCAAAGGCCACAGGGTGAGGTGAGCACATTCCTACAGGACCAAAAGCTCGTCTGACAGCTGTGGCAATGCATTTTGTACTTACACTAGAACTTATCCGACATGTGCTAGGCGTGTGTATTAGTCCATTTTCATGCTGCTGATAAAGACGTACCCGAGACTGGGTAATTTGTAAAGAAAAAGAGGTTCAATGGACTCACAGTTCCACATGGCTGGGGAGGCCTCACAATCATGGCAGAAGGCGAAAGGCACATCTTACATGGCAACAGATGAGAGAATGAGAACCAAGCAAAAGGGGAAACCCCCTATAAAATCATCAGATATCGTGAGACTTATTCACTACCATGAGAACAGTATGGGGAAAACTGCCCCCATGATTCAACTCTCTCCCACCGGGTCCCTCCCACAACACATGGGAATTATGGGAGCTACAATTCGAGGTGAGATTTGGGTGGGGACACAGTCAAACCATATCAGCATGGGAGGGAAACAAAGCATAAAACAGCTTAAAAACCTTATGTAGTACCTAGTGTAGTCAAATTCCTAGAGACGGAAAGTCAAATGGTGGGTACCAAGGGTTAAGGGAGGGGAAATTGGGGATTTGTTTAATGGGTCCAGAGATTCAGTTTTGCAAGACAAAAAGAGTTCTGGATATGGATGGTGATGATGGTTGTACAGCAATGTGAACTACTTAGCCCAATTGAGCTGTACACTTAAAAATGATTAAGATGGTAAATTGTATGTTATGTGTATTTTACCACATTTTTTTAAAGTTAAAAACAAAAGAAGCCTGGTAAGGGAGTTTAGACTTGACTTGTCAGGAAATAAGAAGGCATTGAGGGTTTCTGTGCAAGGAAGAGTAACTCAAAGATAATGTCTTCAAAAAAAGAAATGGTGTTGATATAAAGACTGAGTTAATTGGGGAACAACTAGAGGCAGGAAGATCAATGAGGTATTATACTTTGACAGAGAAAATAAAGAGTATAGATAAAAAAATATATAAACCAAAAAATATAGCAGGCATATTGTAAATTTTTAAAAATATTATTTTATAGATAGTATAGTCTCTCATTTGTGCTCTGATTCCTACTCTTGTTAAAGTGTCAATGTCTGGCTAGCTACCAATTAGGAGTAGATGGAAAGAGGTAATTTTTAGGTCTATTTATTTAAAATTTAGCCTTTGAATTTTCTGTCCTGAGATAAGCACATCTCAGGTGTTATTTTCTGTGGTTCTATGGGAGATTCTATCGCAGTCACAATAAAAAAATTACTGTTCCAGTTCCAAAGGGATGTAGTTCATTCATTCAAACTAGTATTTATGACCTGCCTGCCATGGGCTGGCACAGCTCTAAGCTCTGGGGTATAGAAGGGAGGAAGGTAAAGTCCCCCATCTTCATAAAGCTTATATTATAGAGGGGAAGACAGATAAGAAAGAAAATAAGTGATATAATTTCAGATAGTGAGAAGTAAGGGAAGGAGAGTGAGGGAGGGTTGGGCAGGCTGGTTAGGGAGGCCTCTCTAGGAGGGGACATGGAGCAGAGACCTGAATCCCAGGATGGGGCCAGCTGTGGAAATCCATCCCCCCTTCTCTCCTTCCTCCATCCTGCTCTCCATCCACCTTCCCTCCTCCATCGCAGGAGCTCCCTGGGGCTGGGTTTTCTGTTTGGTCCACTGGTATTCACTGGAGAAGTGCCTGGAAGTCCGTGAATCTGGGGGAGGGGAGTTGTCACAGGTAGAGGGTACAGCAAGATTACAAGTGGGCGGGGGGCCTGGTGTTGATGGGGAAGAGCAAGAATGCCCGTGTGGCTGGAGTGGAGTCAGTGGGGAAGAGAGTGATGGGAGATGAGGTTGGAAAGTCAGGCAGGGCAAGGACTTTGGATGGGAAGACATGGAAGGTGTTGAGCAGACGAGCAACCAGCATCTAGACAGCATTTAAAGCCACAGGACTGGATGAGATTACCATGATAGGGTGGAGAAGTCCAAATATGGTGCCTTGGGAACACCAGCATGCAGGATTAAAGATGACAGGAGGAACCTGGGAAGAGGCCTGAGAAAGAGTGGTCAGGGTAGGAGGAAACCAGGAGCGTGGGCTATCCCTGAAGTCAGTTGGAGAGTGGGTCTTATTCCAGGACACTTTTTGCATGTAGAGCTTCTGATATCTCTAGTGTTTCAAAGACACCCCTAGACATGAGTGATGGAGCTGGCCTATAAGGAGATGGGTAGGTATCATAACAGGCACATTGCAGCCAATCCTCAACTCTCTATTGAAGTAAAGAACAATCTCAATAATGAGTAGGGCCATTGATGTAGACATTTGGAACCAGGTGTTGTGTACGTGTGTGTGTGTGTGTGTATAAAAGAGGTCCTCACCCTTGGCCACACTTTAAATGATCAGTGCCTAGGTCAAACCCCAGACCAATTAGACATGAATTTCTGAAGGTAGGACCTAGGTAGAAGTGTCACCCATTTATTTACTCAACAAACACGTGCTCTGAACACACAAAATCAATAATATCAGTACACCTCTATCAGCTTACAGTTCTAGAATGGGAGATGTCAAAAGCCAAAAAAAAAAAAAAAAAAAATGGGAGATGGCTACTGTTACATTATAATAATTAGATTCAGCCCCTAAAATTTAAAAAAAAGGGTAATAGGGGCACTATGCAGGGAGTGACTAGCTTTGGGGAATCAGGGAAGGCTTCCCAGAGGAGGTAGTAATAGATGACATTTTTGAAGCAAAGTAGGAATTTGCCAGACAGAATGCGGACGCTGTGGTCGACAGATCTTGGAAACACAGTACCTAGCAAAAGAGGAGCCCATACACCTGTGAAAATAACAGATGTTATGTTATATGTAAATTCAAATAATTTGAGAGATTAAGGGACTATGAAGATCATCTAGTCAAAGTCCTTCTTTTGCAGAAGAGAAAACTGAAACCTAAGCAGAAGTGATTTGCTAGTAATTGCCTGTTGAATTAAAGATGGTATTAGAACCAAGATTCAGTCCTCTGGCCATCGTGCCTGGTGTCTTTCTGATGCTACTTTAGCAAGTCATATCAGAAAATATCTCTGTTTTCTTCATGTGCTGAGGCATTAACAACTTTTGCGTGAAGTGTATATTTATTGAGCAATGCTCGCTGTGCTCAACATTGAGCTCTATGCTGGGGCTATTGGAGAGAAGTCAAACCAGTGTCTCCCACCTTCCTGACATTACAACATGCTGACATAAAGTTGAACTGCTCATGCTCTGGAATTAGATACCTGGACTCATAGCGTGGCTTGCCTCCTGAATTGTTCTTGAATCTTGGGGAAGTGACTTAACCTCTTTTCCCCACATCTGTAAAATGGGCTACCTACAGAGCTGAGGACTAAAGGATACAGTGCATGGCAACTGTGGTGGGCTGGCAAAGGTTTAACAACTGGCTCTTCAGGAAGGTGATTTTCTTTTTTAAAGCATGGATTTATACCATTTACTGATTTCCATGGTCAAATACTCTCACCATGGCAGATTGCAAGCTACCACTCAAATAGCTCACGATGTTCCTGAAAACTTCACCACCCGCCTTCACAAGCTGGTGCAGCCAGGTCTCTTCATGGAAAGTACCTGGGATAGAGAGTGGATAGAATGGCCCATATCTTATTAGTCAAAAAGTGGTTTATTATTTATATTATTATTACTGAAATGGGAAAAGTCCCCTTGTCCCCCTCGCAGGGTGTGCGATGGGGCTGTGGCTCGCTTCTCCAGTGCCCCACTGCTCAGACCTCTAGGGGAGCATGCAGACGGGCAGGCTGTGGGGCTCTGACCCCATGGCAGTGTCTAGGGGTGAATGTTTACTGCTGAAGCCCCAGTGGGGGTGTGTTACAGGTGTTCTTTTTAATTTAGCTTTCCATAGGCGGCTTGTGTTACTCAGCTCAATTAAACCCCTGTCTTATCACAAGGACAGAGGGCTTTCATATTCCAAGGTTCTTGCTTTGGTGTAGCAGAAGAATTGGATCACACCTGGGCTTGGAGAAGGAGTGCAAGGTTTTATCGAGGAGAGGTAGCTCTCAGCAGATGGGGGAGCCAGAAGGGAGATGGTTTGCGCCCGGCCTCTCGGCAGCCCAGGTTCTCCTCTGACTGCCCCAGCCACATTCTGTGTTGTTCTGCCGGTTGGTGGCCTGCCGGTGCCTGTTGGTGCATTCCTCTGGATGTCCAGCTGGCCAGGTGTTCCTCCGCTGATGTATGTCTGCCTTCTAGGGTCTTGGGGTATATATAGGCACAGAATGGGGGCATGGCAGGCCAGGATGGTCTTGGGAAATGCAACATTTGGGCAGGAAAGCAAAAATGCCTGTCCTCACTTAGGTCCATGGGCACAGGCCCAGGGGTGGAACCCTAGCCAGGGACCACGCCTTCCCTTCCCCAGCACTTCCATTCCCCACTTCCGTATCATTTAAAGGTACCATACCATTCCCTTGCCAGTACTTCTATATCATTAACATTAGCCTTATCAGTATGGAGACTGAATTAAACAAGGAATTGCAAACCTGATGAGGACTACAAGGAGTTGTGTAGGATGCTGGGAACATATGCCAGGGGAATTGAACCTCCTTAAACTGAGTTGATGGGGAGGATTTAGAATAGACGAGAGGAAACAGTATGTGCAAAGGCCCTGGGGTAGGCAAGAACATTGGATATATTTTATGAACAGAGCAGAAAGAATAAGTTTAAGAGAGGCTGCATTCAAGCTGCAAGGGAGGGCAGGGGCCAGGTCACATCAAGGCTTGCTTTTTTCAGCTCTTCTTCAAGCGCAGTGGGAAGCTTTGGGAATATTGTCACCATCAGATTTGCCTTTTAAAAGATCATTTTGGCTACAGTGCAGAGGATAGCTTGGAAGCCAGGTTGGATGCAGGGAGGTCACTTGGAGGCCAGTGGGGTGGCCCAGGCCAGAAATGATGGTAGCTTGGAGCAGAGTGCTGGCGGTGGGGACAGGCAGAAGTGGATAAAATTTAGGAGGTAGCATTGACACAACTTGATTGATTGGATGGGGTGAAGGTTGGGGAGGGGAGGGAGGGGACGATGCTCAGGTTTCAGAGTTGAAAAATTGGGTGGGTATAGTTTAGAAAGTGATTTTTTTTTAAGGTATAACGTGCTAAGGGAGTTCAGAGGAAGGACAAAATACTTCCAGCTGGTGGAGAGGTGGGAAGATTTAATATTGTAAAGATGTCGATTAATGAATACATTTAACACAGTGCCAATCAAAATACCAACAAAATGTTTGGGGAAACTTTACAAAAGTTCACCTGGGAAGGAAAGGTGATAAAAGAGGAGTTTGAAAAATGAGAGGACCTTGCCCTGCCAGACATTAAAACCTACTTTAAGTTTCAATAATTAAAAGAATATGGGGCTTTGTAGGAACATACAGAAATGTCATGCAACAGAAGAGAACATTTAAAAAATAAACACTTTGCACACATTAAGGGTATAAATACTTAGGTATTAGTAGGTGAGGGAAGCCAGGTCAGGTCAACGTAGAAAAGATGGAATGCTTAACAAATGTGCTGGGTCAACTAGTTAAGCATTAAAAGAGAAAGTTAGATTTTAAATTTCATAGCATATAAACTAAAATGTATTCAAATTAAATATTTTTATTAAAAATGTAGACATTTCAGAAGATTACAGATTTAAAGAGTAATTATCACTTTGAGACTTGTGAACATTGAGGCTAAAGACAGGCACCATCAAACAAAAGATATGATTACGTAAAAGGAAAATGTTTGTGTCAATATGCCAGGCATTAAAGGGAAAAGGACAACCTGAGAACATATTTGCTCTACGTGGCCTATTATCTTAATTATAAAAAGATTTTTTCCTTTATTCAGAAAAAAATTTATTTTGTGCCTACTGGTTGTTAACTGCTATGTTATACATTGTAGAAAAAGAGGAGAACATTAGGTATCTTAGAAATTAAAGAGGAAAAGACAAATACCCAGCTAGAAAGCTAGCAATGAACATCAAGAGTTAAATTCAGGAAGGAAGAGAAGTAAACAAATAAACCTTTTATAATAAAAAATCCCAACCACATTAATAAATAAATGCAAATTAAGGCAACAAGACCACCTTTTTTCCCCTATCAAGTTGGCAAAGATTTTCTTTTAAACAAATGAAAATACTCAGGTTGACAAAATTCAAAGACAATGGGGACTTTCTAAGATACTACTGCAGGATACTCTAGACAGGATTTAAAGCCATAGGGCCAGATGAGATCGCCATGGAGGAGTAGAGAAGTCCAAATATGGCATCTTGGGAACACCAGCATGCAGGATTAAAGATGACAGAAGGAACCTGGGAAGGAGCCTGAAAAGAAGTGGTCAGGGTAGGAGGAAACCAGGCTGTCCCTGAAGTTGGAGAGTGGGTCTTGTTCCAGGACACTTTCTGCATGTAGAGCTCTGGTATCTCTAGTGTTTCAAAGACACACCTGGACGTGGGTGATAGAGCTATAAGGAGATGGGTAGGTATCATAACTATCTAAGATACTACTGCAGGAGTGTAAATTTGATAAGAGAACACCTGAAGATGTATGTGCCCTTTGACCCAGCAATTCTACTTCTAGAAATGTCTACCTAGGAAATAACTGAGTTTGCTGGAAGACCGTTGATGGGAGTTTATTATAATGAAAAATTGAAAGTATCCTCAGTGTGAATCTTAAAACCAAACAAGTTGTAGTAGGGAATTTCTGAAATCATCCTGCAACCGAAGAAACACATCTAGACTAATATGGGGAAGTGTATAGTTCTGGCAACTAGGAGGAACAGAGGCGTTGACAGGCTGGAGTCAGCTCACACAGGCTCACAAGAACTGGCAAAGTTTCAGCAATTTTGCTGTTAAATTATGTAAGCAAATTGAACATTATGTTAAAAACAAAGGTAATAAATACTCAAGGCTTGTCCTTTCATACTACATTAAAAAAAAGAAAGAAAGAAAATATCCTCATTGTACATTAGGGGATTCATTAAACAAATAAGAGAACGTCTTCTACACTTTTTTAGAGACATTAAAAATAATGCCATGGATGGATATTTATTTACATGAAAGGCATCTGTGATATGGGTTTTAAAGGAGCTTTAAAATAGTCTGCGTGATATGACCCAATGTTTAGATATATGAAAAATGAGTAGTTTTACAAACAACCCTAGTAGGGTACAGAATTCTGCATGCCGAGCTGTTAAACAATGGTGGTTTCTCAGTGTTGTTGTTATTCAAATTTTTTTCATGCTGCTTACTTGTATCTATTTTCTAGTAAAATTAAATAATTTAAAAATTAGAACCAGCCGGGCGAGGTGGCGGGCGCCTGCAGTCCCAGCTACTCCAGAGGCTGAGGCAGGAGAATGGCGTAAACCCCGGAGGCGGAGCTTGCAGTGAGCTGAGATCCGGCTACTGCACTCCAGCCTGGGCGACAGAGCGAGACTCCGTCTCAGGAAAAAAATAAAATAAAATAAATAAATAAATAAATAAATAGAAGAATAAAGTATGGCACAATATAGTGTCACACGTTTAAATACTGAAACAATGCACATTAGTAAACTTGATTTTTCAGGTACAAAGTATTTCTAGCCTGATAGCTGGTGGTACTTCTTCCAGAAACCGCCTTTGAGAAGGAAGGGCCTTCGGGGGCAGTCGGGGTGAGGAGGGGAGGGACCCAGGAGTTTGTTCGTTCACGAATAAAGAAGAATCAAAACTACAAATGCTGTCAGGGATGGCTCAGGAGTCTGGCCACTCTCTAGGAAAACTTCCACCCCGAGGCGACTGAGCAAAGTACCGCCTGGGCTGGCGGAAACAGGAAGCTGATGTCATCCATGGAGGGTTCTAGATCCCACAGGAAATGCTTTGGTGGCCTCCTGTCTTTCCCACTGAACTGGCAGCTACTGACATGAAAAGCCAATTGCGTCTTAATCCACCATCAGTGCTTCCACGTGAACCTGCTGATGGGCTGTTCCACCCCAGAGCTGAGTCCTCACTCTGGTCACCTGGAGAGCCATGGCCTGTTCCCTAGGAGGAGAAGGACAAAGCCCTCCCGTCTTTCCAGCCACCCTGAAGCACTGACCCACGCACCTTGGACGCCTGGGCCGCTTCACTGCAGGACAGTGCTCCTAGGCTGCCATAGGCCTAGACGAACCACTCAGCTCCAATGGCAAGGTGGACAAAAAGTCATTCTGGTTCCAGAGGAAAAGGCAAAACTTGAAACCTAGAGGGTTTTAAAAGGTGCAAAGTGAGTGCTGTGAGCAGGACAGGATCTGAGAGGAGATGCATTGGACCAGCCGAAAAGCGCTGCCTTCAGGGGCTGGCCTTGTGGTCCACTGCTTGTGTCTACTTTCACCAGATCACTGACCTCTCTGAGCCTCATTTCCATCATCTGTAAAGCTCTGGTGCCAATTATGCTGTTATCCAAAGGTGTTTCCCTAATTTGGCTGATCATAAGAATTATGCTTGGCACCATTCCAGGCAATACCAAATCATACTCTTCTGACAGAGTCTGGGAATCTGTATTTTAAACAAAGAAATAAGTTTGAGAAACCTGAGTTCTGCTCCTGAGGCTGTTGGAGAGGCTTTCTGGCCTATAAAGCACTCCACCCATGGGAGGGTTCTTATGAGACTGGGTCCATTCACCAGGAACACAATATTAGTGTTTACTCTTATGTAGAACTTTCTAGAGGGAGAGTCCTGCAGGAGACTCCAGAAAACCTTTCCTCCTTCCGCCTGTGCCCCACTGCACACACTCTGTGGTCTATAGTCCAACTGTTGACATTTTCTGTATCCAAGGATATACCACCATGACAGAGCCAAGCCCATTATTAGGTGTACCTGGTTAATTAGCCACACCCCCATAGTTGCCACTGCCAACTACAGCACAAACAACCTCAGGGCTCTGAAAAACAACACATTTTCTTTGCACATGTGACTCTGCAGGTCTATTTTACACTAATCATGGTTTGCTAATGTGCAGCTTGCTGCTGCACAATTGAGAGAGCCACATGAGAACAGGGCTCATTAGGGAAAGTCTAGTTGCCTCTTAACTGGTTTGAGACCTGGAGGAAGTATGCCAGGCTAGGCAGAGAGAAGAGGAGAAGAGATCCTCTGTTTTCCTCGCAGACTTTTCCATAGAGAACTGGCAATGCAGAAAAATAATCCTAGTAGGGGCACCCAATAGAACCACAGTGACTGGTTGTGCAGAGACTTCTTGGCTGTCTTGACTTCAGGTGGCAGCGAGTATGCAGGGAGAGCATGGTATTTGGGGGTGGAAAGGTCATTGTCTCTAACTGTCAAATCTACACCAGCCACAGAATCCAGGGCAAAACACAATGTGTGAGGACATGGGGGTAAATGAGCATAGCTTTTCACTATTGTTCCTGTGGTTCTTTGCAGAACATGGGCTACACATTAGACAGCTGGTTAAGAAGTCTTTTCTAAGTTCTATCATAAGACAGAATAATAAGCAAAAATGACAGTAGTTCAATAATCACATCTGTCATCTATTAAGCACGTAAGGCAAGGCTCTGTCCTACAGGCTCAAGTATCACCACCTTTGTCTGTGATGACAGTTCGATGAGTATCTCAACTTCATAGTTGAGATCCTGCTACTTACAGAAATTAAGTCACTTGCCTAAAGTCACCAAGCTATGATGAATCCTAGATGTCTTATTCCAAAGTTCTGCTCTTAACACCTAACCTGTACTACTTCCCAATACTGTACAGTTTGTTAGAAAAAATGATACCAAGGCCATCTGTTTGGTCTTGTCTTGTTTTACTTGGCAGATGATGCCTTGGCTCTCGGGCTGTTACTCTGGAGAGGTGCACAGGAAATAGGATGTGGCCAGTGAGCATGAAGGGGGTCTCAGAAGACGCCTTACCTCGGCCCTGGTTTTCAGATTGCAATATGGGAATATTTTTGCTACTCTCCTGAGAGGGTCTGAGAATCTGTATTTTATTTTATTTTTTATTTTTATATTTTAAGTTTTATTTTACTTTTATTGTTCTGGGATACATGTGCAGAACGTACAGATTTGTTACATAGGTATACGTGTGCCATGGTGGTTTTCTGCACAGATCGATCCATCACCTAGCTATTAGCTATTACAATGCACCCTGCGTGCATTAGCTACTTGTCCTGATGCTGTTCCTCTCCCTGCCCAACCCCACCTGCCAACAGTGCATGCTGTTCCCCTCCCTGTGTCCATGTGTTCTCATTGTTCAGCTCCCACTTATGAGTGAGAACATGCAGTGTTTGGTTTTCTGTTCCTGTGTTAGTTTGCTGAGGATGATGGCTTCCAGCTTCATCCATGTCCCAGCAAATGACATGCTCTCGTTCCTTTTTATGGCTGCATAGTATTCCACAGTATATATATATACCACATTTTCGTTATCCAGTCTATCATTGATGGGCATTTGGATTGGTTCCAAGTCTTTGCTTTTGTGAATAGTGCTTCAACAAACGTGTGCATGTTTCTTTATAATAGAATGATTTATATTCCTTTGGGTATATACCTAGTGATGTGATTGCCAAGTCAAATGACAGTTCTGGTTCTCGATCCTTGAGGATTGAGGACCTGTCTTCCATGGTGGTTGAACTAATTTAGGGAATGTGTATTTTAAAGAAATGAGTTTGTGAGACCTAAGTTCTGCTTATGAGGCTGTTGCAGAGACTTTTTGGCTTATAAGCACTCTACCCATGGGAACATTCTTATGAGACTGGGTCCTTTCACCGTGAACACAATAGTAATGCCTGCTCTTAGGTGGAACTTTCTAGAAAACTCAAAAAGCAGGAGTCATGAAGGGGAGGCCCCAGTCAGTATGACATGCTAGACTCAGAGCCTGTGAAGTGCCTTGAATTCTTTAGAAGTCATAGAAATTATCCTCTCTACAAATAACTGAAGTTGCAGGACGCAAAGAAATATGAGCTCCACATTTTTATTAAGCTTGAGAGAACTTGGCGCTGGGGCAGGCTGTTGTATAGAAGAGAGCTGATGACGGAGTGAAGAGGCAGGAATTTGCATTCCAACTTTCAGGAAAAACAACTATTCTTTGTGCCATTTTTCTAACCTAAAAATGGGGATATACTTACCCCATTAGAAAGATAAAATTATATACATATGTAAAGGTATTTCTGTATATAAATATAGAAGCACAAGCCCAATTCACTGTCATAAGCATCTGGTGGGAGGATACATGCAGCTCTGGGAAGCTCTGGGCAGCGTCCTCCCTCACTGCTGTTGCAACAGTGCTGGGCTTCTTTGTGTGTCTTTTGGAAAATGTGGATTCTTCTTGAAAGACCTACCACATCGTGCCCTGAATATCTCGATCTAGATTAGAGATCAGGTTTTTGCAGGAGACAGAGAAGGCCAAGGCAGCCCAAGAACATGGACTTTGCAGGTGAGGGGCAGGGGGTCACAAGGAAGCAGGTGTTAAAGGGTGGAAGCCTTTCAATACCTGAAATTCCAGTACTTTGGGAGGCTGAGGCCAGAGGATCACTTGAGGCCAGGAGTTTGAGACAAACCCAGGCAAGATCCCATCTCTGAAAAAAAAAAAAAAAAAAAAAAATCAGCCAGGCTGGTGGGGTGTGGGGCCTATAGTCCCAGCTCTTGGGAGCCCAAGGTGGGAGAAATGCGTGAGCCCAGAAGACCGAGGCTGCAGTGAGCTATGATTGCATCACTGTACTCCAGCCTGAGCAACAGAGGGAAACCTTGTTTCTTAAATAAATAAATAAATAAATTTTAAAAAAGAACCCAGAAGTTCTTGTAAGAAATAAATAGTAAAAGGTGGACCAAAGGAGCAGAAGAGATTGACCACGCACCAGCTGGCCCAGGTACATGCAGAGTAGGTGCTTGATAAGAGGTGTGCAGGAGAACTTAGAGGTCTACATAGACGACCTGCTAATTGAGATGCACCAAGAAACCAGAGAATTCACGCTAACTAACCCCCTCTCCCAGAATACTACTTATCTTCTACTTTAGCAAAAAACAATTTTTTTTTTCCTGTTCGTTATTTGGGGGAAAGTGTTCAACAGGATTAAGGCAAGAACAGGCAGCAGCTGGGAGGAAAAATTAGAGACCGAGGTTTTTCCACATACCCCCAAATCATACCCCAAACAGCCTCCTCCCCGAGGCTCTGTGCGAATTGTGGCGCCTGCCTTCATAAAGCTGTGCTGCACAGATGTGCAAACTGGATTTCAAATGTTAATAGCCCATCCACTTTGCATTTTTTTTTTCCCCGTATAGCATTATCCTGGAAAAAAAAAATCCCACTGAAGAAATGAATCTGATTTTTAGTTAAAAATACCCAATTCAGACATCAGAAACTGGCCCAAGTACAACTATTCCCTGTTCAAACTGGAGACAGGTTGAGTCAATAGCCCCCCTGGTAGCCTACACTTTTACTGAAGTTGTCTCCACTCCCACCTCTTGTGAAATTCAGATACATCATTCAGCTGAGTCTGAGGAATGATGTCTTTGTTGTTAGCCCCAGAATAGGGGGCTGTTGTTTCAGTAGAGACATCCCAGCCCCTTAATGGACTGGTGCACTCGGCTGTAATATTCTAAATACACATTAAAGAGAGCAAGAACGTATTTATAACTGCTCCGTTGTGGCATTTAGATTTACCCTTGAAATTTATCTTTAATTTTTACAGTTGTCTCCTTAACCATGTATATTATTCCCTTCTTCAAATAATCTGTCTTGCTGCTGCAGTTTTTCTGGAAACCAAAGTGTAATTAAATATTAAATTAATATTTCATTTAAAATTAAATATCAGAGGCTTCAGTCTAATCTTTCGCTTGTGCACTGTTGGTTCTCTCCTCGTATTCTTGTTCCTGTGTCCACAAAGGCAGGTACCGCCTCTTAATAATGTGTTCCTATATTATCTCTGTTCCTTTTTGTTTTTAAATTGGTGACACTGAACTTTTGCTACATTGAAACAAATGGATGTGGGAAGAGATTTCAATGTAGCCAAGATTAAAGACAACTTAATTCAACAACTCTTGATTTCAGCTCCACCCTGCACTCCTCAGAGAAGAACACTGCTGCTCCAAATCAGTGACAGCCTTAGAATTATAAAATGTAAGAGCTTGAAAGGGGTCTTAGATGCCATTTACCCCAATCCTTTGTCTTCACAGATAAATAAACCAAAGCCTCACCTGGCCAAGTGACCCAATAAAGGTGGTGTCATTTGTTAGTGTCAGGAACTAAGGCAGCTCCCAAGCTAGGACCAGCTTTATCCCATCACACCATCATATGCAATGAAAAACTTAGGAGCATTTAAGTGCGAATTTAACGTAGCCTTTGCATGTTGGACACATGAGGAATAGGGCAGAAAGGAGATGATCGGACAAGGAAATTGGAAGAAGGACAAGGGAGAGAGAAGGGAACCCAAATCCTAGCACATGGAAGACAGACTTTATGGGAATGAACATGTGGGAACAAAGTACTACGTAAGGAAAGAGGACGGAGACCTCCTAAAGTGGCATGAGATAAATTCCTCCCAAAGCCAGATCATTTCATGCCTTCCTATGCTGTCAACAGAGAGTAATTCTCCTTGGCCAAAGCCATGTGGCAGGTATTGTTAAAGCATGTTTTCTCTTCCATTGCCAGTCAATGTCTGTCTTTTGGTCTTGTGTTTATATGGCAGTCACATTATATAGATTTAAGGTTTTTTTGTTTTTTGTTTTTGCTTTGTTTCTTACCGTGCAAAGAAAACCTTTCAATGATTTTCCTTATTCTTGAAGAAAGTTGGAATTTAGAGTTAGGACTGTAGGGATTCTCTAGTTCTGTGGGCTGTCACCCTTAGGAGACCATGGGCTCTGTGAACATCTGATGAAATGAAGCTCCCTTTCTGCAGATAAGGCACAGATGCAGAAACACATGGCTAGGCTTAGAATTTCTACTTTTATTGGCCTCCTGATGACCATCTGCAGACTCCATGGTAATCCTAGGATCCAAGGGAAGACTCACTGGTGAGTAAAGCTGCAACCGAGGCCAGTGGTGTGATCCGCCAACATCCCCAGAGTGGCAGTCCAGTTGAGAACTCAGATCTTCCCTCACCCATCGTCATCCTCTCTCACATTTTTGCAAAGAAAAGTGACCAGGCCTTGATGATGCCATCTTTGCAATCAGTACCCTTGCTGGTCAAGAGCATAAATGACCTCCAGCCTGCAGTGTCAAGGCCATAATTGTTAAGGGCTGAACAGGGTTCTAACCAAGGGTCCCCTTCATTTTTGTGAAACAGAAGTAGAAGTATAAGATGGGGTAAGCATTATCTGCTCCCTGTGCCTCCTCTTAAGGAAAGAAAATTAAAACCATGTAGAATTTTATATCTCACTAATCCTTTGGGAAAATTAATATTGAGCACCAGCCAACTTTTTTTTTTTTTTTTTTAAAGAGTGGTTCCCAGTAGATATTTTTAGTTAAATATTATGTACTTAAAAAAAGAAACCATTCACACATTGCTTATAGTTTTTATCTATTTATTGGGTCCAAGATATATGTAAGTAATCTCATATATTATACCCACAATCAAAATGAGAAATGGCACATGAGATCCAGGCTCTCAAGAGAAATATTATGAAATCTCAAGGTATTGATGAAAGTTTTTTAAGGCTGATCCAAATGGGATTTAGATTCTGTGGCAGTTGAAATGTGTATTATTAAACTCCTTAAGCAAACCCGAATGACTCCCAGTGGAGGATTAAGACATTCTATGTATAGCAAAGACGAAATTCTCATGTCTGAGTTTTCTCTCTTGAATTCCCTCTTGATTAGCTTCTGTAATATTTAACTTCATGCCATGCCATAATTATTTAATAAAAGGTAAATATAAATTATATTTCAGTGGGGCTATGACCTTTTACCTTAATGTTATATTACTAAAGAAAGACATAGATAAATAGAGCCTATAGATTGAAGCATATTTTTAATTTACTCTGTTTTTGCCTTGCCAGCACTTCTCTGTATCCCTGTCAGCCAAAGGGTTGGCAGAACTTCACAGCATCCCTGCACTCCATGTGGTAGGCGAGGTTGTAAATTTACACTGATGATGGCAGTTAATGGCCTGGTTGGCCCTTGGAGACGGTCTTGGTGCTGGTCTTGGGCACCTCATTAGTTAATTGAGCTTTGCTTGGCTCACACCAGGGCTGAAAAGCCAGAGAACGCCCAGGGAAGTAGCGAGGGGGAGGGAGGAAGTTGGGATTCAAGGTGAAGCTGAACCTAAAAGACGCAAAAGCAGTTGGGAAAGTCAGTCTGGAACCAAAGAGTTGTCAAACCTGGCCATGTGTTAAAGGCTGAGGTCCCTCTTATGGTTTACTGTTGGCTAAACAGAGCTGGAGTACTTTCAACTTCATGCTTTCTACTTCCAATGTGCACTTGGTTAAATGAAATTCTGTGTGTGTGTATGTGTGAGTGTGATTTTCCCTGTCTATGCAGACAACTGTGCTTTACTGTCCTCTCTTTCATTTTGATGCACACGAGATGTATCCCATAGTTTGTGCCTATGAAGTCTGGCAGGGACCTGCCAAAAAACAACATAAAAATAGACAGTCGTGCCTTATCTACTTATTCAGTGTAAAACATGAATTGCCAACCCAGTGTGGTCAAGATACTCTGCCGTGTCTAATTTGGGAGCTGGGGAAGGGAGGGCAGGCAAAAGAAACCAGACATGACCCTGTATCCTGGTGGTTTGCAATCTGGTTGGGAGAACAATGGGTGCAAATGTGTGATAAATTATATTTTTTAAAAATTCATCTCTATCCCACCTCTATGCACTGATTAGAGCCCAGCTCCAGAAAATTCCTCTACGAGCAGCAGGGAGGACCAAGGGATAAGGACAGTGGTGTTGGGGGTCCCTGGCTGGACCCCCACAGTGCTCTTGGGAGAGGCAGAGCACTTGCCAGGGCGGGGGACAGCCATGCAGACGGAAAGGGACAAAGACAGAAATGGAGACAGGGAGGGGTTAGATTTTCTGCCTTATGGGATATCTGTTTAGTTTGCATTCAGCACGTTGTGAGTGTACCCATATCAATACTTTTCCTGTTTTCTCTAAGAAAATCTGCACTTTGGCTAGCAAAATGGTGCATATTTCTAAAAAAAAAAAAAAAAAAAAAAAATTAGGCAACAATGAATTTTGAGAATTTCATCATCAAGTCTGTTTGTCCTGCAGCACCGGGCAGCTGTTTGTGTTTGCTGGTCGATACCACATGGGGTCTCCTTCTGGTCTCAGTGACGATGTCAGGCAACACAGGCTGGGCTTCATTCATGCTCTTGAATCTGTAGCTCTTGAAGCTGAGGAGGATGCCCAGAGCGGGATGCAAGGATCATCGTCTCTGGTTCTGCAGCAGGAAAGGTTAAGAGCACAGGTTTTGAAGTTAGAGAAGCAGGATACAGATCCCACCTTTACCACTTGGGACTGCATTGAAAATGGGGATGAAACCCACATCATAGGATTGCAATCAGAATAGAATGAGCTGATGTGCCTAAAAGGCTTAGCAGAGTACCCTTAACATAGAAAGGCTTCAGTACATCCTAATGGTGGTAATAATGATTTTCACTATTGCATATTACCACCACTAAAAATCACATTATTAAAGAAAAAGTCTGCCCAAATTGCTGACATTATAATGCTAAGTGGAAGCAAAACGTTTATAGGATGATGCTACTTAAACATACGGCTATTCTTACATGTGTTTCTAGGTAAGATGACCTTGTGAGTGCAAGTGTTTAATGGGCTCCCACTCCCAGAATATATCAGAGATACTTTCAGGAAAGCGTAAAAATAAAGGAAATCTGGTAATAATGCATGAAGCTAGGCTAAAGTCATTAATATGCCAGAAATTTTGCACCGTTGTGCTGGCATGTGCACACAGGGTTGTACTGGTGGACATGTGAGCTCCAGCTGGCCTCCTCATTCCCCCTTAGGAAAGAGCAGCAGGGCAAGGAAGTGATGGAAGACCCCAACAATCACTCTGAGGCTCTCCTGTCTCCACCTTGAGGAGTGAGAACCAGTGGCATAAGCAGAAAGTTGATCTTGAATGGGAGAGTATACTTAACTATTCTATATCCAGAGCAGCTGCCATTTATGTGTGAAAAAAACAAAAAGATACTCTCTTATTTCAATGGCCCAGACAGCATTTAACTCTTATTGATAGCACCTGACTGCAGAAGCATTGAATCAATGAAGAATGCAAGATGGGAAAAGTTGTGCTATGGCAGTATTGGTGGTTGGCCGAGAAAGCAGTTAAATATAGAGTGTCTAAAAAATTATTGTTAGTATGGTGATAAGACTTAGTAGAAACATGAAAATTAGTTTCTAAAAATATAGATCATAGAAAATCTAAGAATAGTAAATCAGTTTGAAATGATCAACTGCCAACAAAAGTGTATAAGTGGAGAGAAAGAGGTGGGAAGATTGAAGGCAAGCAAAACTCCTTATATATGGAGCGACTCAACATCTCAAATAATTAGGAAAAATAAAATATTTTCAGAGAAGTCTAAAGACACTTCTGTAAATTAAAATAGCATGTACAGACCAGGAGCAGTGGCTCACGCCTACAGTCCCAGCAATTTGGGAGGCTAAGGTGGGCAGATCGCTTGAGCTCAGGAGTTCAAGATCAGCCTGGGCAACACGGTGAAAACCCATCTCTACCAAAAATACAAAAATTAGGCATGTGGTGCATGTCTGTAGCCCTAGTTAGTCAGGAGGCTGAGGCAGGAGGATTGCTAGAGCCCAGGAGGTGGAGGTTGCTGTGAGCCATGATCGTGCCACTGCACTCCAGCCTGAGTGGCTGGACTTTGTGTCCCTGTCTCAAAAACAACAACAACAACAAAGTGTGTCTATCTCTCAAATCACTAGAAAAGTGCATGTGTGTATATGTGTGTGTGTATATATATATATATATATAACTATCAGAAATGAGAATGTGGGAAGACAAATTTATAGTAGCAAAAATGGACATGTTAAATAATGTGATCAAAAAGATAGATGAAATAAGACATTAAAGCATTGCCCATGAAATGCAGACAAAACTAATATGTATTAATTCAAAACTCAATAAATTCCAAAAGGCAGATACTGTGCAGGACACCTTTTTAAATCCAGGGCAGTTGACTACAATAAGCAATTAACAGTTTAGTACTCAATCAGCTAGAAATTTTAAGATACTCTTCCTGGAACTAAATCAAGTCAAAATTATAAATGGGACTAATCAGAAAATTACAACAAAATTGTGAAATACAGTAAGTTGTGGCAAAGGTAAGTACCTAATGTTACACAATGGAATAAAATCCAGATAGGTTAAATAATTTAAACGTCTACATATATTTGTGTACATTTCAGTGGGCGGAGGGGGAGGGGAACTCTAGATAGGTTAGAAAATTTAAACAAATACAATATAGATTATATGCTAAAACATTTACAATCTTGATGAAATGGATGATTTTTTTCCAGAAAAAATAGAATGATATTGAGAAACAATGAATTCGAAGTTTCTGATTGGCAGTCAATCATTTAGATGATGGTGCAATTCAGAGAATCTCATGAGCTTGGGTGTCTTGGGTAAAAGGAATCTATGGAACATCTGAGTGGAATTTTCTAGCCAACAGCTGGATATTTAAAGCTGCATCTCAGGCCAGGTATCTAGTCTAGAGATCAAGATTTATGACAATTAGCATGTAGCTGCATGTGGAAATCATGGGGAACTGATGAAGTTGCCCAGGAGAATGTGCAGCTACGCTGAAGGCTGCCTGGCAACCATCTTGAGGAGCATGATTTACAAGACAGGCAGAGAAAGAACAGTCCACAAAGTAGTCTGACATGGCCAAAGAGGTAGGAAGGAAGCCGGGCAGTGTGAGTTCAGGAAGCCAGTGGGTGGGAGGGTTTCTAGAAGTAGAGAATATGAGTGATGTCAAATGTTAACTCGGGGTTAAGATAAGAATGGAAAAGTTCCTGTTGGTTTGGCTAAAATGCTATTGGTGACCTTAGTACGAGCAATGTTACTATGGTTCTTTTAAGTGTTTAGCAAAGAGCTACTATCCATGCTATGTAAGATTTATAGAGCATAGGATAAAATATAGAAAACTTCTCAATATAGTTTTCAAAACCGGTATAAAATAAAATTCATTAGTTGGACAGAGCCATACACACAATCCTAGTTATTAATATGGACAATAACTGACACCTACTTGCTCACCAAGTGCCAGGCACTGTTCTTATTAACTTAATTGATTTAATCCTTGTGCCAGTTTTGTTAAGGAAATATTAATCTAGTATTAATGGTGGAATCTGGTATTAATGGTTATATCTGAATTTAGATATATACCAAGAAAATGATACATTACATCCACGAATGAATGTTTAATTTTGAAATATTAGAAAATATAAAATATAGGCCAGGCATGGTAGCTCATGTCTGTAATCCCAGCACTTTGGGAGGCCATGATGGGTGGATCACTTGACGTCAGGGGTTCGTGACCAGCCTGGCCAATATGGTGAAACCCCATCTCTACTAAAAATACAAAAATTAGCTAGGCATGGTGGTGTGTGGCTGTAATCCTAGCTACTAGAAAGGCTGAGACAGAAGAATAGCTTGGACCCGGGAGGCGGAGGTTACAGTGAGCTGAGATCGTGCCATTGCACTCCAGCCTGGGCAACAGAGCAAGATTTCATCTCAGAGAAAAAAAAAAAAAATCTATATCTGTGTATGTCTTATATATATTATATATGTCATATATATGATATATGTCATATATATATCTTGTATATTTTATATATATATATGTTATATATATAAAAATTTGGCCAAAGGAGAAAATTCATGTGATTGTGATTTTCTAAAACTCCAAGAAGTCCTGATAACCCTTATTGAACCATGATAAATAATATCTATCTCAAATAGCCAACACCACGTTTGCTAGTAAAATATGTCATTCCCATTCAGAGAAAAACAAGAATATCCAACTTTATCCTCATTTTGGGGCACTGTTTGGGAAGTTTTAGCCAACACAAGAATAGGATTAAGAGAACTAAATGGGATTAATACATCTATCAAAAGGAGACAAAATTATCACTGTAAGTAGATGATATGAATGTACAGGCCTAAGAGAAGCAATAGAAAAAAAAGTGGTATCTGTCAGAGGTTTGGGCTACAAAATAACAGTTACCTTTGGTTAAGATCTTTTATAGGCGAGGCGCAGTGGCTCACATCTGTAATCCCAGCACTTTGGGAGGCCAAGGCGGACTATTGCTTGAGCCCAGGAGTTCGAGACCAGGCTGGGCAACAGGGTGAAAACCTGTCTCAAAAGAAAAAAAAAAAATGATATTTTATATGCCAAGCACCATGCTGGGGACATTATAGAAATAGTTTTGATTCTGAGAGCCAACCCATAAGATGGATTTTAAACTGCTCACATACTTTGTGGAGCTGGAATTCAGATGCTAGATCTACTCAACTTTAAAGCTGATTGTCTTCATCTCTATGCCATGGACTTCCTGCACAAATGTATAAAACATAAAAGTGTTTCTAGACTCGAATAAAACTCTTGGACAGTATGATTAATGAACAGCCATGTTCACAGTAAAAACAAAAAATGAAATATATAGCAAAAAATTAAAATGGTAAAGAAAAAACTTAGCACCTATATGATGAGCAGTACACAGTTTACTGAGGGATCTAAAGAAGGTGGAGTGTTGCTATTGCAAAGCCATCCGTTTTCTCTCTAGCTGTAGGTTTAATGCAACTGAAATTGTTTTTGAAATTTCCCTAAGGTTAATCTGGAAGGAATAAATGGATAAGAATAATTGAGAAGGCCGGGTGTGATGGCTCACATCTGTAATCCCAGCATTTTGTGAGGCCGAGGTGGGTGGATCACAAGGTCAGGAGTTCAGGACCAGCCTGATCAACATGATGAAACCCTGCCTCTACTAAAAATGCAAACAAAAATTAGCCGGGCATGGTGGCACATGCCTGTAATCCCACCTACTCAAGAGGCTGAGGCAGGAGAATCACTTGAACCCAGCAGGCAGAGGTTGCTGTGAGCTGAGATTGCACCACTGCACACCAGCCTGGGTGACAGAGTGAGACTCTGTCTCAAAAAAAACAAAAAAACAGAATGGTTGAAAAAATGTAGTTTTTAAAGATTGTGTATATGTGGAAGGACACTTACAGTATCAAATATTAAATATGTATCACAACCACAATAGTGTGATTTTTTACCCAGAATAGATCAATGAAACATAATATATGTATAGAAACTGTTCAATAAATTGTGAAATACAATTAAGTTGTGGCAAAGGTAAATTCTTAACATTATATGACAAAGTAAAATCCAGATAAGTTAAACAATTTAAGCATTCATATATATATATACATATTTGTGTACATATACATTTGTGTGTGTGTGTGTGCGCGTTTGTGTGTACCTACCAGTTCTTGGAGTAGAGGTGGTCTTTCTATACATAAAATACTTAAGGACAAATTTGGGATGTGATATTGCAACATGATGCCACAGTATGAAAAATCTCAACATATAAAGTATTTTTACAAGTGAAAGAAGAGTGCAGAAAGTATTAACATGCAGTTTATAAAAGAAGAAATTAACATCAGCAAATATATGAAAAAATTCTTCAGCCTCACTGGTGAGTAAAAAAATGTAAGTTAAAATGAGCACATGCATTGCTGGAGGGAGGATAAACTCATACACTCTCCTGAGGAGTGATTTGACTGTATGTCCGAAAGGCCTGAAATATAAATCATAATTTTTGGTCCAGTAATTCTAATTCTTGGAATTTTCCAATTGAAATAATGAAAGTTATGCACAAAGGATAATTATTGCTCTGATGTTTATAATAGTGAGAAATTAGGATCACATTAATTGCCCAATATTAGGAAGCCATTTAAATAAATTATAGAGCATGTCATAGAAAAATATGCAGGCATTTAAAATAATATTATAAAAGAATAGTTAATCATCCCGGGGAAAGTTTACAATATATTGTTAAGTGGATGAAAAGTAGGTTATGTAAGCAAAAAAGGTTAATCCAGCTCATCTCTTAAGTGCGTTTACGGTAATTTTTTACTTCTGTATTTAATGTTTTTAATAGTTTTTTTAAAAAGGCATTGTTTTCATAGAATAATAGCAACATATATATAAAATATATATGAAAAATAAGATTAAAGAGAAAATACACATTACTGTGTTTATTGCTGATAACAGCAATGCAGGCGATTATTAAGTTATTCTTTGTACCTTTTTCTTTAATCATGCATTAATTTTAAAACCATGACATTTAAACAAGAAACTTTTAAAAAATAAACGAAAGGGAAGAAGAAGGAGAAAGAATAAAAGCAGCACGTGAAAACTCTAGAGTAGTGGAAATGCTAAAGTACACCATTCATTAATTCATTCACTCACTCATTTTATAATTACTGACACTAAGTGCCTACTATGTGCCAGGCCCTGTCTTAATGGGAACATAGTGGTGAAATAAAATTTGCAGTATTCCTGGGGTGGGGTGGGGTGGGGAGGCTGACATTTACCAGATGTGGGTGTAATTAAATAGAATTGAAAACTGTGGAAGCATATTATGCATAAAACGGGTTTTATGAGAATAAGCTCATAGAAGGTTTATATATGTATAAATGTAAATAAGAGACTGGTTAAGAAAAATATTTAGAAGAATATTTAGAAGATATTTAGAAGAATAGTCAATACAGTCCTACTTAGGAAAGAGACAAAGGAGAGAAGGGAAAATAATATAAAAGTAGTTTATTATCTTCATAAGAAATTGAGATATGGTTGCTTGTGCCATTTTTAATTTTATAGTGAGCAGAGAAGTTTATATACACTTAAAGCAGAAAAGATAATTGTAATCTGAAAACTTGAAATGTTATTCTAATAGAAAAATATAAAAGTACTATAAATTCCAAATTTACATGTGAATTAACCAATGTTGATAGCAAAAACCCTGATTACATCCATTATGCATCCAGAACCTTCTTATTACCTGTGGAAGAATTAATTAGAAGGTTTGCTTTATGGCCAGGATACAAACTCAGAGGCAAGATTTTTTCTCTTTCAGCATTAAATGAACCCACCATAGACTATGGCTTCCAGAGACTGCAGAAGGTCATTCCTAGGCACCCTGGAGATCCTGAGAGATTAGCTAAGGTAACGTGCTTTGGAAATTGACCTGTGAAGCATTTGTGTAGAATTTCAGCAAACTTAGACAAATGCAGGCATTTACATCCAATTAAAATTAATTAGGCCTTGAAATTTAGCTAAGCTTTAGATACAAGATGCACATAAAATATCTGCTAACTATGAAATATATTACGGTCGTATGTATCTCTGAGGAAATATGAAACCTGAACATTTGAGCCGATAAAATAGATACACAACAGGAGTATTCAGTTTTAAAGACATTGCCAACTTTATGAAAATAAATATCTGCATAGTCCCAGCTACTCGGGAGGCTGAAGCAGGAGAATGGCGTGAACCCGGGAGGCAGAGCTTGCAGTGAGCCGAGATGGCGCCACTGCACTCCAGCCCGGGCGACAGAGCGAGACTCTGCCTCATAAAAAAAAAAAAAAAAAAAAATTAAAAAAAAAAAAAGTATAAGCTTCCACTCCTTTGTATTTAAATGTTTCTATTTACCCATAATTTCAGGGACCCATTAATCCTCAATCAGTATTAATCATTGAGGGCCTACTATGTACGTAGGTATCTAATGAGGAGAAAATTGCTTCTGTATAAAATTACTATGAAATACCCCACTTTCAAGTGAACTTCCTTATGAAAATTACTTTATGAATTTGGCCCATGTTGTTGGCTTTATTTAAAAAGTACATCAATTTATTGTCATTTAGCTGATGAGAAACTATTAAATTTTCACATTTATATTTGCACTTTAAACACACAAATTATAAAATGCCGTGTTCTCTTTTCCATACTGTGAATAAAATTTAAGCACCACAGTTGCTTCTACATCACACCTTTATTTTCCTCCTGGAAAAATCCCTAGCCCCACCATTAAATTAGATGATATCTGGAAGGTAGGTTAATAGCAATTTAAAAGGTTGTAAAAAACAGGAGGTGGAAAAGGCAAAATGAGAGGAAAGGGATTCGTGATTACTAATTCTCTCTGGTTAAAATGTACAGGGGGAAATATTATTGAAAGAATTCATCTTTATTAGAATAAAATTTTGCAGAAGGCATTGCCAAGATTATTTCAGTACTCTGGACAACTCCTTGGCAAGGAGCTAAACTCAAATCCATCAATCATTTTAAGAATATTTGGTTAATTAGAGACCCAGATTTTTAAAACAGAATGGGCTGAAAGTAGCATTTAGTAGAACTTCCATGACATTATTAATTTTAATCAACTCCACTCTCAATTGGGTTGTTTTTTGTTTTGGTAACACAATCATTTATACAGCCATTTTATAGAGGCAAATTTCAGATAGATAGGTATTTATAGAGAGATTTATATGTATAATTGTATTTTACCTGTCAAACCAAATATAGGACCTCTTGACTAATTGCTTACATTTTGGGAGGGATGTGTGGATTTCTCATTTTTGCCTATAATTTTCTTTTGTTTGCCATTTTGGATTTTGCCTTTGACAATACCCCACCCTCACTTGTTTTCCAGGAAATGCTGTTGAAAAGAGCTGCAGATCTAGTGGAAGCTCTTTATGGCACACCACACAATAACCAGGTGAGATACTCACATCCTACCCTTTCGTGAGTTTTGCACTTTATGCTGGATAGTATGCTCACATTAACCTGCTGTTTTGTAGGACATCATTTTGAAGCGAGCCGCAGACATTGCTGAAGCCCTCTACAGCGTCCCCAGGAATCCCAGCCAGCTTCCAGCCCTCTCCAGCTCCCCAGCACACAGTGGCATGATGGGAATCAACTCCTATGGCAGCCAGCTTGGGGTCAGCATCTCAGAGTCAACACAAGGAAATAATCAAGGTACCACCTTTCTTAGAGTCAAAATCCAAATATGTCTAATTTTAAAAGTTCTGCTGGAGTAGACAGAGTCAGAGGTTGAGTTATAATGGTCCAACAGAGTGTGTCTGCAGATAGGCAATACAATCATAGATTGCGTTATTTCAAGATTATAGATGGTACATTATTAGAGTTTGAGCTTCTTAGGTACCAGGTAGAATGTCTGGAAATATTTAAGGAGAAGATTGAGTATTACTACCGGGTGTGGTGGCTCACATCTGTAATCCCTGCACTTTGGGAGGCTGAGGCAGGTAGATTACTTGAGCCCTGGAGTTTGAGACCAGCCTGGGCAACATAGTGAAAACCCATCTCTATAAAAAATAGTCAGGTGTGGTGGGAAGATGTAGTCCCAGCTACGTGGGAGGATCACATGAGCCTGGGAAGTCGAGGCTGCAGTGAGCAGTGGGGTGTGCTGGCACACTGCATGTGAGCCAAGGCTGCATGTGAGTACATGTGCAGTGTGACAGTGCACTCCAGCCTGGGCAACAGAGCGAGACCCTGTCTCAAAAAAAAAAAAAAAAAAGGATTGAGTATTATCAATTTAGAAAGGTTTGGGCTTATAGAAAATAGGTTTACAGGTATTAATTGAATCTTCTGCTCCGTAGTCAGATGCGTTATCCATTGCGCAACTGGCCTACAGGTATTAATTGAAAAGAAATTTATGCTTCTGTTATTGTGATGATCAGATTGAATACTGGAAAGAAGCAGATTATTGCCATTATCATTTATGATACCCAAATTTCTCTTCCTGGTAGCCAAGAGTGAATGGCTTGGTTTTATTTGGTAACTTCTATTTCGTATTATCTCATACATATAACAACAAACACAACAAACAAATATAAAGACAACTGTGCTTTTACATGTAAAGCAGACCATGCAAAGATCTTTGCATTGAGATTGATTATTGAAGTGCTAAGTCGAAATCTGTCACAAATCATTTTTAAAAGGAGTAAACGTTCCTAATGAGGTCCTTAACATTGGGAGAGTTTTTTTTTCTAATTTTATTTATTGGAAGAGAATTCCTCATTTTTTTGCCCGGGGTGAGTTCTTACAAAAGAGTAGGTGAGCCGGGTGTGGTGTCTCACACTTGTAATCCCAGCACTTTAGGAGGCTGAGGTGGGCAGATTGCTTGAGCTCAGGAGTTTGAGACTAGCCTGGGCAACATGGTGAAACCCTGTGTCTACAAAAAATGCAAAAATTAGGCAGGTGTGGTAGTGCTCACCTGTAGTCTCTGCTATTTGGGAGGCTGAGGTGGGAGGATAGATTGAGTCCAGGAAGCTGAAGCTGCAGTGAGCCATGACTGTGCCACTGCACTCCACCCAGGGCAACAGAGTGAGATCCCGTCTCAAAAAAAAAAAAAAAAAAAGGCCGGGCATATTATTACTTTTGTTTTTGTAGACATGAGGCCCATAGACCAAATGTCAAATTGTTTTTCATTTGGTAACAAATTTGGATTGTTTCCTAAATAGTTTGAGAGACAGTAATCCAAAGTGGTTTATTCCAGGACACATGAGATGTTTCTGAGCTGTGGTTTCTCACTCCTTCCCCCATTCCAGGCATAGGCTGGGTCCCCCACACTCACTGCTGATGCCCCAAAGGCCCAGGTCAAAGAATAGCACATTTTAGAGGAACTCATCAACACTTTTTGAATGAAATTGACCTCCACTTGCACCTAGGGCATGGCAACAACTTTGAACTAACATTTCTAAAACTGTGTTCCATAGAAGACAAGTGGCCCCAGAGGTTAAGATACCTTTCCGCTCCAGGCCCCACCAAAAGATGCTATGGCATGTTAAATTTGGCAAACACTTAAGCTAGCAAAGTTAAACCAGTTTGTTTATTCTCTAGGCCTTCTGCATATGAATCATCAAGAAATGGCTAGTGTGTAACATCTACTCAGCCTAATTTGGCCACAGAATGCTTTTCTCAGTGACACCAATCATATCTCACTGGACTCCAGTGTCATATGAAGTATGATTTGGGAGAGGGAACTCCACACTGCCATTAGTCATTCGCTTCTTGGTGTGAGCTGGAGGTGCTGAGTGCAGGTTTGAATGAAGGGGAGTAGCAAGGGCATGGCTTTGCATAGATGGGGTAGAGAGAGGAAGGTATAAAAGGCTGAAGATGGGCTGGGCACACTGGCTAACACCTGTAATCCCAGCACTTTGGGAGGCCAAGGCAGGTGGATCATGAGGTCAGGAGTTCAAGAGCAGCTTGGCCAACATGGTGAAACCCTGTCTCTACTAAAAATACAAAAATTAGCCGGGCGCGATGGCAGGGTGCCTGTAATCCCAGCTACTCAGGAGGCTGAGGCGGGAGAATCACTTGAATCTGGGCAGTAGAGGTTGCAGTGAGCTGAGATCGTGCCGCTGTACTCCAGTCTGGGTGACAGAGTAAGACTCTATCTCAAAAAAAACAAAAACAAAAAAACCCAACCAAACAAACAAAAACTGAAGATGGACTGCACACTTCCCACAACTGCCCAGGGCACCTGGTGGCATTCTATAGCCTGGGGCCAATGCAGACCTGTGCTAGCCACATGTGGCCTGACCGTGCACGCCTGTTGATTTACCTGGGATTTTTCTTTGTTGCCAAGGGTACATCCGCAACACAAGCAGCATCTCTCCGCGGGGATACTCTTCCAGCTCCACGCCTCAACAGTCTAATTACAGTACCTCCAGCAATAGTATGAATGGCTATAGCAATGTCCCCATGGCCAACCTGGGTGTTCCAGGATCACCAGGATTTCTAAATGGCTCACCCACCGGCTCTCCTTATGGAAGTAAGTGACCTCTCTATACCTCCGGCTCTCCATGCTTTTTTGTCTCCGGGTTTTACTATTCGGCCTTTTGAGAGAAAGTTGCATTTGTAAATCTTCCTAAGTCGTCGGGGAGCAGCCTAGTTTCCTGATTAAGCGTCCTTCCTGCCTTTCGTTCTTTTCCCTTAGCTGGACTTTGGCTCACGTGGTTACTCAAGGCCTTTTGGGGAAAGAAAGGATTGAAACAATTCCCTTTTTATAGAGAAAGAGCATGTGTGGCCTGTGTTAAGTGGGAGCAAGGAATTAAGATTCCATTTCTGTTAACAATATGTGCACTCTTAGGCACTTTCAGATGTAATATTTAATCCCCATAAGAACTTCCTGATAAG
Source organism: Colobus angolensis palliatus (assembly GCF_000951035.1). NCBI lineage: Eukaryota > Metazoa > Chordata > Mammalia > Primates > Cercopithecidae > Colobus > Colobus angolensis. The sequence continues at coordinate 1,175,149 of NW_012119598.1, forward strand.
AACTTTATCTTCATGTTATAGACAAGGAAGTTGGCTTTGCTGCAGTTTTCTGACTTAATCAAGATCACATAGCTAGAATAGAGCAGGGTAATAATTTAGGCATAGTCCTGATGACTTTGAGTTATTTTGTATATCGCACCATGCTTCTTTTTGACTTTGCAACCTGCTTTTCCCCTCCCTTCAGTACCTCCAGAGAGGTGGAAGTTGACTGCATGCAATCATGTGATATATTGAGACAGAACTTCTTCATCTTAATCTGTGGTCTAGCAGCAAAGTCCCTGCTCTGGGAAGTTGTGAAAACCCCACTTGGGTTGCTTCGGGAGGTATGCCGGGAAGTTACACAATGGTCCCAGGAGCCTGAGAGAGTGCATTTTCCAAACCTACCTAGGGAATACTTTAGGCCAGGGGACAAGATGACATGGAGAGGCTGAAGTGATTGAGTAGAGTGTTCTTGAAATGCTGGGTCTTGTTGCAATTCTCTGCACCTTGCCCTCTTTTTACCCCATGTGGTTCCCTTGTGCCAAGAGCAAGGACATGTCAAGGGCAGCACATAGCCACGTCACATTGACATGTCACAGAAGCTGCCTTTCACAGTCTTTGGACTTTTGGTTCCCTGGGGAGACACACCTGTGAGCTATTTCTGGATTATCAGTTCGATGCACACACTCTACACTACACGGCAAGATAAAGACATAGTACCAAGCAGCTAACGGTAGTAGAGGTCAGTTCTTCCAGTACAATGAAAATCTTGTTACTGCAAAGACATGAGTTCTATGTTGTGTCTTGTCAGGTGGCCCAGGTTCATTAGATAACAGTTAGTCTGGAGAAATAAATGATTGCTTGATTTGTTTCTACCTTATCTTGTTCCAAAAAATGTTTGGGGGAATTATTGCAGTCAAATAGGTAGTATGAAAGTATAAAACAGAATCTAACAAGAAACTGAGCTAAAAGAAACAAATATGGTTCAGGAAATTAGAAAATGCCAGGGCCAGCATGAATACCATTTGGTCTGTTTACTTCGCTCTGAGTTTACAAGAGGCTAAAGCAAAGAGAGAAACACTATTTGTTATAAGATTTTATGTCCACACGTTATTTTTTAAAGTAGCTCAGAAGAGAGGTGGCAATTTCTGTTCCTGAGATGTTGGAGAGGTCTTTCCGTTGCTTTCTCCTGGAGAAGGTGTCTGGTGTAGTAAAGAGATCACATCTTTAACAACCCCTACAAATAATGCAGTGGCAAGAGATCCATTGTGTGAACAATGTTATAACAGTGACAATAATAAGATGAATTAACAATTACATTCCGCTTTACAGCTTAAAAAGCATGTTGACAACTAGAGTCCAGTCAGAGCCTCACGACAACCTTGTGACATGGATACTATCATTTTTACCATTATCCCTTGTAAGAGATGAAGAATTATTAAATGACTTGAAAGTTCATAGTAAGTAGTTAAAAGGGGACTAGAATACATCATCACACTCAGAATACCACGTTTTTAAATTAATAATATAAGAATTATTTAATGTATTTATAGTGTAATATTAGGTTAAAGCATATGAAATTCCCTCTATTTGACCATTTTTGATTTATAGAAGTGGCAATTTCATATCATTCAATCATAATTTATGTAGGTATGAATAAGGTTGAATCATAATACTTATTTTTGTACATAAAAAATGATCAGTTTTATAATACAGTATGTAGTGTGGTAGTGAAGAGGATGGAGAAAAGAAAGAGGAAAGAAAATGCACAGTTAGGTGTTAATTGCTTAATATTTCTTCCTAAATAATTCATTTGATAGAAACCCTTCCCACTCCTACCAGAACAACTTCCTTCTGTTCTTTCATGATCACCCAAGCCCACTGCCACCAGAAAACTAACAACACCCCAAATCTTCAAATTACCCATTAAAATGAGGTGGTAGACACAGAGCAGGGAAAAGAGGAAGGCAACCTGCCCAACTGGAAGAGAGAAAGAGAGACTGGAGAAGACCTCCTCCCTGTACCTATTGAATCTGGTGTGATGGTTTGCACCTTCACTTTTGGAGGGAGGGTCTGAATGAGTTGCAGGCTAGGAATGAAATTCCAAACAGTGCATTCATTACAATCAAATTCCCCTACTCTACAAATACTGACTACCCAGTGGAGTTCATTACAATAGCACCTGACCTGTATTTCTAGCCAGCCAAGTCTTTACTTCTCTGGGAAATACAAAAAAAAAAAAAAAAAAGAAAAGTCCCAGGGAAAATATTTTGTCAATTCAGTTGCTTGTGTCTGAAAACACAATTCTATGATTTTTAAAAAATGCATCTGATGTGGCTGGGCCATGCCATGGAGCAAATATTTGCCAGAGACTCTAAGAAAGAAATAGAGCCAAGCTTCTTGGTCAAACTTGACTTGCATGACAGCCAAGGCAGAGTATTAGAAACCTGCATCTTTACTGTTTTTGCTCTCGCACTACTTCAAAAATGGCCAAACAGATGTTTTTTCAATTTTACATACAAACTTCACTTCCTGGCAGTAGCAGTGTGCCAAGTTCCAGCTCAGTGCAAGTTTTTATGGCTGAATTCTAAACCCCTGACAATAGGGGGTTATAATGAAATGCTGACAGACCTCTTAGCTCCAAAAAATGCAATGGCTCAATGCAAAGGAGGATATGTGCCCGGTGAGTTACAGCTGAGACTATGCAAGCCAATCAATTCTTGTACAAAGAAAAGTGGTTTTTCCTTAACTCCCCATGTTCACAGAGATTTCTGGGCCAGACGTACTTGTCTTTACTTTGGCCCCTATCCATAGAGAGATAGATGTCCAGAGAAATTCTCAATTGGAAGTACATGCAATCAACTTTCCTAAAATGGTTCTCTCTGCAGTCCCAAAAGATTGTCTATTTAACAAGCCTGTAACACCCATAGGGACCACTTCTTCCAAAGCAGAATAGCCACCAACCCTATGCAGAGTTTGGGACAGAATCCATACAGGCAGGAATCCAACCTGTCCTCATAGATTCCTACATTATGTTCAGAGCCTTAGATCATGCTCCAGGGTTCAATTGTTTTAGAGTTTCAAAAACAAATATTAAGACATTCTCTATTGTAAAATATTAAATGCTTATTACGGAAAATGTAGAACGTATAAAAATAATGTTTAAAAGAATGCATACTCCCACCGTAAGAACAACCTCTTTGAATTCTGATATATTTCTACTTCTTCAGAAAAGAAAAAAAAAAGCCTATTAAAAAAATAGTATTCTCATTACAGACAACTTGAAAAGCACGTATAGGTAAAAAGGAGGAAAGAAAAATGGCATACTCTGTGTCTATGCGGAGGTAACCATTGTTAATTTTTAAAGGATAGTCTTCCAGTCATGGATAGATACATTTTGAAAATTGCAGTGTCTGCTCTGATGCACAACTAATGAGATTCTGCCATAAGATCAATGAAAGAGAGGGTGGAAGGAAAGCAGTAAAATTACCAAAGTCACAGATATGAAGCTGGGCTCCATAAAATCCTTCAGTGATGCAGACCCAGATCGTAAGAATAGGGAACAGAGATATGAGGAGTAGTGTTTGCTTTTAAAACTTGATTACAATCATCAGGTGTTTCCCAGGAATGTGACGATTTATTCATCTCTTGCTTTTTCTTTTTTTTTTTTTAATAAGTGGGGTTGGTATTAGAGTAACAGACAACTTTGTTTATAGGCAGTACAGCCTAAAATGAAAGAGGAAAGTTAAAATTATTTGTAAATGCTAGTATGTCTATTGCTAAGGATTGTATTATTTATTTCTTCCCAAAGAAATCGAGATTTTCCCTTTTTAAAATGTAATAACCTTTACTGGTTTCTCCTACCATGTATTAAAAGTAACACAAGTTTGTTGTAGAAAATTCTGAAGATATGGGCAAGTGAAAGCACTACATTTAAGGATATTCATAATCCCATCAGCCAGAGATACCATTGCTAAAATTTTGGGTGTATATCACGTCCTTCTAGACTGTTGCTATTTGCATTTCTAAAAATTAAAGGGGGCTTAATATGTGTTATGTAATCTGTTTTTTTCATCTGAAGAGGTGTGTATTTCCATGTGATTAAACATTCTACAACACTAGTTTTAATATTGGCATAGCATTCTATTGTATACTAAATACAATGTACCCTACTGCAGGACACTTATTTTCCAATTTTTCATTATTATAAAAGTGCCCTTGGACCTATTATTTTTGGCACAGTCATGACTATCTCTTTGGGATTAATTTCTAGAGATTAAATTAGTGGGTCAAAGGATGTGCACATTTTAAAATACTTTTATATATATTGCCAAAGACCCTCCAGAGAGGTTAATTCTTCCCTCAGAAAAGAAAGAATATTATATGTTTCCCTGCCCTGTTAATTTTTTCTTTTTCTATTTAGTAAGTGGGAAATAAGATCTTGTTACTGTTTTAATTAGCATTTTATTACAAATCAGTTTGATTGTTTCTATACGAGTCTCTCTTGGTCATTTTTATTCCTGATTTTCTTTTTTTGTGTCCTTTGCTTATTTTTCTCTTGGGGTGTTTTTCTTTTTCCAATTAGGAAAACTTATGACCTATTGAGGATATAAGCATATCTAAATAAGTATTGCAAATATTTTTCTTAATCCGTCATTTGCCTTTTTGTGTTTGTTGCAGAAGTTTTTCATTATGCGGTAAATCTATCTTGTAAACTTCTAACCATCCTAATAGCTTCACTAGCACTTTTACAATTTTGCTTTTAAAAATAACTCTTTAATCCACTTAGATTTATTTTGGTGTTCAACAGGAAAAAGTACTCTAAACTTAGTGTTCAAATGGTTAGTGTATTTTTCCATGCATTTATTTTCCTACTAATATGAAATGTCACCTTTATTAAGTATTAACTCCCGCTTATACCCAGGTCTGTTTCTGAACTCTGTTTTGCTGTAAAGATTTGTCTGCCTATTTCTGTGCTAGTACAATGCTGATTTCACTGACGAAGATAAGTGCCTCTTACTACTTAAAAAAAGATTTTAAACAAAACTTCCTGTCTTTTACAGCGTTATTGTTTTTTGAAACAGATAAACATAGTAATTGTGTTTGCTGAAATGCAATTCCTTTCAGTATTTTTATCATAGTTGCACTGAATTTTAAATTCATTTGAATGCATTTTGGCATTTTTACAAAATTGTAAGAAATATTTAAAACGGACAGGTGCTTACTCAACTCTGCAACAATTCCTCCACGTCACTTAGTAAAGCTTGAGGTGTTTCCTCTCCCACTGCAAGGGAACCATTTTTGATCTAATGGGCCCTACTTTCCGTTGAAATCTGTTATTAGAAAATAATTATCTGTACTAGTGAGTCATTTGCTGAATATAAATGGAATGGAGTATGTGTGAATGCCTAATTCACATTATACAAACCTCTTCAATGATGATGTCTGAAAGGAGGTTCTGCTGCTGTAGACAGCATTTGGGGGACCGTGGTAGAATAAGGGCCCCCTAAGTCCCAGCTTTTCTTTGGCCTCCCTTAGAGAAAATGAAAAGTTGGGGATTTTTTGCTTGTGGACTTTTCTGTCTTTTGTTTTTCTATTTCACTAATGCCAAATCCAAGGCTAGAGGAGATTTTGCTCAGAACCATGAATAAGACCCACTCCTCATGCTTAACCCTGTGTCCTATCTTCTTATGTGAATTACCCCAACAGTGTTTTTATTCATTTACATATTCAAGTATTACATTCTTCCAGAACTTTGTTATCCTTTCCAATTTCTTTCTTTTAATCCATATTTGAGGAAAGACAGATGTACTCAGATGCATAGCTCCTTAAATCAAGACTACTTTAAGGATAAGTTTTTAGAAAAAGCTCTCCTTTTGAAGTCTTTGGATTTTAGTTCAGCGATAAAAGACATCATATGGGACTTGTGCTATTTAAGTGTTTTATAGAGGCAATTGGGTGGACTCGGCCCAAAATATATTTTTATAGGGAGGGAGGGGAAATGAGGGTGGAGTCGTCCATGGACATCAGAACATTTGACCTTCAATTCACCTTGTACTTGGTTATTCAGTCATACGTCTCGCCCACGTCCTCACTTTCAAATTTATTTTGAAGGACAGTTGGTACATTGAAAACACGAAGCAAGAAATAGCACTGCTCGGCTTGGTCATTAGGCTCCAACAATACTTTTATCAAGTCATGTGACTCGGACAGTTCAGAATTCTGGGAATTATGCTAACACAAGTGCCTAAAACTATCAGGTGCTATATTTAAGAGTTTTGCCCTTGCGTGCTCTAGTTTACCCCTTTCTTAAGTTGAACATAGAAGGTAAAATTGTCGTCTTGCATGATGTAACTTGGTGGAGTATCTGACATTAAGAGGTGGGGTACTTCATCGTGTAAATTGTTTTTATTTTTCTTAGAAATTACAACACTTGGCTTTTGTCTTCCCTTAAGTCATTTTAATGTTAATACCACTAATATTGGTGTTTTTTTCTGAGCATGTCAGGGGAGGCCAACTTGCAGCTATATTTCCCAAGAGCACTGAAAGTACGGGAGAGGGAAGACAATTTTCTGAATGTTATTAAACTTTTACATTTAATGAGGATATGGCCCATAGAGATGGTACTCTCAGAGAAGACGTTAACCCTACAGACCAACCTCTGGAGCCTTAGGAGTTACCGGGAAAGCACATAGCTCCCAAATAGGACTTTTTTTTGTAGGGTGTAAAAGTGATTTCCATTGCTGGGTAGATTTGATGATTTTTCAGGCATGTTTGGCCTCAGTCTTCTCTCTTGCCAAGCTGCTGCTTGTGAATGAAGACCTGTTCCAACATCACTTCCTGAAGCTGCCTTCCCTACTCTCCCAAGCGTTGGGTACCTTCCTCTAATAGCATCATTACCATATTAGTTGTTTTATGTGTCTGTTCCTCCCACTGGACAGGGTGGCAATGTTGTCACATTCAACTTTTTTTTTTTTTTATCCCTGCAATCTGGAACAATGCCGGGAAACTAATAATTTCTCAATAAAGTTGTGCCAAATATGTGAACTGAAGGAAGATCTTAATTTCTAAACGAGGATTGTGCATTTGCTTTCCAGTCATGTCATCGAGTCCCACCGTCGGGTCTTCCAGCACATCCTCCATCCTCCCATTTTCCTCTTCAGTTTTTCCTGCTGTCAAACAGAAGAGTGCCTTTGCCCCTGTCATCAGGCCCCAAGGCTCCCCTTCACCTGCCTGCTCCAGTGGCAATGGAAATGGATTCAGAGGTAAGTGAGGGTTCTATTTTGGGGTTACACATGACACAATGTACCACAGGGTTGGCAAAGTAAGAGCCAATAGCACATCATTGTATAGCTCAGCTGTTTACCTGCAAAGAGATGCTTTGCTGTTCTCATCATGGGACATAAATGGCGCGAGTGCTCCATCTAAAAGCAAGATGGGGCTAGGCACGGTGCCTCATGCCTGTAATCCCAGCACTTTGGGAGGCTAAGGCAGGCAGATCACTTGGAGGTCAGGAGTTTGAGACCAGCCTGGCAACATGGTAAAACCCTGTGTCTACTTAAAATACAAAAATTAGCTGGGTGTGGCTGTGGGTGCCTGTAATCCTAGCTACTTGAGAGGCTGAGGCAGGAGAATCGCTTGAACCAGGGAGGTGGAGGTTGCAGTGAGCCGAGATCATGCCATTGCACTCCAGCCTGGGCAACAAGAGCAAAACTCCATCTCAAAAAATACTAAAAGTTTTTTAAAAAGCAAGATCGGAGAAAACAGACATCAGCAAACTCTGCAGGCAATGGAATTAACCATGGTAGAGCCACACATACAATTGAGGAGTGTCTGGACTTCCCAGCCCTATGCTGTCCACAGGGCCATTCCGCTCTCTCTCAGAAAATGCCCAGTCACCCCATGGGATACCACATGGTGCTTTCTGCTTACCTAATCCGCTTGCCGTCATGGCCTCTTGGCACACATGGACAGGAGCCAGCAGGAGCAACCAACAAGTTCTGAGAATTCTGGTTACATGCAAGTCAAATTGATAGCAGGTGCCTGATTAGGGGGTTGTGGAGAATAGAAAGAAAAGACATACCGTTTCTAAGAACAAAAATTATCCATCAAACCCATTTTGAGCAATGTTCTAAAATATAATATGGCATGATATAACACAAATGTGATGAATATATGAAAATCAAATCATCTCATCATGGACTGGGGGCAGCCAACAGCAAAAGAACAAATTGGAAACTGCTGAGGACTGGGGCTCACCGGCAACCCACATTATTTTTAGGCTGCGCCTCTCGTGTCTTGGCAAGAAAATATTTACAACAAGCAGGGTTGGGTAAAACAAAAAAGGGAAGAGGTTTCATTAACCCCTCATGGATCAAAGGCTGTGAGGTCAGCAGTGCTTTATGGGGAACCTTGGATGGGCTGCATTGTCCTTGGGATGGCATCTGCCTGATGGTTTGATGATAGTGTAGAGTGTGGGTTCTTAATTCTTTTGGGACACCTGTGAGCGGTCATTCTCTTGTGGCTGAGCAGAGCTCTGGGAGGTACGTTAGGTTCCTGAGCCATCCAAACACTGGAAATGGTGGTGTCTTCTGGAAGTCATGTGACTCGACAGAGAAACTGTCAAAACCAGAATGGAAAACCCAGCACTCAGAAACATTGTTGAAAATTATTTTACTTCTAACTAGACGAAGCAGCTGGGTCTATATGCCACCCAATGTGTGGGTAGTTGGAAACATCTGGAAATTTCATGGATTTTTTTGTCAGGGATTTTCACCCAGATGTCTAATTCATAGAGAAATAGGCTGCGCCTGTATCTAAGTGTCTCCACCTGCCCCGTCTTTCATCAAAGACCAGTGGTTTCCATCCCATCCTTAGGGGATGTGCCCAGAGTTTTCTCCATGATGCCTTCATCTCCAGACAGGGTAATGAAGACGATAGCTGAATATTCACTGTACTTTCCTTCCTCTTCCCTATGACCTCTTCAGTGTTGATGTTTCTTTCTAAGTTCTCTGGTTTTATTCATTGACCTTAACCCGAGTAGAGGCCTAGCAAGTCTTACTGGCAAAATGCAGATTGAGACAGACCAAGGAGGGGTGCAGGCTTTCCTTCGCATTGGACGGGAGGAAGACAGGATGGATGCGGCCCTTTCCCCATTCCTGGCCACTTAACACATAGGTTCAGGTTTACTTAAAGGAGAAAAGGATACTTGACTTTCACCTGTCACCCTTTCCCCACCTCCTCTCTCAATGTGGAGCTGGTTGTCTCAGATCTTCTGTTTTACCCGGCTCTCAGCCTACAATGTGGCCAGGACAAGTTTCTTTTTTTTTTTTTTGAGACAGAGTCTCGCTCTGTCGCCCAGGCTGGAGTGCAGTGGCCGGATCTCAGCTCACTGCAAGCTCCACCTCCCGGGTTTACGCCATTCTCCTGCCTCAGCCTCCTGAGTAGCTGGGACTACAGGCGTCTGCCACCTCGCCCGGTTAGTTTTTTGCATTTTTTAGTAGAGACAGGGTTTCACCGGGTTAGCCAGGATGGTCTCGATCTCCTGACCTCGTGATCCACCCGTCTCGGCCTCCCAAAGTGCTGGGATTACAGGCTTGAGCCACCGCGCCCGGCAGTTTCTTACAGACTCCAGGGCCTGTCATCCCCACCCCACCTCTTGCTGCATGCCCAAGGCTCCTGTGGTGTTACTGAAGTCAGGTGTGAGTCAGCCCAAAGAGCTGGAAGGAAACCTTGCTAATTCTTAGTGAGGTTCCCTTTGAGGGCAGCTGCAGCAGAAACAGAAAACCCTCTCCAGGGTCCCCAGCCACGCAAACTTCTGGTCACCACCCCTCAGGGTGCTCAGGCTGAGTGGCACGTTCTTGATAGGTTTATAGGAGCAGTGAATTGGTGAGTTGCATGTAGGCACAGGCTCTAGGCTCTAGGGTCTAGCTTCATTTCTAGAGTCATTGCAAAGCTCCAAACCTCATTTGAATCCTTCAGTTCCCTCCACATTTCTCTAGTGATTTGAACCTTTAAAAGAAGAAGGGGCCAGGTGTGGTGGCACACACCTATAGTCCCAGATACTTGGGAGGCTGAGGCAGGTGAATTGCTTGAGCCCAGACTGTGCAACATAGCGAGACCCCATCTCTAAAATATTTTTTTAAAAAAGTTTTTATAGGTGTTTTTTAAAAAGAAAATTTCATTAATTTTGGGGGTACAGATGGTTTTTGATTACATGGATAAATTCTTTACTGGTGATTTGAGATTTCAGTGCACCAGTTACCTTAGCAGTATACACCGTAGCCCATATGTAGTCTTTTTAAAATTTTGGAGTAGGTTGGGGAGGAGAAAAATAGAGGCACCTGTCAATTTAGGGCAGTAGCCTAAAAAGAAATTGCAAAAAAAAAACTATGAAAATATCAAGTAAGGTGTGGAGAAATAACAGAGAAGCCCGAGGACAACCTCAGAGTATTAGCCACGGGAAGAGCGCTGGCCACCATCTCACCAGTCGTGTGTTGAGTTCTAGTTCAGCTCTTTCCAGGCTGTGTTAATCTGTGCATGCCCTTATCCTCTCAGAGCCTCAGTTTCCCAGTCTGTTAAATAGAAAATCAACAGCTATCCCCAAAGGTGGTTGCGGACTAATTTGTGTGAAGAACTAAGCAAGGTAACAGATATTTCCTACAGCCTGGCTGAGAGGAGGCAAGGGTTCACAAAGGATGCCCTCAGAGGCCTTACCTTCTGCTCTTCCTCAGTTTAGACCAGGTGCATGGAAGCTCGGCGTCCAGCATTGTGAAGTTCCCTTGAGTACAGAGAGGGAGGAAACGAAGCTGACATTTAATGCACAGTCACTGAAAACAACAACAAAAATCCTGGGATCTCAGAGGCATGCTGGACAGGGAGCTCCATCTCTTTAGAGATACAGTGGGAGGGTGACAATGTGGGCTGAGTGCCTGGGTGATCGCAGGCTGGGGAGGGGCCCTTCTCTAGACTTCATTGCCTGCAAAGGCATGTGCCACCCACACTCTCTGAGGCTTGCTAACTATCCTGAGCACTACAGGCAAGGTGCCGAACTGAGTGCCTTAAGAGAATTATGCCTAAGTCAAAGTCATGCCATTATCACCATTCTTAGTTAAGCAGTTTACCCAAGGCCACACAGGAAGAGTCTGATGACTTGAACCCAGACATGTGGACTCCAGAGCTTGTGCTCTGGCAGCCCGCTGTGTCTCCATGGACAATGAGAGTGAAATTCTTATCTTTACCCTATACTCATACCTACTTTCCACCTGGTTCAAAGGGAGATCATTGCTTTCTGTCTGTTGGCTATGGTTTCTACAAGCAAAAAGTCACAGTCCCCACCTAGCAGAGATCAAGCCTACCCAGTCTGGATATAGGAGGAAGGGATATATCTCAAATCTGTTCTTTTCTGTCATTCAGGGGATCTTGTTCTTTGAGCACCTCTGCTGTTCTATGAGCCCCTTTGGTATCTCTCTGAGCACGCAGAAAAGGAAGGGGCTGAGGATTTTCCTTTTTGAGACAGGGTCTCACTCTGTCACACAGGTTGTAGCACAGTGGTACCATCATGGCTTACTGCAGCCTTGACCTCCTGGGCTCAATAAGAGATTCTCTTACCTCAGCCTCCTGAGTAGCTGAGACTATAGGCATGTACCACCATGCCTGGCTACGTTTTGTATTTTTTGTAGAGATGGGTTTTCGTCATGTTGCTCAGGCTGGTCTTGAACTCCTGGGCTCAAGTGATCCTCCCATCTCAGCCTCCTAAAGAGCTGGGATTACAGGCATCAGCCACCGTGCCGAGTCAGGAGTTTTAAATCTAATAGACAAGTTGAAGTTCAGAATGTGAGTCAGAATTCCATGCCAGAGAGCTCCACATACAGCATGGTTCCACCTTCTACCTCATTTATCAGCTGCTTCCAGTTGATGAGTATAGATTGTCGAGATAATATTACACACTATGTGTCTGATTCCTTTTCCAGCTCCCTCCAGGGGAAAAAAAAAAAAAAAAACAAAAAACCTCCTACACTCTGGGATAATTACTAGGGTTGCTATATCTCTAAGTCATCAGGGAATGTCCAGAATTGAACCGCCTTTATTGAAAAGTTACATTGATTCAATATATAGTAATACAGGCAAAAATAATTAAGGCTTTGCTAGCTGTGTAAGACCTTAATCCAGATCTCACAAACATTCAATAAAGGCTGTATGGGCAGGGAAATAGACGGCTGACAATTTTGCCCGAGAGGACTAGCTGATGTGGAAAAAAGGGGCAGAGAAAGAGATGGAAGCGTTGAGAAAAGCAGAGAGAATTTCAGCCATTTGCGTGGAAGCTTAGTAAGCAACACTCAGCAAAATGCTTCTATTATATTGACTAATTCCTTAGATGCAATGTAGATAGTAAAATGCAAAGGATCAAATTCTAGATATGATTTTAAAGGCTCTGATGCAAGGAAACTACTCTGCCATTTTCCAAGAATGTGAAAATCCCACGGGCTCATCCTCTGAAAGCCAAGGCTGGCGGAATACATTTTGCTGTGGGATTTTTCCACATTGTGCTGGTGCTGCTTTATTTGCCACATCTAGGGAAACCCTGGGAAGCGATTCCACCCAGAGAGGCATTGTCTGAATCCTCTTGGCCCGATGGAGGGAGAAAGAATTGGATTACTCCATTTATATAGGGTGATGAAGAGTAGGAATTGGGGGCTGAGCACGGTGGCTTATGCCTGTAATGCTAACATTTTGGGAGGCTGAGGTGGGTGAATCACCTGAGGCCAGGAGTTCAAGACCAACCTGGCCAACATGGTGAAACCCCATTCTCTACTAAAAACGCAAAAATTCACCAGGCGTGGTGGCATGCACCTATGGCCCCAGCTACTCAGGAGGCGGAGGCAGGAGAATCACTTGAACCTGGGAGGTTTCAGTGAGCCGAGATGGCCCCGCTGCACTCTAGCCTGGGTGACAGAACAAGTATTCCACCTCAAAAAAGAAGAGTGGGAATTAAGGAACTAAATGAAGTCTTCTATTCCAGTCATCAGCATTCATTTGCAATGAGCATCAGACATGAGCAGTGAGCACCAAAGGAAGATGAGCTAATTAAAAAAAAAAAAAAAAAAATGCACTCACCAAAGAAGTGAAGGGTAGATAAAAAGCTTGATTTGTTATCAACGATGCCCTGGTAAATCAACAGGCTCAGCACCTGGAAGTTCCTTTCCTGTTCCAACTAAGTGATTTGGAGGAGTATAATCTGGAAATTATTTTAGCCGAATAAAAAAATATATCATGCATATATTACAGTTTAGTTTACAAGTTTACATCTGTTGTCTCATTTATACAACCCATTAATATAAAACAAAACATAACTCCTGGCCTCCCAGGCAAAACTTCATCAAGGTTTCCTTGTACTTCAGTGATTCCATAAGGCTTCAGTGCCTTTAATGGGCTGTCTGCTAGGAGAACCGGTCCTCATATCAGCTGAGGGCACTGTGTCCTTGAATGGCATCAGACTTTATCATTCCCATTCCCTGCCCCTCACTCTGACTCTGTGTCATAGCCTTAAACATAAAAAGTTCCCAAGTCTCATTCCTGTGCCACTCTTTCCTTGCAGCCATGACCGGACTTGTTGTACCCCCGATGTAAAGAAGAACTTTCTTATAGCACAAAACTACTTACTCTGATGGACCAATAATGAAGAAAGCACTATGAGCTCTTACGGGGGTGTAGTGGTGCCCCCACACGAACACGATGGACACCCTTGGGTCTGCAAGGAGCTGACATCTTACGTGGTCCCACGTCCTCCTATAGCTCTGACGGTGGCTACACAAACTGACCCTCTTGGGGACAAGGACAAAAGGTGTCATTGACGTAGTCAGTGCTAAGAGCAGAAATGCAATTCTTTGTTATGAACATTATGAAAACCACCTTCCTATGTTTGTAAAATATTTAAGAAAAAATTGGCAAACAATTAATGCTTAATATTTTGGATACTATTTGTTTTTCTTTGTAGGAAAAAAAAAGTTGAAAGTTTCTATTTTCTATGAAGCCTTTCAGATACCAATTTAGTTTATGCAGAAAAAAATTGAACAAAACAGGGTACCAGCATGGAAGACTTTCTTAAAACGCAACCTGAACTGAATGATGAAATGTTGTATGTGTGTTTGCTTATAGCTTAATCTCTAAAAAAAAAAAATGAACAAAAAAAGGGAAAAATTTTAAAATGTTTTACAATTATTTAAATAAATAAACGTGTAACTTATTGTAAGTAGAGGTAGAAATTAAGACCTTTTTTTGGAAGAGAGAAGGATTTCTCTTCCTGATGTAAAATGAAAATGATGCAAACATGTAGTAACAAGTTTTAAAGGTGTGTGATTATTACTGCAGTTACTTACTAGACTCTTATCCCCTGTCCTGCACCCCCTCCTTTTCCATCATTTTATTGACCCAAGGGCAAGAACATGTAGATTCCCACAGAACAACCTAATGCAGAAACAGAGACTCTAGCACATGCACACACAAATACTCCAACCCATCAATTCATTCCCAGTTCCGTCTGATTTCTAAAGAGTCCACACTCTGTGAATATTTTTAAAAAATTCATATTATTAGTTTTCAACATTCTCCCCTGAGCAGTCCAGAGAATTCCCATCTTTGCATGTGTCTCAGGCTTTCAGCATCCCAAGGAAAGAAGCGTCTCACCTTCTAGCAGAGCCAAAACCACAGACTTCCTTATCCAAGGGACCCTTTGGGAATTCCTCACCAGAACCCCACCACTCACTCCTCTTTGGGTGCCTGGTTCAGTACAGAGGTACACAGCCCCATAGAACTTCAGAAACAGGGTTTGGAGAAGATAACTCTGTTTGATGGACTCTTTAGAGTCAGTCTTAGAACATCCAAGTCCTTTTCTAAATTTCCGCTTTTATGGCATTAAAGTCTCTTGAAAAACAGCTATCCCACTCAACACTGTTTCTAGCCAAGAGTGAGATGGGATGTCGGAGAGGGATATTAAAAGCCCTAATCCCCTCTTCTGATGTTCAAAGAAAGGTAAGACCAGATTTTTGGGAGATCCAGAGATTAGGAACGTCGGTGTTCTATGCAGCACAGTTACCCAGCCCTTTGCTGGGCTCTTCATAGTTTTGTGACTAGCTCTTAGAAGGGAAGAACCTTGCCTTAGCTGCTAACAGTGGTTGATTCTTGAAAGCCTATGTGATCCTAGAGACACATCTAGGCATATCTGGATTGCCAATAAGGATGTCACTTGTTTCCACACTGGGGTTCTCCTTATTGACTCACGAGCACCACAGTAGAGTCTACACACAGACTTAGTTTGGGGATCTTAGTTGGGACTTCAGCGTTAGAAATAGATGCAGCACTCACAGAAAAACATCATGAGTGCATCTGAGCCAATTTTAGATTACTTCATTAATTCTGCATACCTTCTCTTTGACCCATTGAGGCAGGCCCACACCTATCCAGCCCCAACTGTCTTATTTGCCTTTAACCCATTCTAGAATTACCCAATATGACTTTTATACTATTTCTATGCACATGAGAATTCAAGGTTTTAGAAACCTGGCATGCTTGTAAGTACTGCTGACAGTCCCTCATAGTCAGGGCTTAATGCGCCAAAATACACGGAAACATAAAAGTCCCCCAGTGAGAAACCTGATTGATGGATGGGGAAGAATGTGTGGAATATGAACGTTACCTTCCAAAAGTGAAGGCAGAGCAAAATTAAGCATGTTTAGCCCTGGATTTGAGCCAATCCAACATAAGGAATTTTTTTTTTTTTAAAGTAGCATTGCTTTTAGAACCTGTGAATTTTCCTCTTGCATGAAGATGAGTGCAGTACTGTCTTCAAAATGATTGTAGAATTTGTTGGTAGCTTTACACCGAAAGATGCGTGTAACTAAATACCAGACATCCTTGACCATTCAGCTAGAACCCTGGCAGCAACAGAGCTATTTAATTGTACAAATGTGTGTAAGGATTATTTTTAGTGTACTAATAAATTAAAAACAAAGCTACCCTGCCCTCGTTAGTCATTGCTATTCAATCATTCCAGTCCCAAGTTATTTTTGTGCCACTTGGAATACGAGTATTTCTATTGGTAACTAGAAACTCTATCCTATGTTTGTAAGAGGAGCTGTGTAAGATTTTTTTCATTTAAAGGGACAATTTACTTCATTATTTATCTCATTCTTTTGTTATAGCATTGTAATTCTTCTCAGTTTTTCTTTGCACATTTCAATATGCATGGTTTAAAAACCATTAACTTCTCTTTTGTACAGTAAGGTTTCATTTTCAAACTGTATAGTTTCATTTTATTGTTTTGCTTTGTCAGTTATATACAGTATAAAGTTGCTATGCACAGAGCTTTTTGTAAAGACAGCTTTTTTGTTTACTGTTTTTAATGGTCTTACTTAAAGAATATCTTGTTTGTAAAATGAATATGTCTACTTCAGTTTTAAACTTTAAATTATCCTAACAAAAAAATAAAATTTTTGTACTGTAAAAATGAGTGGACCTTTGCTTTTTATCTTTTTGGAGTAGTAGTTTGGAATGTGTTCTTAATGTTGGCAATTTTCTCATAACTGCTGGTCCCTGAGTTCCATTTGAGGAATTCTTACTATGGATTTTGTTTAAATGGAATGTGTACTAAGTTATTCCCTTAAAGGAGAGCATATGACTTTTGTTCATTTTTCTGTATATATTCATCTATATATCCATCTGTTCAAATTCATTCATAAAAAAACCTCAAAACTGAAAGGATCCTATTTGCTCTGTTGGATTTTGGCTATATAGAATTCCTGAGGCAGGTGGCCAGTCTCCCCTGATTTGAAATTGCTTGTTGAACAAATGTTAAAACTTGAGCTGTCAGACACTTAGTGAAGAATCGCAGGCTAGAACACAAAGACTTGACGTCTCTTCTTAAATCATACTAAAGGAGGGAGATGTATACTCATGGAAGAAAATAATACATAGACGATAGCTCACTCAAGAAGATAGGGCGCAGAGGCTTGGAGAAGACACCCAGAGAGAGGGTTGGAGCTGTCAGAGAGGGTTCCTTCGTGGGAGGCAGGGCTGGACCAGGGCTCCAAAGACTAGCAGGAGTTTTACAGTAGAGGAGGTTAGTAGCGAGCCCTCCAGACGGGAAGGACAACACAAAGGCATGTGAAGGGAAATTCACAAAGCCACTTAGGAGAACTGGATCCTACGTGTGATTTTTCAACCAGAGTATTCACAAGTGTACTTAAAATTGGATTCATTCATTTCTCTCTAGGAGGGTACAGATATCTTCAAACCACACGTATTGCCCTCCTCACAGAAGTGGATGAAATGCTGCTTCTAAACACTGAAAAAGTCACTGCGTTTTTGACTTTCTCAGTGAAAACTAGCTCTCTGCCTAGTAGGACGTTCTTCCCTTCGATCTCTGCATGGCTGTTGCCTTCTCATCCTTCAGGCCTCCGTTTAAATATCACCTACTGAGGGAGGCCTCCGGTGACCACCCGCGATGCAGATTCCCCTTCTTATTCTCCGTAATTAAACTCTGTTTGTGCCCTTGTCACACTTTGCATTCATTTGTTTGTTTCCTGCTGGCTGCTCCCTCCACTTTAGACAGAAAGCTCATAAGGACAGGGACCGCATCAGTCTCAACCCCATATGTGACCGAGGTTCTCAACACATGCTTGTTGGATGAGTGAACGAGCGGACTCAGTTCAGACTCCCAGAGGCAGCCCTGCCTTGTCATGAGGGAGAGGCTGCTGATTTGTTACAAACGACAGAAAATGGCATCATTGGCAGAATCCACTCCTTAGGGACTCTCTTGTCAGTCAACTAATCAAAAGAATTACGAAGTGTGTCTATAATGTAATGTGGCTGGATGTTTAACAGAGAAAACTCAAAATGGGAAGGAATGAGGAGGAGGCAACCTCTGGCTGGTCGCCTGTTGGAGAGGTTGTTCAGCCCTGGGACTTACCCCGTCTGGATTCTCTCACTCGGATGTGATTCTAGAACCAGAATCTGGATCTTTTAGGGAAATGTACGTTCCATTCCTGTTCCAGGTAGGACAATGTTAACCACACACTTGAATCTCAGAGTCTTTGTTGCATTTACCAAATGGCAAGAAGTCCAGAGTGGCTGTTGGGCACTGAATGTGAGAGAGTTAAAATTTGAAACTTTAAGAATTAGGTGGGGACTATGTCCTAAAATACTTTGTTCACAATGCCAAAGACTTTAGACTTCATACACTGATCTACACTGCAGGTAATGGAACTAAAAGAAACTTAGGGAGTGACATGATCAACTTTAGGCTTTAGATAAATCATAATAACTACAATATGGGTGATGGATTGGAGACTGTAGATATTAGAGGCAAGGAGACCAATTAGGCAAGGACCAAAGACAGTTGATGAGCACCAGTGTGCTGGGCCATTGTTTATGACTGGTGTCCTTTCTAATTGCTCAGCACCTGTGTGGCAAGGGTTGTGAAATGTTTTAAAATTGCTCCTGCAATTAAGATACTATTGCAATAGTCTAAACACAAATGACTCATTCCTGAACTAAGGCATGACAATAGAGATGGAAAGCAGAGGAAAGATTTGAGGGAGAACGTTTTACAGTTTGACAAGAGTTATCGACTAACGAAACATTGGAATGAAGAGAATGGGGTCACTAGAATAAATCCCAGTTTGCCAGTTAGACAATCAGATTTTGGAATATCATTAACTGAAGTAGGGAGTACAGAGTGGGAATATCTTGGGAAAGGTGGAAAGAAATGATTTTAAATTGGGGCACACCTGGCACACATCTTCCTCTTCCTTCTTGGTTCTCTGAAGCTTGTTTTCTAGCAGTTCAATCAAGAAGGACTTAGGAGAATTATGCTCCTTGGTTCATGCACGCCAAAAAGAGATTATTTCTATTTGAATGGCTATTTGGTTAAGTATTAAATCTAAAATTGGGGGGTTTATACTTTGAGGATTCACAGTTGTTGTTGTTGATTTGCTGTGTTGCTGTGGCAATGTCTAAAGCCATGCTTTTCTTTGCCTCTTATTTTCCTTATTTAAGCAAGGCAATCCTATAATTTTTTTGTGTAAGTCATGACACTTTTGAGAGTGAAGGGGAACACAATACATAATTATGGCTGGAAAACAGATGCAAATTGAGACTAATTCACGGTTTCTCTATTTACCAGTGACTTGATCTTTTTGTCTGCCAGCCCCAGAGGCTTTCTATGGGAAGCCAGTCCCTTTACCAGGATATAGCTGGATGTTGACTGTCCTGTGTTATTTTTTTCCCCAGTGTTCCCTTTCAATGTGTAGAGATTCAAGTCGTCTTTTATTTCTGGAAACATTTCTTTAATTATGATGTTAAAATATATTCTCTGTTCCTTCATTCTGGTCCTTCTGGTCTTCCTTTCTGGTCTTTCTAAAGACACAAGTGAGGCTGTCTAGTGTCCATCGTTTCTGTCCGTCACATCCTCTCTAAATGCACACCGTTTGCTTGCCTTTCTCACTCTTGTCTGCCTTTGTGTTCCTTCTAATTTCTCAGTGGCTTTTATTTTTTTCTTTCACTATGTTAACAAGTTGTTCCAGGTTATATTTCATCGTTTTCATTGCGTTGCCCATTTTCATGGAACTACTGCATCTCTGCATTGAGCTACTGTTTCACAGAAATAATATTTTTTAAAATTATTAAGGCAATGAGTTTGATCAGAATTACCACCAGCTCCATGAGAACCTTTTTCTTTCTGGTGAGTGTCCATCAACTATCCATTGTTTTCCTTTCCTTTTTCCTTCCCCACTCCTTCATAGTATAAGCATATATATCATATTATGATACCTTTTTGATAGTATTTATCTTTGATTGAAGTGAACTTTTCCTGGACCAGCTATTTGCCAGAAATTTGGGAGGGGAGGGTCAGGGCTATGTATTAGGATAACAAAAATTCTTATTTCAGAATTCTTATGTGTATACATGTGTGTGTATGTGTGTGTGTGTGTGAGAGAGAGAGAGAGAGAGAGTGTGTGAGAGTGAGAGAGAGAGCACCTTTTTTTTTTTTTTTTTTTTTTTTTTTGAGAAGGAGTCTTGTTCTGTCACCAAGGCTGGAGTGCAGTGGTATGATCACGGCCCACTGCAACCTCTACCTCCTGGGTTCAAGTGATTCTCATGCCTCAGTCTCCCAGGTAGCTGGGATTACAGGCATGCATCACCACATCTGGTTAATTTTTGTATTTTTTAATAGAGACAGGGTTCGCCATGTTGGCGAGGCTGGTCTTGAACTCCTGGCCTCAAGTGATCCTCCTCAGCCTCCCAGAGTGCCAAGATTATAGGTGTGAGCCACTGCACCTGCCAGACCACTCTTCCTTGCCAACTGGCCGCTTCTTACATCTATGGCTCGTTTGGGTGATTTCCTCATTCGGTACTGCCTACTGAGCTTCATCTTTCTGCTAGATGAGGCCCAGAGATATGTCTGCAGTCAGACTACATGCTCATCCCAGTGGCTACAAACAAGAGGCTGCTGGTTTGGGCCTTCGAAATAGTCCCACTGTTTCCCCCCAGCTTTGTCTGACATTAGCAGCTGAAGCAGCCTTTCTCAGTCTCTCCACATTCCTGTTTGATTTTCACAGCCATTGCCACCCCTTTCTCATACATTGTGATTTGGGGTGACCTGTTTTCCCAGTTTCATCAAAAAATAAATTCATGCCTCTCTTTCTCATCTCTCTATTTTCTTTTGAGTGATTCTGAGAGGGAAGTGGTGGAAATGTCGTAGAATGGCACTTTAGTCTGGATGTCAGCATCATGGTAATTCAAGAAAAAGGGAGAACTACATAGCACCGTGAACTTCATTCTACCACCGCGTATCAGCTTACCTCTGACCTCGTAGACTACCCTTGATAACCAGCTCTGTGGCCCAGCTCAGTGACACTTTTCACTGTCTCCATTGGATCCTGCCAAATACAGATAATACAACACAGGCAATTTCCTAAATAACAAATAAAAGTGATCATCCAGCTGAAGTTTATTATGCTGAATAATACACAGAAAGGAATTCATTGCCTGACTCTTGGAAATCTGTTGAAGGGCACACAAACTGTCACACCATTGGGAATATTGAAGGAGGCGGTTTTTTGTTTATTTCCCTAAAACTGAGCCCACCTTTTACAGCAAAACCTTATTTTCAATTCATTTTATGAATAGAAGACAGTGTCATAATGTGGAAATATCTAGGACTCAGAGATCTGGATTCAAATTCAAGTTCTAGAATCCTTAACTATGCAATTGTGAATAAATCACCGCATTCTTCTCAAGTACAAAACGAGGACAAGGACAACTACACAGGCATATATGTATACGCAGATACATGCATATGTGCGTATACATATAACTACAAGCATACATAAAATAGTTATTAGGATTAAATTTTTAAAAATATGTATTTTAGAGAATGTAAGCTCAATGAAGGTTGAATTCATTTATCTGGCTATTTCCTTCACTACTATATTCCTAGCACCTAGCATAGTATAATACTTGACAAAAGCAGACACTCCATAAAAAAATTAACAATTTATTGAATATGTCAAATACTTACATGGGACAGAGATTCAGTAAATCCAGCAACAAGAGCAGCTTCAACATGGGCTTTTGGAGACACAGACTTGGATTTGAATCCCAGCTTTCCCACTTGCCGGTACCAGCAAGGGAATGGAACAAACAGTTGACACAGCATTCTCTGGTTCATCATCTTTGAAAGAGCAGGACGTCAGCACCTGGTCCTGCCTTGGAGGTCAGTTAACATCTTCCTCTCAACAGCCCCGCTTGTTTATCTCATGGGTGCTAAAAAGAAAAGCAGTCAAGATACGGTTTCACTCTAGTTCATTTGCGGACAAAAGAGTGACTAGCAATAGGACCATTATCTGGCCACGGATATTCTTTGATCCAACAGTAAAAATTAGGTTAGAACAATGGCCCCATACCCAGGAAATAGCTCCCAAGCACTCAGAGTGCTTGGAAGTGAGTGGCACAGCCAGGAGAAACCACAGTCCCAGGTCTTTGTAAGCAATAGAAAAAAAAAAAAGTGTAGAAGATGTGTCCTAACCACCAGTCCATTTTCTTCTATTAAAAGTTAACAAGAATTTTTTATCAGAGACTAGAACATCTGGTGTGTCATGGCTATGACTTTTAAGGACAAAGCAAACATTATTTTCAATCCCAGATTTTCACAAGTCCAAGAGTTTGAACCCATGAAAAATTGCTCTTAAAACAAGAATGAGACCAAAATGACTTTTAATACAAAATCAAAATATCACCACTTCTGAACTGAGCAAGAGCAGAATAGTTGCATAGCACTCTAAGTGTCCCAAAGATTAGGGCTACACACATTTGAAATATTATGGTCATTAAATATAAATAATACTTGTTGATAATAATGATAATGACTAATACAGTGGAAATGCTAAACTTCCACTCCTTGCACTGTGGAGTAGCAGAATGAGTGTGAGCATTGGAAACCAACAGACATGAGTTCAAATCCTACCTCCATCCCTCACTGTAATTACCTTTACAAGCTGCAATTTCACCATCTGTAAAAATGGTGATAAGAAGACCTTTATGCCAAGAGTCTCTGCCTGCCAAGAGTGTTGTGAGGTTTAAATACAATAACGAATGTCATAGTGGCAGACACAGTAAGTGTTCGGCTCTGTATGTTTGTTTCTTTCTCCTTAGCCTGGGATAAAAAATTAACATGTGTTTATCTGGAAAGCCACCCATCACTCTTTCCTTACAACTCCTCCCTGGCAGCACAGAAAAGAGGATTATTAATTAGCCAGTGTTTGTGAAACACTTAGAAGATCAAAGTGCTGAGTGCAGAACAGCACCATTTACATCACAATACATGGGTTGGCTGCTCCTTCAAGTGGATCCACTTACAATGTAAGGCAGGCCTAATGGATGTGTTCCTGTCATTCAGAAATCAATGTGGGAGTCTCTGGAAAAGGCATGTGTCTGCCTGCTGTGCTATAGCCAGTCCAATGCAGTAGGCAGGCAATCTTGAAGAGGCAATAGATGGATAATGCTCTAACACAGTGATCCTTAACTTTTATGGCACCAGGGACCAGTTTCGTGAAAGGCAATTTTTCCACGGACCAGAAGAGGGGGATGGTTTTGGATGATTGAAGTGCATTGCACTTATTGTGCACTTTATTTCTATTATTACATTGTATTAATAATATATGGTGAAATAATTATACAACTCACCATAATATAGAATCAGTGGAAGCCCTGAGCTTGTTTCCCTGCAACTAGATGGTCCCATCTGGGGGTGAGGGAGACAGGGACAGATCATCAGGCATTAGATTCTCACAAGGAACACCCAACATAGATCCTTCACATATGCAGTTCCAATAGGGTTTGTGCTCCTATGAGAATCTAATGCTGTCGCTGATCTGACAGGATACGGAGCTCAGGCAGTAATGCAAGAGATGGGAGTGGCTGTAAATACGGATGAAGCTTTACTCGCTCACCTGCTGCTCACCTCCAGCTGTGTGGCCCTGTTCCTAACAGGCCATGGATTGGTACCAGTCCATGTCCTAGGGATTGGGGACTCCTGCTCTAACAGCCATGGTAATGAGAAACCAGAAAGGAGGTCAAAATTGTATCTAATTGAAACCCACAAATAGCCCTATTCCCTTTAGCAACAACAAGGGTATCTGGTGGATTTTGGTTTCACATTGTCTCCTTTCCCTGGCAGATCTTAGGAGAAGAAAATCAGTTCTACATAAATGGCAAAAGCAGTGTTCCCCAAGCTGGGGCCGACAGAACCCTAGGAAGAAAACATTATGTCCTAGTGGAGGAGCTGGAAGTTGTAGATCTCCAACACCGATTTCCAGTATTTGGTTCTCCACTGCTCCTGATCACATGGGAAGATTACACTTTCCCCTGTTGTTGCAGCAAAACATCATCCATCACTGTAAATTAATGTTGTTAATATTGAACTTATTGATTTTGCAGTTTTCATGGTTTTTACTTTGTGAATTATTTTTATTAAACATATATAAAAGCATTTGAATTGAATCTTAAAGTTTAGCTTTGTGCAAATTTTAATACAATTCCAAATAATTTACAAATAATTTAAGAAACACCACAGCTTTTAAAATTAAAAAAAATTTTTTCTTAATCCTAAATTCTTAATTTGGAAATATATTACTCAGATTTGAGGATCACTGAACTATGAGAATGAGAAAAGGGAGGAAAAGTCTTAGTAATCAACAAATTGGGTCATCATTCTTTGAATACTCAAGACTTGGCTGCATGTTGATTCCTGTGTTCTGTACTTCTGCACCAATAGAAGAAATCTCCATGTATTATTCCAGTATTTTACTTTTACCTCTGAATTATGTTCATATCCACAAATCCCAGCCAAGGGCCTATTGAATAATTGTCCCCACATGTAACATTTTCCTGGTGATGTTTTCCTTTCCTTGGTCCTATGAAATATAGAAATGTGTTTCTAATTATTAGCAGAGCCACCTGGTAACTGCACTGTATCATCTCAATAATATGACTCATTTAGTATACAGTTTGGTAGAATTCAGTCATGTTTGACGCCATCCAAGAAAAATTAGTTAGGACAATAACCTCACATAACACAGGCTCACCTGTAACCAAGGTGATCTTATTTTGTTAGCCAATAGTAAGAAATTATGACTTGACAAGTATAAATATATCTGAAATTGGAGTTGTCCCGGAAAATCCAGGACATACAGATTTCTATGGCATAAGGCACAAAAATCACCTATGAAGTGATGCTGCGGTGTCTTCGTTTTCTTAAGAACTTCAAGCAACTGGTTCTTCTATCCATTGTCCTTACACCTGTATGCGTGGGTGGAGGCCCAAGAATCTATCACTTCCTTGAATTCACTAAGTGTGCAGGAGGTGAGCAAAGAAATTAACCAGCTCTTCTGGGAAACTTACCTCTGCCTTTGCAGGGAAACTGAATAGAAATCTCTTCCTGCATAATAAGGATTTTACAAAACTGACCCCTTCTTTAGACTTGGCAGGGTTGGCATGTTGATGAGGGAAGAGGTTGTCCAGATGCCTAAGAAAATGCTTATATGTCAGGCTAAATTTTTCTTCTATGTTGAATCATGGCCCAAGGACCCCCAAACTTGTAAGCCTGTGCTAATTTGCATGGATAGCTTCCATACTCTTTCTTAATTCTTTGTTTTTATTCTTACTGTTTTAAGTAGGAATGTCAGAGAGTGGAAGAAGAGATCAAATGAAGACAGGGCATGGCATAGATTTGATCTTCCAATAGAGAATAGAAGAAAGGTTTCCTAGTATAGCAGTCCATTCTGGCATGGAACTGAGTACCATGGAAAGTTTAGTTAAGGAATTTTGAGAGACTTGGACACAGGAAGGAGCAGTCAAAGAGAAATCAGAAGTAGCACCAAAATTCTAACCTGTAGGACATATTTTGATGTTGGGAGTGGACGGGGACTATAGGTTCATTAGAACATAGGAGATGAGATTGATGGCATCCACCCACAGGAAATGATAGCAGAAAGTGGAACCGCACCTTGAGGTTCATCAGAGTGGCAGAGGAGAAGGCGCCTGTGGCACAGGCAGCAGCTGGAGGAGATGCGAGGGAGCTAAGAAGATGCAATAAAAAGATGAGGGATAGGCCTGGGAAGGATGATTTCCCCAACATGTTCCAACCTGGTTTCCAAAAACCAGTGACTCCAACAATGGTAACAAAGAAAACGACATAAACTACATGAGTACTAAGAGCCAAGCCAGGTTGGCACACAAAACCAACACAGAATACACAATTTAATAGTTGTAGTCTACTTATGAAAGTTGTGCCACCACCATCCCAACCTAATTTGAGAACAGCTCCATCACCCAAGGTCTTAAATGCCTTTTCCCTTCGATCTATCTTTCCATATTTCTTTAAGAAGTGCCCTTTTTTGGTGTCCTGTCTCAAGCATGGGTGGAAATGCCAGGTGAGCCTGCCTGTTGTGCCAACCTCCATGCAGTAGAGACCTTCACAAGGTATCCTTTCCCCCAGCAAGGCTTAGTCACATGTACACGACGCTGTATGGGGCTCTTTTACGCACATAGGGTAGCTTATGTCTGAAGCAGGCAGCTGGGCTGCAATGGAACGACTTAGAATCAGAAGGGCTACTTTCAAATCTCATGTGAACTCTTGATTGTGTCAGCTCTTGGCCTCTCCGAGACTCCCTTCCTTGTTCTGCAAAAGTGGGCTAACTTCTCCTTATCTTGTGAGGGTAAGAATGAAATGAGGGGACTCCCATGAACACAAGTAACACAGAGAAGCGATCAACACACATCAAAAGAATTCAATGTTCTTGAACGTAAATGAAGAAATCAAACTTTGTTAAAAAGGGATTGTTTTTCAATTCTACCACACAGTTAAGTAATAAATCATCAGTAGGCAAATATGGAAAAGTCTTCCTAAAATGAGATTAGGGTGGGGGCAGGGCCAAGATGGTCGACCAGAAGCAACAATGTTCGGAGGCTCCCTTTGGAAAAAAAAAAACATAGTAAGTGTGTGAATCCTTCACCAGCAACCAAGGTATCCATGTTCTCTCCTCAAAATTGACTAGAGGGCTGGTGTCACCCACGGAGAGAAGGAAGAACAGTGTGCTGCAGCGGCACACCTAAGAACCACACTGGGAAGGGGAACCTCCTCCCCGAAGCCAAAGGAGGTGGTGAGTAAGCATGCTACCCGTGCTACCCAGCCATGGAAACTATGCTTTTGCTATGGACCTGTGCAACCCATGGATCGGAAGATCCCATTTGGGAACCCATGACACCAGGGCCTAGCATCCCAACCACAGAACACACAGATGCTTACAGCCTCTCAGCTGGAATCTGCTTAAGCCTAACTGAACTCCCCGGGGGAAGGGCAACCAACATCAGCTATGGCTGCCTGC
Source organism: Colobus angolensis palliatus (assembly GCF_000951035.1). Classification (NCBI taxonomy): domain Eukaryota; kingdom Metazoa; phylum Chordata; class Mammalia; order Primates; family Cercopithecidae; genus Colobus; species Colobus angolensis. Next base: position 1,202,070 of record NW_012119598.1, read on the forward strand.
TGTCTAAGTCGTTTGAGCTTCTTGAGGGAGAGACAGCAGCCAGCACTGGGACTCACAACTGCCTAACATGCTAAGCTCCCTGGGCGGGGGAAGGGCAGCACTCATTTCTATAGCTCCAGACTATACTTTTCCCCTGTTGGAGCCAGGGAGACTGGACAGCTTGGCCCCAAGACTTGTCCTCACAGCCCAATGCACTGCCTGTGGCAGTCTGTGGCCCGAGTGCCTCTTCAGAACTAACCCTGATCCATCTTTCCTCACTGGGTGGGGCTTCCCTGCAGGATTTCCAGTAACTCCAGCCAGAGGATCAGGGACACAATTCAGATCTCCCTGGGCATGAGCCCCCTAGCGGGAGGGGTGGCCATAGTCTCTGCGGACTAGCAGACTTAACCTCTCCTCCTGGTAGTTCTGAGGAATCCAGGCAGCCCAGATGAGCGGGTTTCCCCCCAGTGAAACACACCCTCTCCACCAAGAAATGAAGAACAAAGTGCTTTATTAAAGGGGTCCTGCTCCCCATGCTACCCAACTGGGTGAGACCCTCCAACAGGAGTTGTCAAACACCCTATATAGGAGCAATACTACTGGCATCACGTTGGTGCTCCTTGAGGTCAGAGGTCCCAGAAGAAAGAGCAAGCACCCACCTTTGCTGTTCTCCAGCTCCATAAGTGACATCTCCAGGCTTGGGAAAGAATTGGATGAATAGGGCCTAAAGTGAACCCCCAGCAAACTGCGGCAGCCTTACAGAAGAGGGACCTGACTACTAAAAGAAAAACAAACCAACAGAAAGCAACAACAACAGCATCAACCACAACAAAAAGGCTCCCACAAAAACCACATCCAAGGGTCAGCAGTCTCAAAGACCAAAACAAGACAAACTCACAAAGAGGAGAAAGAATCAATGAAAAACTGCTGAAAACCCAAAATGCCAGAGTGCCTCTTTTCCTCCAAATGATTGCAATGTCTCTCCATCTAGCATACAGAACTGGACAGAGGATCAGATGGATGAATTGATGGAAGTAGGCTTCAGAAGACAGAAAATAACTACAATGAGCTAAAGAAGCATGTTCTAACACAATGCAAAGACGTTAAGAACCTTGATAAAAGGTTAGAGGAATTGCTAACTAAAATAACAGTTTAGAGAGAAACATAAACAACCCGATGGAACTGAAAAACACAGCACAAGAACTTTGTGAAGTATACACAAGTATCAACAGCCTAATTGACCAAGCAGAAGAAAGGATATCAGAGTTTGAAGACCACTTTACTGAAATAAAACATACAGACAAGCACAGAGAAAAAAAGAATGAAAAGGAATGAACAAAGCCTCCAAGAAATATGGGACTTCACAAAAAAGACTGAACCTATGATTGATTGGAGTACCAGAAGGAGACAGAGAGAATGGAAACAAGATGGAAAACACACTGCAGGATATTATCCAGGAGAACTTCCCCAACCTAGCAAGACAGTCTCAACATGCAAATTCAGGAAATACAGAGAACACCATTAAGATACTCCACGAGAAGATCAACCCCAAGATATGTAATCTTCATGTTCTCCAAGGTTGAAATCTTCGTTTCAACCTTGAAATGACCTAAGAGGAAAACCTCTTAAAGGCAGCCAGAGAGAAAAGCCAGGTCGCCTACAAAGGGAAGTCCATCAGACTAACAGCAGACCCCTCAGCAGAAACTCTACAAGCCAGAAGATATTGGGGGCCAATATTCAACATTCTTAAAGAAAAGAACTTTCAACCCAGAATTTCAAATCCAGCCAAACTAGGCTTCATAAGCAAAGGAGAAATAAAATCCTTTCCAGACAAGCAAATGCTGAGAGATTTCATTACCAGGCCTGTCCTGCAAGAGCTCCTAAAGGAAGCACTAAATATGGAAAGGAAAAACCGGTACCAGTCACTGCAAAAACACACAAAAATATAAAGACCAATGACGTTATGAAGAAACTGCATCAATTAGTGTGCAAAATAATCAAATAGTATCATGAAGACAGGATCAAATTCACACATAACAATACTAACCTTAAATGTAGATGGGCTAAATGCCCCAATTAAAAGACAGAGACCAGCAAATTGGATAACGAGTCAAGACCCATTGGTATGCTGTATTTAGGAGACCCATATTATGTGCAAAGACACACAGAAGCTCAAAATAAAGGAATGAAAGAAAATTTACCAAGTAAATGGAAAGCAAAAAAAGCAGGACTTGCAATCCTAGTCTCTGACAAAACAGACTTTAAACCAGAAAAGAAGGGCATTATATAATGGTAAAGGGAACAATTCAACCAGAAGAACTAACTATTATAAATATTTATGCACCCAGTACAGGAGCACCCAGATTCATAAAAAAAGTTCTTAGAGACCTACAAAGAGACTCAGACTCCCATACAATAATAGTGGGAGACTTTAAAACCTCACTGTCAGTATTAGACAAATCAATGAGACAGAAAATTAACAAGGATATTCAGGACTTGAACTCAGCTCTGGACCAAGCTGATCTAATAGACATCTACAGAACTCTCTACCCCAAACGAACAGAATATACATTCTTCTCAGTGCCACCTGGCACTTATTCTAAAATCAACCATATAATTGGAAGTAAAACACTCAGCAAATGAAAAACTACTGAAATCGTAACAAACAGTCTCTTAGACCACAGTGTAATCAAATTAGAACTCATGATTAAGAAATTCACTCAAAAGCACACAATTTCATGGAAATTTAACAACCTGCTCCTGAATGACTCCTTGGTTAAGAATGAAATTAAGGCAGAAATCGGCAAGTTCTTTGAAACCAATGAGAACAAAGAAACAACGTACCAGAATCTCTGGGACATAGCTAAAGCAGTGTTAAGAGGGAAATTTATAGCACTAAATGCCCACATCAGAAAGCTAGAAAGATCTCAAATCAACACCCTAACATCACAATCAAAAGAGCTAGAAAGGCAAGAGCAAATTAATCCAAAAGCTAAAAGACAAGAAATAACCAAGATCAGAGAAAAATTGAAGGAGATAGAGACATAAAAAAACCCTCCAAAAATTGGCAAATCCAGGAGCTTAAAAAATTAGCAAAATAGGTAGACTGCTAGCTACACTGGTAAGAGAGAGAATCAAATAGACACGACACAATAAAAAATAATAAGGGGGATATCACCACTGACCCCACAGAAATACAAACTACCATCAGAGAATACTATAAACACCTCTACATAAATAAAGTAGAAAATCTAGAAGAAATGAATAAATTTCTGGAGGCATACACCCTACCAAGACTAAACCAGGAAGAAGTTGACCCCCTGAAAAGACCAATAACAAGTTCTGAAATTGACACAGTAATTAATAGCCTACCAACCAAAAAAAGTCCAGGACCAGACGGATTCACAGCCAAATTCTACCAGAGGTACAAAGAGGAGCTGGTACCATTCCTTCTGAAACTATTCCAAACAATTGAAAAGGAGGAATTCCTTCCTAACTCATTTTATGAAGCCAGAATCATCCTGGTACCAAAACTGGGAAGAGACACAACAAAAAAAGAAAACTTCAGGCTAATATCCCTGATGAACACTCATGTGAAAATCCTCAATAAAATACTGGCAAACCGAATCCAGCAGCACATCAAAAAACTTATCCACCATGATCAATTTGGCTTCATCCCTGGGATGCAAGGCTGGTTCAACATATGCAAATCAATAAATGTAGTCCATCACATAAACAGAACCAAAGACAAAAACTACATGATTATCTCAATAGAAGCAGAAAAGGCCTTTGACAAAATTCAACTTCCCTTCATGTTAAAAACTCCCAATAAACTAAGTATTGATGGAACATATCTCAAAATAACAAGAGCTATTTATGACAAAACCACAGCAAATATCATATTGAATGGGCAAAAGCTGGAAGCATTCCCTTTGAAAACCAGTACAAGACAAAGATGCCCTCTCTTACCACTCCTATTCAACATGGTATTGGAAGTTCTGGCCAGGGCAATCAGGCAAGAGAAAGAAATAAAGGGTATTCAAATAGGAAGAGAGGAAGTCACATTGTCTCTGATCGCAAATGACTTGATTTAATATTTAGAAAACCCCATCACCTCAACCCTGAAACTCCTTAAACTGATAAGCAATTTCAGCAAAGTCTCAGGATACAAAATCAATGTGCAAAAATCACAAGCATTCCTTTATATCAACAATAGGCAAGCAGAGAGCCAAATCATGAATGAACTCCCATTCACAATTGCTACAAAGAGAATAAAATACCTAGGAATACAGCTAATAAGGGATGTGAAGGACCTCTTCAAGGAGAACTACAAACCACTGCTCAAGGAAATAACAGAGGACACAAACAAATGGAAAAACATTCCATCCTCATGGATAGGAAGAATCAATATCATGAAAATGGCCATAATGCCCAAAGTGATTTATAGATTCAATGCTATTCCCATCAAACTACCATTGACATTCTTCACAGAATTAGAAAAATCTCTTTTAAATTTCAAATGTAATCAAAGAAGGCTCTGTGTAGCCAAGACAATCCTAAGCCAAAAGGAAAAAGCTGGAGGCACCATGCTACCTGACTTGAAAGTGTACTACAAGGCTACAGTAACCAAAACAGCATGGTACTGGTAGTAAAACAGACACATAGACCAATGTGTCAGAACAGAGACCTCAGAAATAACACCACACATCTACAACATCTATTCTTTGACAAACCTAACAAAAACAAGCAATGGGGAAAGGAGTTCCTATTCAGTAAATGGTGCTGGGAAAACTGGCTAGCCATATGCAGAAAACTGAAACTAGACCTCTTTCCTTACACCTTATACAAAAATTAACTCAAGATGGATTAAAGACTTAAATATGAAACCCAAAGCCATAAAAGCCCTAGAATAAAACATAAGCAATACCATTCAGGACATAGGCATGGGCAAAAACTTCATGACAAAAACACCAAAAGTAATGGCAACAAAAGCCAAAATTGACAATGGGATCTAATCAAACTAAAGAGCTTCTGCACTGCAAAAGGAACTAGCATCACAGTGAACAGGCAACCTACAGAATGGGAGAAAATTTTTGCAATCTACCCATTGGACAAAGGTCTAATATCCAGAATTTACAAGGCACTTAAACATATTTACAAGAAATAAACAACCCCATCAAAAAGTTGTCAAAGAATATGAATACTTCTCAAAAGAAGACATTTACGCAGTCAACAAACATATGAAAAAAGCTCAACATCACTGATCATCAGAGAAATGCAAATCAAAACCACAATCAGATACCATCTCATGCCTGTAAGAATGGCGATTAAAAAGTCAGAAATCAATAGATGATGGTGATGCTGTGGAGAAATAGGAATGCTTTTATACTGGTGGTGGGAATGTAAATTAGTTCAACCATTGTGGAAGACAGTATGGTGATTCCTCAAGGACATAGAACCAGAAATACCATTTGACCCAGAAATCCAATTACTGAGTATATACCCAAAGGATTATAAATCATTCTACTATAAAGACACATGCACATGTATGTTTACTGCAGCATTATTTACAATAGCAAAGACATGGAACCAACACAAATGTCTATCAATGACTGATGGGATAAAGAAAATGTGGTACATATATACCATGGAATGCTATGCAGCCATAATGAGATCATGTCCTTTGCAGGGACATGGATGAAGCTGGAAACCATCATCCACAGTAAACTAACACAAGAACAGAAAATCAAGCACCACACGTTCTCACTCATAAGTGGTAGTTGAACATTGAGACGACATGAACGCAGAGAGGGGAACATCACACACCAGGGCCTCTTGCGGTGGTGGAGGTCAGGGGTGGGAACTTAGAGGTTGGGTCAATAGGTGCAGCAAACCACCATGGCACATATATACCGATGTAACAAACCTGCACATTCTGCACATGTATTCCATTTTGTTAGAGGAAATAAAGAAAAAAATAAAACGAGATTAGAAGAACTGAAGAAATAGACTAGAGGTGTCTAGTACTCTTGCACTGATGACCTTAATGGTAAAATAGAAACACAGAAAGATAGATCCAAAGGAAAAAGTGTTTAAGGCCTCGGCGTCATGAGACTGTTCTAAAATTAGATTGGGATGATGGTGGCACAACTTTAAATAAAAAGATTACCCTCAGTAATGTGGGTGGGCCTCACCCAATCAATTAAAGGTCTTCAGAGCAAAATCTGAGGTCTCCAAGAAAATAAATTCTATCTCAAGACTGTAACATCACCTCCTGCCTGCGTTTTCAGCCTGCTGGCCTGCCCTACAAATTTCAGACCCCACAATTTTGTGAGCTAATTCCTTTACAAAATTGAATATTTTCTTCCCTTTCTACACACACACACACACAAATTCATTGTTTCTCTGGAGAGTCTTTATGAATATATATATACTTAAAACAAATGAAATTTATTGTATATCAATTACATATCAATAATTTTTAAAACACTAGATACTGCATGATTCTATTTATATAAAATTCTAGAAACTGCAAACTGATCTATAGTGGGATTGGGGAAACTTTTGAAGGTGAAGAACATATTCCCGATCTTGATTGTGGTGATGGTATCATGGGTATTTACACAGCCCAGACTTACCAAAGTGTGCACTTTATGTAGGTGCAGATTATTATACATCAATTCTACCTTATTAAGTGTTATCTTTAAGAGACACAGAAAGACAAAGCCAAAGGGGAAACAGTCTGAGGCTCAGTACAGATGTGGCTTATGTTGTCTCCATGGTTTCTCTTCCTCCTACCCCTGACCTGGTGTCCTTAAGCAGCCCAAAGGTCAGGGGATGGAAAGGAACACCCTGCCCCCAGTGGACGCAGGCCCACCCTCAAGGACTCTGGGGGCATCCTGTTCCTCCTCTACTTCAGGTGAAGATGCTGGCAAGAAACTGCTTCCTGGACACACAGTGAGCCCATACATCACTGGAGATAAAGTAGGAAAACAGTGAAAATCCAGTCTTCTATCAGCAGAAAGAATGCTGATAGAGACAGTGTTGTGGTATCCTTGCTTGCGAGCACTCGGGAATCAATTTATCTTGGAACCAATGTTTTGTCCTAAAGGAGGGGGACACAGAGCATCTGTCGTCTCCCTATAGCACAAGCACAGCTGGTCAGAGAACACAAGCTTCCATGGTCAACCAAAGTGTAAAACTATAGGGTCAAGAGTCAACAGAAAGAGCTGTTTCCCTCTGACAGATGGGTAAGGAGAAAGAATTTCTTATCACGGGGTGTCAACCATGCTTCTCTAAGAACTCAGGCAGGAAGCTTCTGCTCACACGGAACCTTGAGCAAGTCCATCCATCAGCAAAGGCTTAGGAAAAGTACTCAGGTATGTCACAGGATGGACAAGGAGGACAACATAGACACACAGTGGAGAATAGGTGAATGTACAAAAAAGCTATGGTCCAGGTGAGCATGAAGACCAGCTTGTTATGTGCACTTGCTGAGAGCCGTGGGGAAGAGAAAGGGTGATGTCATGTCAGGAGCCACCATAAGGATTTATTCATGGCCATGGACCAGGAGTCTGCTCCACTGAGTGGCTTCAGCCATTCTTAGCTATACTTTTCTCATCTACATGATGTTGGGGAATATAAGACCACTCAAGATGTTTCTATAGCTACCACAGAATTATTTCAGACAAGGTTCTGGTGCCCAGAGTTAGCCAAGAAGAGAGGTTGGCCAGGCTCCCAGGGCCAACCTGGCACTCTCTGGGCAGGTCATGGTCTTGTACCCTGATTCCTCCATCAGAGCTGGCAGCAATGTGAATGGCACTCCAGGAATTCACAAACCCGGGGATTACTGGAGCTTCCAGGTTACCTGGAGATGACGGTTTTCTTGAAACTACAACTACGGAAATTTATTTTCTCATGGTTCTGGTACCTGAAAGTCCAAGATCAAAGTGTCAGTAGAGTTAGTTTTTTCTGAGGCCTCTCTCCTTGACTTGCCGACAGCCGCCCCTTCACTCTATCCTCACCTGGCCTTCCCTCTTGCATCTCAGGCCTACCTGGGGATGATTTAAGTTCCTGGCTACAGAGGAGGGTGTTGAGTTTGTGTATGTAAAAGAGATAGTGCCAGATGCAGGAAATAGAGAATGCTGGGACAGTGGGGCTGAGAGGTGACAGAAAAACAAAATTCACCTTAAAAAAAAAAAAAAAAAAGCTGAGATTCACATTCAAGTGACTTAGTTCATGGGCTTTTTGACCATGGAACAATGACTTGGTTTCTCTGAGCTCATTCTATCATCTGTAAAATGGGCCTAAGGAACTAGCTCATGGCATTGCTGTAAGACTGAAATGAGATGATAATGTCACAGTGCCTGTGAACATGCTTTATTTTTTAATTTGTACAAATGTATGGGGTACAAGTGCAATTGTGTTGCATGCATAGATTTCATAGTGATCAAGACAGGGCTTTGGGGGTATCTATCATCAGAATAATGTACATTGTACCCACTAATCAATTTCTCATCATTCTCCCCCCTCCACCCCCTCCCCCTTCCTTGTCTCCATTATCTTATCATATCACTCTCTACAGCCAGATGAATACACTTCATAAGCGGCAAGGCCAGCACACAAGTGTACAGATGAGTGGACGGCTCGACATTGCTTGGAGAGCCTCACTATGCATGGAAGAGGCAGGTTTATCAACACATGGCTACAAGATGACCCCTCCTGGGGAACAGGCATGAGCCAGGGGCTGTGGGAACTGGAAGGACAGACTCAGCCCCGCCTAGGAAGGGCTAGATATGAACAGATGCAGCCCTGTGTACACAACTGCTGTTTATGAAAACCATGGGCCTGTGCATTTTAATTCAAAAAAAGACAGTAGGATTCAGATATTTTTAATTTTCTATTTTAAAAAAAAGAAATCAGTAAGTGCAAGGAGGCTCCCACACTTAGCCTCTAATGCTCCTACCAAGCCCATAATTGGCTGTTGCTATCCATGTTTTACCAGCAACTGAGGCTGAGACAGGTTACGGATGTGGGCAGAAGTCCCAGAGTCGGGTGGTGACACAGCCAGAATCCAGCCCTGCCACCAATACTCTTGTTTCTCACTGTAATTCAAAAATACTATAAGCAAGACGTTATAGTTTTTGAATTTAAAAATCTTTTAAAATAAGATTATTGTTTTTCTGTGCTAGATTCAAGCTGAGCTTTGGAAGTGAAGAAAGAATTGAGAGAACTTGGAAAGGTTTGGGAAAGACATGGCCAAAATGAGCAACAGCTCTGGGGAGAAAAAAGACAACTTCTCCTGCTGGGGGAAAAAAAGGAAGAAATTATTCACTAGATGGCACGTTCCAATGAGGCCTGGGGCTGCATCGTCCATCCTCCCTCAGTGGCCTCCTCCTCTTCCTTTCTGCTCCCCAGCAGGGAACACAGTGTATTCTGCTCGGTCCGTTGCTTATTTTAGTCTGAAAAGGAAAAAGCCAAGGGAGTGGAACCAACGACAACCTCTGAGAATCTTGCGTGAGGTATTAGAAGACAGTGGAGATGAAAAGAGGTTTCACGCTCCACGATAGCAGAACAAGAAGAAAAATTCTAGAATGCACTTGAAAAATAGCTGTCTTTTTCTGAAACGGGTATGAGACGCTTGAACACGCTACCAAAAATGCGAAGCCTCTTTCTTTGGAGACCTCAGAAAGAAGGCTCAGGCGCCAACATTTTGAAAGGGTAGATTGCGCACCTATAGTCCCGGGGGCGACATCTCAATGTAACTGTCTGAAAAGCCAATGACGCCCGTGACTTTGCCGATGTCAAAAGGCTAATTCCAACATCACTCCACGAGCTAAAACGGCTTCTCCATCCATGGCAAGTTTTGCGAGCACCCCGAGGATTCCAGCGACGTGGTTAAGCCGCCGGGAAGACCAGGAAGAGCTTTTCCAATATCATCTGAGGCTTTGTGGGAGAGCGAATGTCGAGCCTGTAATAGATGCTTTCTGATCCTCCTCACACTGCATCTGGCTCTCCTAAGTATTGGTCCTATTACGTTTTTAAAAATAGCTCAGAAGTAATTTGAGTGCTGAACTGGCTACAGGATAAAAAAACCCACCTGAATACATTCTAACTTGTTCCTATCAGCCAGAGACCAAGAACCGCAGTCGCAGTTTCCTCGGAGCTAATTTTCAGCATTAGGGTTTATCAGAACCTAAATTCCGTTCTAATAAACGATGGAACAGCAGCCACTCTTTCAGCCACTTATTTGGGCAACCAGGGAATTGGCAGACGAGTTAAAAATTTCCATTGGTGACAACACACAGCTGTTGAGGTGCAAAGATCTGAGACTCTAATCAGACCAGGTTATATACGTAGCACTGTCTCATTATCTCTGCTTGGGGGATAGGGTTCACAGGCAGCTGTGGCTGCACGGGGGTGTCAACAGAATAGCTAATGGCAAGTTGACACACAGAGATATCAACTTGGAAGAGAGGAAGTGGGTAACCCTATGCCCCCATCCAACCTTGAAGAGGAGCACAGAATAGGAGTAGCCCCTGCCTACAACTCTCCTTGAATAAGGCAATAGCCATAACAAAAGTGACCCCTTTTTTTGATTTATGGAAAATAGTTAAAAATGACAACACCCAGGGTCTCCTGTTGGCCTCCATTTCAATGTCTTCCAAGGAACTTCATATTCTTCCCAACATTCTGAGAAAAGCTGTGATGTTGTCAATAAAGCAAGAAACGCACAGAGTGAGAAATTATCTTGAGTTCCCAGCACAGAACAGGAAGTCAAGACTTGGGAGCTATTCACACTATGAATACACTGCAGTGATCAGTGTCATTTTAAATTCTCATTAGCAAAGTAGGTGATGGTTATCTTAGAACTAATAAAAGTAACAACAAGAATAGACCAAACTATGGAATGATATGCAATTTATAAAATACTTTTACATCCATTATCTGCTTAACCTTTAAATACAGTTGTATATGATGGGAGTAGCGCTGGGGCTTATTATTCAGACTTTAAAGATGAGTGTTATTAGGGGCTCTATAGAGTAAACAAACTAATATGCCTGTTCTTGCCCAAGTTCAGAACCACCACAGGATAGAACAGGAGTCAGGCATGTGAAGAGGAAAATGCTGACTTTATTACTAATACACATTATTGGGGAGCAAGGCTGAGGTACGCTATGAGCCTGTTAACATTCCCTGCCCAACCCATTCCCCACAGGCACACACAACACACACTAGTGTAGACCCTGGGGCAGCCCATCCAAGTGCAAGTTTAGGACCACAGCAGATGCATTAACTAAGAATACAAGACAAGAGGGATGAGAGCAAATCCCTCACGTCGACAGTCTTTCGACTGATGAACTCTACCCAACAGATCACATATGCCAAAGGCTACAACTCCCTTCTTCTCTTGGGTATGTGAGGGGTAGAATCCAAGGAGGCAGGAGTGTTACTCATGAAAGCAAATGGAAAGGATAAAAAGTGATTTCTCTTAAAGTATCCCAGTTCTTTGTTCTCCTAGCCCACTGGGTTTAACCATTAAGCGTATGGTCACCCAAGGTTGTGGCTATTTTCTCCGGGGGAGCTCTCTGTCCTAACAGTGCCACTCCCATCTTTCTGAGGCCAGTCCCCTGACACTAGCCACAGTTCCTTTGGAGAATCCTTCTGGGATTGAAGGCAGACTGTTGAGAAATTACTCTCAGAAGACTCTGGATGGATCCAAAGAGTATATTAATTTAACTAACGTAAGGGCAAATTCACTTCCTAGTCTTTTTCTCCCTCCCTGCCGCCAAAATGTTCTGCTACATTGTCTAATATAATGTTTTTTTGAGGTTCTGGGATGTAATTAAATAACAATATAAAATACTCAATAATTGAATTCCAGCAACACAGAGGAGACCAAATTTGAATACAAATTCCCTTTCGTCTGGAAATTCCAAGTGAGATCTTGAAGTCCAAAAATCAAATCTTCTTCTAAGGAAAGTCCAAAGTTTAGGTTCCAAAGAATTAAAGCCCAAAGTCAAATTTCCTGAATGTACAATTAAAATTCCAAAGAACGTCAAGTCCAACACAAATGGCTCCTCTTCTAGACATGTGGCCTCCCATGAGCCACAGTTTTTAAAGAGTTCAAAGAGTTAATAGGACACATCAGATTATTATAGCCTCAGCCTCATATTCCACGCAATTCAGAACAACAAGAAATCCCCAGCCATAAGAACAGGTTTTTGAGCAGATTGTTTTTTCAGAATCCAGTAATGAGTATTGTCAGAAGGCCTGCAATATTTGAAGGAAGGAGAAAGATCTACGGGGTAAGCCACAATTTGGGTCCTGAAATCTAAAATTTCGGTCAGTCAGTGCTGACATATTTAACAAACTGAGAGCCAAATTTGGGGTGAATTCTTGAATGTGCAAACAAGCCATGTGAATCCAACCATATTTTTCACCCCTCCAGACAAGATACAAAGCAACAGGAAGGGGAACGGCACCAGGACACCTGAGCCCACCCTGCTGGCCCCAGGCAGACATGATATCTCTATGCTCTGTAGATCATGCGCTGTCCACGCCATTTACACTCTTGGCCTGCAGTCCTGGCTAAGATCCACATCGCTGCAAGCACACTTCTGCCTACTGATGCCTAAAGACAACAATGCCACGCTGTGCCTGGTTAGTTCCAGGCAAATCTTACAGTAGCCATCATGAAGTGGGTTTAACTAAGACCCCAGCAGCCTGTTTGCTCACTCTATGAGTTAGAGTTTGCTGAAGTCCATGTTTGTTTAAAACTGCCTAAGAACAGCCATTTTTTCTCGTGAACAAAGCTGCCATGAGTGGGGTGACCACATCAATGCATTGCTTAAACTAGGAGACTTGGAGACTTTGGAGAGTGAAAAGGGAAGAGACGAATAAATACAATGTTACAAAAAGCATTAACTGTCCTGGGCAAATTGTGCTGCCTGGTTGGTAGAGGCATAAGCTGCAGGTGACACAAGGTGAAAGTCCTGTTTCTCCATGGAAGCTCCTTAATGTGGGGAACATGAAGAATGGGGAATAGGGGTCTTCCCCAAAGGAAAGTGGCCCCCCCCCCTTTTTCTTTTCTGATGTAGAGTCTTGCTCTGTTGCCCAGGCTGGAGTGTAGTGGCGTAATCTTGGCTCACTACAGCCTATGCCTCCCAGGTTCAAGTGATTCTCCTGCCTCAGTCTCTGAGTAGCTGGGATTACAGGCGCCCGCCACCATGCCCAGCTAATTTTTGTATTTTTAGTAGAGACGAAGTTTTACCATGTTGGTCAGGCTGGTCTTGAACTCCTGACCTCAAGTGATCCTCCTATCTGGGCCTCCCAAAGTGCTGGGATTACAGGCATGAACCACTGCACCTGGCCATTGTTAACATTTTAATGTCTATTCTGCAGATTTGTGTGTGTGTGTGTGTCTGTGCATATATTATGTACATTTATATATATACACATATTGTATATAGGTACAATATAATATTTTTGAGCTATTTCTCGTTTTTGTTTTCTTTCTTCCTAACGTACCTCCCTTTTCCTTCTCTCCCTCCTTCAAGCAAATAATAGGTGGTGTCTCATTGCCTCAGGGATGAAATAAGACCAGGCAAAAGCAGAAAATAAGAAGAGTTTGGTTTCCAAAAATTCAAACTCATCAAAGATATTGTCTTTGTCATCTGAGGCAAATAACAATTTTTCTCTTCTTTCCAATATTTATACTTCATGCTTCTTTTTGTTGAGTTATTGTTGACTAAGAATGCCAGGAAAATACTAACAAGTAGTAATAACGATGGCAAGCTCACATGGTGAGGTCTGACTTTAATACCCAGGTTTCCCCATTCAACATGATATTGGCCAATTTGACATAAATATTCTTTATTTGGTTAAGGAAGTCTTCTATTCTTTGTGGCTAGGAGGTATCTTTTAAAAATTTTTTTTATTAAAAGTCAGGAATAATATTGAAAATTATCAAATGTATTTTGGCATCTAGTAAGAATCATGATTCATTCTCCCTTGATTTTATAGATATGATGAATTATATCTATAGATTTTTTCATCATCAAGCTATTTTTACATTCCTGATTATGCTGTATTATTTGTTTAAATAAGCTGCTAGATTTGATTTGCTAGTCAAAAGTAAGATTGGTTTATATTTTTCATTTTTCGAAGTACCAAGCTTGTGTTCTTGAGAGACCTGCAGAATCATAAGATAAATTGGAATAATTTTGTTATTTTCAAGCTTACATAACAGGAGAGAATCATTTTTCTTAAAAAAAATTTAAAGCTTGATCATAAAAACTTCTGGGCTATGAGTCCTTTTGGAGATAATTTACTGATAGCGGTTTCCTTTTTACCCATTTTTATTGAATAATTAAGAATTTTCACTTTACCTGTGTCAATATTATCACTTTAAGCTGTTCTGCATAAATTGAAATTTTAAAATTGAATAGCATAGAATTAGATATGGTTCCTGTTGTTTTTGTTTTGTGGTCTAATTTATGAATATCATGCTTTTTTGTTAGGTTTTTAGTAATTTGGTACCAATTTATACTTCTCACTAGCAATGTGTGAGTGGTCCCATTTCTTCACATCCTTGCCAGCATTTGGTCTTGTCACTGTGTTTTAAATTTAGTCATTGTGATTGGTATATAGTGATAGTCATTTTGGTTCTAATTTGCATTTCCCCAATTGCTAGTGAGGTTGAATATCTTTTCAGGTGCTTATTTCCCATATAAATACCATCTTCAGTGAAATATCTCTTCATGTCTTTAGCTCATTTTCTTTTTTTTTTTTTTTGGGTTCATGCCATTCTCCTGCCTCAGCCTC
>NW_012119598.1:1217069-1267612 GCF_000951035.1 Colobus angolensis palliatus
TTTTTTTTTTGTCTTTTTGGTTTTTTTACTTTTGAGTTTTGAGAGTTCTGTATATACTCAAAATAGTAGTTCTTTGTTGGGTATGTGGTTTGCAATATTTCCTTCCAGTGAGTAGCTTGTCTTTTCATCCTTTTAACAGGATCTTTAGCAGAACAAATTTTTTAATTTCAATCAGGTCAATTTATCCATTTTCCCTTTTACAGATTATACTTTTGGTATCAAGAACCCTTCACCTAACCCTAGATCCTGAAGATTTTCTCCTAAGTTTTCTTCTAAAACTTGTAAAGTTTTATGTTTGTCTTTAAATCTGTGATCCATTTTGAGTTAATTTTCATGAAAGACATGAGGTTTAGGTCTAGGGTCATTTTTTTTCTATGCATTCTATTTGAAATATCTTTGGAAGAGGTGATGTTTCAACTTTTGGTAAAGTCTCATTTATCAATCTTTTAAATTTTATGAATAGTACTTTATGCATCCTAAAAAATATTTTTGTACCACAATGTTTAAAATTTTTTATTAAAAGCCAGGAATGACATTGAAAATTATCAAATGTATCCTAATTATCAAATGTATCCAATGGTATAATGACTTTTTCATTTTATTCTAGAACTTTTGAAGTTTTAGATTTTATGTTTAAATTATGATTTCAAGTGATTTTTTTTTTTGTTTGGATTGAAATAAGGGTGTAACTACTTCTCCTCCTTCCCTTTCTCCTCCTTTTTTCTTTTTTCTTAATAAAGATATTCATTATTCCAGCACAGCTTATTAAAAACAATATTCTTTTCTCAATGAGTTACCTTGGCACATTTTTCAAAATCAGTTGAGAATATATTTGGTGTGGGCCTATTTCTTTTTTTCTTTTTTTTTCAATTATCTATATATGTACCTTCATGACAATACCACACTGGTCTTAGTGAGCTTTAGAGTGAGTCTTGAAATCAGTCTTCCAACTTTGTCCTTTTTCAAAATTGTTTTGGCTACTTTAAAACTTTGCATTTATATACACATTTTAGAATTAGCTCATCAATTCTATCAAAACACCTTCTGAGATTTGGATTGTGTTGAATCTCTATAGAATAATTTGAGAAGATGAGCATCTTAATAATATTGAGCCTTCTGATAAATAAACATTGAATATCCCTAACTTAGATACTTTAAAAACTTTCTCAGTAATGTTGTGCAGTTTTCAGAGACTCTAATTACATGATCATTTGATGGTGTCCTACAAGTCACTTAGCTCTGTCCACTTTTTTCAGTTTTTTCTATGTTTCAGTTTGAAGAGTTTCTATTGCTCTGTCTTCAAGGTCACTGATACTTTCCTGTACTGTGTATATGATACTGAGCTCAGTTAATGTTTTCATTTCAGATCACATGTTTTCAAGTTTAAAATTGATCCTTGTAACATCTTCCTTTCCCTGTTTGCTCATGATTTCCTCGAAATCCTTGAACATATTTAGAATAGCTGTTTTAAAGAAGGGTTGAGGGGTTTTTTTTGCCAATATCATTATCTCTATAATTTGTGATCTCTTTCCGCTGACTGATCTTGCTCCTGGTTATCGATCATATAGTCCTGCTTCTGTGTATGTCTAGTAATTTTTTATTGAATCCTGGATACCTTGAATATAACATTGCCAAGTGTTTGGATTTTGTTGTCTTTCTTTAGAGTATTGATTTTTGTTTTGAAAGGCAGTTAAATGACTTGCTGATCAGTGTAATCCTTGTGGATTTCCTTAAGCTCTGTAAGGGAAAATCTAGAATAGTCTTGATACTAGAGTTTATTTAGTCCTATCACTAAGATGTGACCTTTATGGGATCTCTACTGAATGTTCAGGTGTTCAATGCCTCTCCCCTGCACAAGCTCTCTCTTTGCCTGCCGCTATCCATTTAAGAGGTGACTTTGCTCCCCGTTGCCTTATGCCATTATTGTGAGGCCTCCCCAGCCAACGTGGAACTGTAACTCCATTAAACCTTTTTCCTGTATAAATGACCCAGTCTCGGGTATGTGTTTATCAGCAGTGTAAAAATTTTTATTAAAATTCCTTTTAATAAAACCATCAGATATCATGAGACTTATTCACTATCACAAAAACAGCACGGGAAAGACCTGACCCCATGAATCAATCACCTCCCACCAGGTCCCTCCCACAACACGTGAGAATTCAAGAGGATATTTGGGTGGGGTCACAACGAAACCGTATCAGTGACTTTAAGTAAAAAGTGTGAGTCTGTGAGATCTGGTGTCCTCATTCTTTGTTAGATGCTTTTGTGAATGTTATCTCATTTTATCCCTATAGAGTTGTTCGGAAGATGAGTTTCCATGAAAAAATTTAAAAGGTGTGTGAAAATACCAAGCACCTATCAGGATTTATTCCAAGAGTCATCAAACCTCTGATTCACATGAGCAAAAAAACTGTAGTTGTGAACCATGATATTTCTGTATGAGAAATACAGAAGCTGAAATTGTGAAACTCAGTAGAGACTGTCCAGGACAAAAGGTGACCTGTTCTTAGAGCTTTTCCATGGAACTAAAAGGAACGAATATTCTTTCCTAGTACAGTTAAGAAAAGTAAGGTCCCATGAGTTCACTGACCAGCCCTGGCTCACACAGCTTATTGGTAGTAGAGTCTAGACTGGAATTCATTGAAACTCCAGATGCAAATCCTGTGTGCTTCTTCAAGAAGGCCTCTTGCTCACAGAAATTTTCTTGACTCACAAACTAAAAGTGATCTCTCCACTGCACCTCCTGAGAGGTGATATCTCCCAGCTCCCATGCTAGAATTTTAGGTGAAGGTTGATCCAAAACAGCAAGTGTTGAAAAGGGGAGGAAGCAGTGAAAAGAGTGCTGCCATTTATGAAATCTATCTCAGGGGCCTGATGGAAGCTACTTTGGAACAGATCAAGAAGTGAAATGCCAGGGCAGAAACCCACACGCTGCTTTCTCTCCCCTAAAGAAAGAGCAGGCTGGGAGTGGTGGCTCACCTCTGTAATCACAGCACTTTGGGAGGCCAAGGCAGGCAGGTCACTTTGAGGTCAGGAGTTTGAGACTAGGCTGGCCAACATAGTGAAACCCTGTCTCTACTAAAAATACAAAAAAACAAACAAACAAAAAAAACCACAAACGCTGAGTGTAGTGGCATGTGCCTGTAAATCTCAGCTACTTGGGAGGCTGAGGAGGGAGGATCGCTTGAGTCCAGGAGGTAGAAGTTGCAGTGAACCAAGATCACCCCACTGCACTCTAGCCTGGATGACAGAGTAAGACCCTGTCTCAATCAATAAAAGTAAAAATAAATATAAATAAATATAAAAATAAGATAAAATAAAGAAGAGCAGACCTGAAGGCAATAGTAGACTGCCTACTGGGCCAAGCCTGGGAATGGAGAGCTGTGGCCCCTTCATATCCTGCCGTCCATCCTATTCTCTTACTTTCAGCTCGTGGCTTATTCCTAAAACCAATGAAAATAGAGAATGTGTGGACAGGGAGAATCAAAAGGGTTGCTGCTGATGCAACCCCATTCCCCTATCCTCAACCCCTTGCCTTCACTGTGGCCAACAGGCTGCTCCATCTTCCTCCATCAGGTGATGAGGGAACCGTGAGCTGGCTCCTTGAGATGACTCCTTGGAACAGCCATCTGCAGCCAGCCCACCCTTCAGGATGGAGCCACCCACTGGAAAGGGCTGAATGACAAAAGCAAGAGAGAGAGCAACAGAGGAGACAGACAAGGGTCAAAGACACTGTGGGCAGTCCTTGTTCTTCTCCCCTTCCACTGAAATCCTAAACAACCCCCCCCACCCCGGCCCCTCAGTGGCCATCCTCAGGATGCCATAGTAATGCACAGACCACTCTGGCTTTAGTCCATGCATTTATAAAACAGGGAAAATTGATTGTCCTCTCATTTCCCTCCCCTGCCCAGGCGGGACCTTCAAAGGAACAGGCATGCCCTGAGTTCTACGAGTACTTCCTGTTGCAATGGATAATAAACACAGAGGTGTGTACCTCTCAAAAAATTCGAACACATGGCCTAACACAGGTTTATTGATTGATTGATTGAGATGGAGCCACTCTCTGTTGCCCAGGCTGGAGTGCAATGGCACAATCTCGGCTCACTGCAACCTCTGCCTCCCTAGTTCAAGTGATCCTCATGCCTCAGTCCCCCAAATAGCTAGGATTACAGGCGTGTGCCACCATGCCTGGCTAATTTTTGTATTTTTGTATTTTTGTAGTAGAGATGGGGTTTCACTATGTTAGTCAGGCTGGTCTCAAACTCCTGACCTGAAGGAATCCACCCGCCTCAGCTTCACAAAGTGCTGGGATTACAGGCATGAGACACCACCCCCGTCCTGACACAGGTTTTTATTCTCACGAATATATTTGGAGAAAAGTCTTGCAGAGGCTTAATAATTGCAGTAGACTTAGTTAGGAATTTAACAAATCACCTTGGCTGTGAAGACTAGAACGATGTGAAATCTGCACCATCCTGGAAGATGTAGGCCATATGGTCACCGTAGGTATAGGTGACAGGCTACACAAGAAAGCACTTTATAGATTTGCCAATCTGCCACCTAATTTTAATCAAACACTTGGGTGATATTGAAGGGGAAAGGCTTTCCCGTGTAATGGTAATCATAACAACATGCAATATCTTGGATAGCTCTCTAAAAATTTCAAAGTGCTTTTGCATAAATTATCTCATTTGATCCAATCCATATGTGTAACAACAATCACACATACTGAGGCAGAAATGTCAGGACTGATAAAGTTCAAATTCTCCCACATCCAACTCGCCGGCCCAGCCAGGCCCTGTTTTCCTCAGATACGCGCTCTCAGTAAACAGAGGAAGCTGACCCAGCGCTATGGGGAGGGGAGAGGTCAGGAGGACCTCTCACACTCTCCCACCGTCTGGGGAGCTTCTCCAGTTTCAGGTCACCAGGCCGGGGTCCTAGGGACCAGCATCTGCTGCTCTGTCTCATCACTTTTCTAGCAAGCGATAGGCCAGTGGCCAGGGCACCATGAAGGTATATAGGGGCCTGGTGGTGTTTCTTGAAGGTTGTAACTAAACCAGGGCAGTGTCTCTGAGGCCACCAGGCTGGCTCAGCTAGGGAAGCAGAAATAACCCATAAACCTGAACCAGTGCCAGGGACAAAGGGGAGCCAGGGGCTGCTGGAGAAGAATGCAATGAGCTTCAAGTTTGTGGAGCTGCTTCATTACAGAAAATAAGGCAAGGGATTAGAAAGATGCAGGGAAATTATGCGGGCATGAGGCTTTGAACAAGTTTAGTGAATGAGGGAGACGTTCTAATGTAGTCCAACTGAGGAGGGCAGGATGGGTTGGCCCCTTAATGGGCACAGGGCTTGGGGGATACAACAGAGTCCCCAGCTTGTTAGGTGTTCAGGTAGATGTGGAATTCTGGTGTTTATTCACCTGGCTGATGGATTTAGAAGTTACCAGAGCTGAAAGGACTTTAGAAATATTTTGTTTACTGCTTCCCATGGCCTCTAACACTATGTATATACACATAGTATCTAAACTTATACCTCTAACCAAGATTTCTCTTCTGAACACCATGTCTATGTGTTGACATTTGACTCATCACTTGAAGTTTCCATGACAATTCCAATTTCACATGTTGAAAAGGAATACTTAGTTCCTCCACCTTCACCTATTCCTCCTTTCTTTTTGTAATCTCAGTAAATACTACTGCATTAGTCCATTCTCACACTGATATAAAGATACTCCCTGAGACTGAGTAATTTATAAAGGAAAGAGGTTTAACGGACTCACAGCTCTGCAAGGCTGGGGAGGCCTCAGGAAACTTACAATCATGGGAGAAGGTGAAGGGAAGCAAGGCACTTCTTCCCATGGTGACAGGAGACAGAGCATGCCCTGGGGAAACTGCCACTTATAAACCATGAGATCTCGTAAGAACTCCCTCACTACCACAAGAACAGCATGGGGAAAATTGCCCCCATGATCCAATCACCTCCCACCAGGTCCCTCCGTCAACGCGTGGGGATGACAATTCGAGATGAGATTTGGGTGGGGACACAGAGCCGCACCGTATCAATTACCTATGGAAATTGAGAGTCATCCTGGATGCCTCCTTTCCCTGCCTCCACAAAATTACTTATCACCAAGGTGTGTCAATTCGATCCCAACACATATCCCAAGTCTGTCCCTTCTCCATTTTCTTGGCCAGTCATCAAGACAAGCCACCGTCATCCTCCCATCTAAGCTGACAGACTGCTGGGTTATCTTCCTGCTCCAATTCTCACCCCATCCTACCTGTCTCCAACAGACTAGCTTGAGCTGCTTTTTTAAAGTGTAAATTGGATCATATTCCTTTCCCTCTCAAAATCATCAACGGCTTCCCGTTGCACTTAGAATAAAATTTAACATCCATATCATTCCAAAGTATGGGCAATCTGTTGCTGCCCCACCTCTCCAGCCTCATCCTGTGCTGTTGTCTCTTTCACTGCTAGAGAAAGAGCTAGACTCCAGTTGGACAGGTTCTCCATGTCTCAAACACTACAAGCTTTTTCTACCTCAGGCCCTTTGCATAAGTGGCTTCTTTTGCCCTAAAAATAATTTTCTCCACTCTGTCTGATTAACTCCAACTTATGCTCCACTTACCAGCAAAAATACCACTTCTTCACAGAGGCCTTCTCTAAACCTCATAACCTAAATTATACCCCTGTAATCAGTGAGGTTATTTGGCTGCAAGCACAGAACAAATTGGTTAACCCGGGAAGAAAGGAAATTAATCGGAACAATTTGAGGTCACGCAGAGATTCAAAGGGAAAGCTGAAAAATAGGCTCAAGAGGACAGGAGCTGAGATCCAGGGATCCAGATGACAAGAATTGACTGTCTGTAGCACTTTGATAGCAGTGAATCAGATCCAACCATTTTTGTGTCTTTGTATCATTCCAGTTAAGGTTACGGTCCAAGGAGAGAATCTAATTGGTCTTAATCATACCACATGCCCACGTCTGATGAGAGAGGGGTGAGGTAGAGAGTAACTTAAATGACAGCCCCACCAAAACTACAGACAATGAAGGAGAGTCATTTCCCTAAGGCAATATGGGCAGTTTTAGCAGAAGGCGGAATGAGTGCTGGATGCAAAATTAGTGAGTGGTCCCACTGCATGCTGTCATTGCACTACTTATAATTCCCTTACAGCACGGGTCACCATTTATAATTATGCATGATAGCCGGCACTGGGTAAATGCTCATTTCTCCTTTTCCTCTACGTTTTCCAGCCTTTTATGCAACAAAGCAGCAGCACTGTGATCAATTTTAGCCATGGAATATAGGAACTTATGTATGCCCCTTCTAGATCTAGTCTCTAAAACCCCCACAAGATCTTTGACTGGCTCTTCTGTCCACACAGCTGGAAACTAAGGAGCTCAGAATAATAGAAAGATTCCATACCATGGATGGACCCTTGAGTCACCATTTGGAAAGAGCTGCGTAGGGTGTGAGCAAGAAATACAATTTTATTGTAGTGAACTCCAGAAATTTTGGGGGTTATGTGTTTACAGCTGCTAACAAGCATTTCCCTGACTGTTACAGACATTTATTTGAGTATTTGTTGCTTAATATCTTTATCCTTCAAAAGATGATAAACTTCATGAAGTCATATTCCTAGCACCTCAGGTAGTGGTATTCAATAAATATTTGTTCAATAAGTAAATTACTTTTTCTTATCCAAACTTTCTCTGCTTTTATTTTTAATAGAGAAATAAAATGAGGCTCAGAGAGTTAGAGAGATTTTATCCACATTGTCTCTGCCTAGATGATGGGCTTACCACTGGGCAGGGAGTTCATAGGTAGGAAATCTTAGGCCATTTCTTCAAGTTCGTGTCACAAGATCCACTAGAACTTATTTTAGCACATCACGGAGACATTAGGCATGTGATTGAAATCTAACAGCAGGTTACCTGTGACACTGCAATTGCTTCAGTCATTTCTTTGTCTTTAAAATGCCATATAATTGCTAATGTAATTAGTAATGTATACAGAGGGGGCTTGTGCAATTACTGAGTCCTAAGATCAAGTAATTAATGTTCTGTCAACAAAACAGCAACTGTTTCATTAACAACTGCTTGGATCTGGAAACAAGATAATCAGATGCAGACAGACCAACCTCAACATGATCAACTAAAATGTCAACCTCACAACAGTAAATACAAGGCGACTTTCAGACTCTGTCTTCCGAGTTTAAACAAATACATAGTTGGATGGACAGACGGAGGATGGGTGGGTGGGTAGGTAGGTAGGTAGATAGATATGACAGATATGATAGAGATAGATGATAGAAATATATATAGATAAGTTAGAGATTGATAGATGATGGATTTAGATTAGATATAAATTAGATGATAGAGATAGATTAGATTCATAGATGATAGAGATAGGTAGATAGAGACATAGAAAATAGATGACTGATTGATTGACAGAGATGACACAGGCAAAACTAAATTGCTTGGTTCCTTCTCTAACCTCAAAGACAATGAGAGCCTCATGCTCAAACAACACAGGAAACTAAATTCTGAAAGTCAGGAAGCACACATGGATTCTAACTAACAGGAGGCCTCTGTTTTCCTAAGATGACCTTATAAAAAGCATTTAATCTGACTGGGATGCAATCTTCTCATCTGGAAAACAAAGTGACAATCTGAACTTGTGCACTGCAGTATGAAAAGTGAGGGTAAGATAGAAATAGCTAAGGTCAGGCCTCCTTGAGTGTCTTTGCTTTTGTTGTGATAATGCTGTATGATAAGCACCCTCCCCCCACCCCTCCCCACCTGCCCACCCACTAAAAGTTTCTGTGGTTTCCAATAGCAAACCTATATCCTTGCCCTTGGGTCTGTAGATCAGCCCTTCAGCAGCACTACTCCAGGCTAGGTCCAGGGCTGTGTTGTATCTTTCTATTTTAGGCCCTAGGAAGCCGGAGCCTATTCTCATGGTGAAGGGAAGGAGCACAGGTCTGGTCAGGTGTGGTACTTTAACATCTGCTCCCATTTCATTGGCCAAGCATGTTACATTGCCACGCTCCTGGATGGTGTGGGGAAGAGCACTCCTTCCCTGGTGCCAGGAAGCAGAGGAGGGTAAATGTTTCAACAATAATGCCCCAGTGGGCCAGGCACAGTGGCTCACACCTACAGTCCCAGCACTTTCGGAAACCAAAGTGGGTGGATCACTTGAGGTCAGGAGTTGCAGATCAGCATGGCCAACATGGTGAAACCCCATCTCTATAAAAATACTAAAATCCAGAAGAGCTTTTAAACACAGATCTTAAAACCCGCATAATTCAAGAAATGCCTTTGGAAGTACCCCAACTGAAAGAAAGATGAAGAGGTAGTTTGGTCTTCAAAGTGCACATTGTTTGGGCTGCCCAAAATCTGAACACTATTCTTACCAGAAGGCAGAGAGGTTTGCAGTGGTTCCCTTCCCTTTCACTCGCCCTTATACCTGTATGGAAGCCACATTTGGTCCCATTTCACATCTTAGGGGAGGTTAGAGACTGTATGTGGTACCAAGGTCTGGGGTGAGGTGCACCATGGAGATGCTGGTGGCTGCAGGCATTATGTCTGGAGATATGATTCTCATGAGACTGTTCCCATGGCACATCTTTGACTGTGTTTTACTTCCCTTGTCTCCCCAAAGTCTGTGCTCCAGTTTTCCAATCGATTCTGGTAAACTCTCTGCCTTTAAAAAAAATAAAAATAAAAAATTAGCTGGGCGTGGTGGTGGGCACCTGTAGTCCCCGCTACTCGAGAGGCTGAGGCAGGAGAATTACTTGAACCTGGGAAGTGGAGGTTGCAGTGAGCCAAGATTGCACCACTGCACTCCAGCCAGGACAACAGTGAGACTCTATCTCAAAAAATAAATAATAATGCCCCAATGAGTGAGAAATCACTTTCAACTATTCAGTTTGTATCATACGTCATGAGCTCCCTGTTTTCAGAGGAAAGTGTCCAAAAGGGACAGAATCCTTTATTATTACTATGATTCCTTCTTTAAATTCTGCTATGGTTGCCTGGAAAGATGGTGTGATATTTGGGACAACAGACAGAGCACTAAACTGGGAGTCAGGAGACTTCTGTCCTACTTCAGTTTTACCCTTTGACCTTAAGCAAGTCACTTCACCATTCTGGGCGTAGTTTCTTCACTATTAAAGTAGGAGGGCTTGACCAAGTGATGATCAAAGTGCATTGTAAACCGTAAAATTCTAATCTACGGTAGATTACCTATTAGAGTCAATCTTTAACAGTGCCTGTGGGCATGGCGTGATAGTCAACTAATATTTGTCTATTAGAGAGAGAACTCATCAGCACAAAGGCAGCAGATGTCAAAGGAATCCTGCTCTACCAGAGAAATGTCTATTGGTACATTTCTGGGTATCACACCCACATCCAGCATCAGTGGGAGAATCATTGAGTCTCCTTCACTGTCATATGAATACAGCCCTGCCTCACAAGGTAGAGCTGCCTGTGCAGGAAGCAGCTCCACAGCAAATCAGCTCGGAGCACCTGCCTTGAGGCCTCTAATTCTGGGCTCATATTTGAAACTTTTTTTTCTCCTTCTCTTTCCTGTCATCATGAAACAGGAAAGTTCCCCTGTCCCCCTCACAGGGTTCACCGATGTGATGGGGATGTGGCTCGCTTCTTCAGCGCCCCACTGCTCAAAACCCCTAGGGAGAGCAGGGGCATCACACTGCCCTTATATAAGGCAAGCTGTCTCCTCACCCACACATCCTAGCACACTTTCACCCAACACAGGATGGTGCTTCAAGGTTTCTGTGTGTTTGGCGATAAAGTCATTCTGGTCATTCCTAAATTTCGAGTGCAGAGGCAGCTACAACTTACTGACACTGATAACTTGATAACTTGCTCGTTATAAGTCCTTTTATGTGCTTTTCCTTACCAAAGACTTGGGATGAAAAACTATGAGGGCAGGATCAACGGCTATTGAATGTGTTTCCCCTGAGGCTCTGCGTACACAATTGCATCCTCAGTCCTATTCAGCACTGGGCGGGACACAAAATATAAAGGGCCAATTTCGTTGGCTAATATCCAGTGAACAAGCATCTCCACAGTTCTAGGCACTATCCATCCTGACTTGCAACATGCAATCCAGCAAGGGATCAGATCAAAAACGTTGTAATAACATACTTATATACAGCTTGTATTGCAGTATCCAGAGGCACGCCACGTGGGAGTGCAGAGGGAGAAACAATCATACATCCTTGGCTGATCCTCGCTAGGCAATAAGCTTCACACGAGCAGACACGCATATTCATGTTGTTCACCATCTATCCCCTAATCCTGGGACATAGGACGAATTCTATAAAGATGTATTAAATAAAGGCATGGATGAATATATTTTACAAATGAGGAAATAAAGGCCCAAGAAGGAAAGTGACTTGACTTGACCAACATCCCAGGGCTAGCTAGAGAAATCTGAACTGGGATCTCCAAACAGCTCATCCAATGCCTATCACAGTAGATCAACCACCAGACCTTCAGTAAAATTTTCCAAGAACCCTGGGCTGGCTGCTTCATAACCAGGCTGGATAAACTTATAACAACATGCATCCTGGCATTGGACATGGCTGACTGTATAATTAGCTTATTTCCTACCCATATGGAGCAGCTCAGCTCCTGTGCCTCAGTGGGGAATTCCTCGTATGTTGCTAGGGTCGCCTTCTGGGATTACATCTTCAGAGGTGTGCAGGAGGAGTCGGCTGTGCTGATAAATGAATCAGAGAGACATGAGGAGAGCTGGCAGAGTCCCCCAGGCGAGATAGAAGGGGGCTGGATTGTGCTCAGGGCTGCTCTCTTCCCTCAGCCTCTTCTCCCTCTGACCTGAAGTGGACCCAGTGGGAAAATAGTGCCTGCTTCTCCAGGACTTATTGCTTAGTCATAAATCTCCATCTCGGGGCTGTGTATGGGAAGGGGGTGGGGTACTGGAGAGGGGAGACCAGGTGAGGGAGGGAGGGAGACTGAGCAGAAGGAATATGGGAGGAGAAAAGAAAAAGAGACAAAGATATCTGATAAAAGTCGAAGGGCCAGCAAAACCTCTTTAACTCAGGTTTCATAAGTCGAGAAATATTTTATCACCCTTGTGAGTCAAACCTCTGAAAATCAATAGGGCTTGAGAGTTGCCTATATTGATCTGAATGCCCGAGATGTATTAAAATATTCATGGCTGGATGTATGTGTTCAGAGAAGATGCTGGGGGTGGGGCCTGGCACAGAGAGAGGGAGATGGGTAGGTAGATTTCTAAGTAAAAGCCAGTCTCATTTTCATTAAAAATAGATTAATTCTATTAGTTGGACTAAAACCCTACACTTAAAAGGAAATGAGCTTGTTTGTCAGACAAATAAGCCACTGGCAAACCCAGGAAAAAAAAAACATTTATTTATTGCTATTTAATAGCAGAAGAGCCAAGGACAGTTGATAAAATTAGCACGGTATCCCCAAGGCGGGGAGCAAGGGCTGCTTTGTTTGCAAAGCCAATTTGGACACTGCAGCTTTGATCTTCACTTTGAGCATTTGAGCAGGCATGTTAGTATCACTCATTTCACAGGAGAATTGGGATTCAAGTTTCCCCAACAATCTAAAAAGCAGTACATTAGACGGGGATTGTCTGCCTGGAGTCTCAGAGTCTCAATACCCTTGATACTAATTTGATGTGATGCATTTCACCAGATGTGTCTACCTGAACGATATCTGATGCCCAGGAGACTGTGGTCCTGCCTGAGAGTATTAGACTTGGATTTCTTTCCCCTTTTGAAAATGATTGGATGAAGGCATCCATAATTTAAAATCTGCATATAGATATGACATATGTTACAAATATTTGAGAAAATTCATGCAAGGAATTGAACAACAACAACATATGGAAAATCAGTTCCAAATAACAAGGCAGAATTAAAAATAATCTGTTACCTGTAACCACCCTCCTCTTACATTTCAGAGGAACTGACAGAGATGGTGAGAAACCTGTCTCTTGAAAAAAACTCAAGCCCAACAAGGCATCCCTCTGTGGAGCAAGCCTGTGGGAGTCTGAAGGGAATGTCAGGTTGGTTTACATTCCAACAGGGCTCATCACTTCCACATTATTCAGGTGTAAGAATGATCCTAAAGAAAAGGCAGCAGGCGTGGAATTGGATGGATGGGCGTATCAGTAAACCACACTGGAACTTCAGGGAACCTAAGCCATTCTGAGCAGCTCCTGCCCACTTTATGGGTGGACAGCGAGTGCCAATGGCTCTCTGGGTTCAGTGAAATTCAATTAAACTGAGACATTTTAAAAACATCTACAATGTAGTCAGCCCTGGCTTGCACAGGCAGCTATTTCCAGAGGTGGTGGAGCTGGCTCAACCCTCTGATCCCTTCCCCCTGTTTCTCCCCATTTCCCCCTCTCTCACTTTCACAACGTCCATAGCTGCAGAAGACAAGAGAGAGACGTAGAGCGCCCTCTTCTCAAAGCTTCTGGGAGGGCCTTTTCTGATGGGAGAAATCAAAAGTCAGCCAGAGAATCGAGGATGGCTGTAATTCCGCTGTTTCTTTCAGTGAATGCCGCCATCCATCACTGCTGCATCACCTTCATATGGTATTTAAAGAGTGCTTTATAATCCCCTCCTCGTTACTCCTTCCAGAGCAGGTTAGCATTTTTATTGTTATTCCCATTTAATAGATGCAGGAAGAATAGCACAGAGACCCTTTCCCAGGGTCTCACAGGAAGAGCAGGGATTAAGTTCAGATCCCTAAATCCCTACTCGGTTGCTAAACTAATGCATGCTTCCCTCTCCACATCCCTGCCCCCGCTTCTACATGCAGAAGAACCAGGAGGCCTCTATGAAGCCCTATGACTGGAATAATTCCTCTTTTCCAAGCGAGAGTCACTGTGGTTATTAGAAGCAGACAAGGTGTTCCAGAAACATTCTCAGAGATAAATTTCCAAGGTATCAATGATCTGTCCCCAGGGGCTGGTGATGCCACCTGGAGATCATAGCTTCTTTTCCTGCCCTCCTCTTGCCTTCTCTTCTGGCTGAGGTTAAGGACCAGGGTACATTTGCCAGAAAGGATGGGGGTAGGGTCGAAAATGCTCTAAGTTCAACAAGTGGGTTTTGCATCTTTTCCATCACCTAACAAAAGCTTTGGAGATGGAGGAGTTTGAACAAAACCATGGTTTTGTCTAAACCTTTGCAACAGACTTCTAACTGTGGCTCTATCTTCCTTGCCTATAGGGTGCACTTTTTCCAATCTGTCCTCCTTGCTCCTGTTTCAGTGGTTATAGGTCCCGTGACCTGATAGACATAGCCCTGCTCAACTTCAAATCTTTCACTGATCTCTCCTACTGCTAGCGGGGGATTTTAAATTTAGGAAACATACATAATGGGTACCAGAGGGTCTACAGCCCTTCCTGAAGTTGAATGTAAAATGTAAAAATATACATGTGTGCATCACTATACGATTTTTCCAGAGAAAAGGTCCACAAATTCCACTCTACTGTACGTTCCAGATTAAGAATTACTTGTGTACTGCACAAAGCTTAAGCTTCTTATTGTGGCATTTGGGGCCCTTGTAACCCAGTCTCTTCTTGTTTAAGCTCATATCTCAGTCTCATGCTCCTTCTCTTCACTTCCTGGAGCAAACCATGAGCCTCCAGGTCAGTGCACGAGCTTCTCCCTCCTCCTGCAATGCCCTCCTATCCTTCTGTTCCTCCTCTGGGAGGTGGTTCAAAGTCACCTCCTGTGTCTCCCTCGAAGCCCCAGAGCATTCCTTGCTTCCCTCCTTGACAGCTCTGGTCATGCCATGTTGTACTTGTTTATTTGACTATCACCGTGCTCAACCACGAGCTCCTTGAAGGTGGGGACTGTGTTTATTATTTTGTTTCTGAATCCCTGGTGCTTCATGTATGTCCCTAAATAGATGTTCAGCACATATTTAAAAATCGATAATAACATAAGTGGTGTCCAAAAAATTCAATCGTGTACTATGTAGTCTCTCATTAGCACAAGGTTAATGAAATGACAGGTAGACTCTGCCCATGTCACCTGGAGGCACTCCAGGAGGGGTCTGGCTATGCAGTCCACATCTTTTCTGGTCTGAGCTGTGGTTTGGTGCCACCTGATGGTTCATTCACTCTGGGCTTAAATGTAGATTGAAACAATTCTGCATCTGTAGACCCTGATATTTCTAGAATAGAGGAAATGATTCCAAGAATCTCCCAGTGAGTTGGTGTCTGTTTCACTGCCCCATATGGATAGTTTGGGCTGGGAGAACACTGGGTTCTAGGCATCCACCTTCCACCATCAATGTGGGGTTGCTTACTCTATCACCTTCCCCAAGAAGATAATACTTCAGCCTTACTTGACACTATGAGCTTGGTAAAGGACATGAGTGAATCACTCACCCTGTGAAAGCTAAATTTGTGTATGCTATAGAGGTATTTGCAGAAAGCATAAAAGATTTGAGGAAGCAGTTTAACTTAAAGTCTCGTTTTTTCTCATTTTCCTGAGCCATATCCTCTTAATGAGAACATACAGAGGCAGGGGAACAATTCCATTAGTCCCTGACTCTGAGCATTCACACACCCCTCCGTGATTATCACTGGGACCTCCGCCTCGTGGCATACACATTCTCAGAGACACCTGCCCAGAAACCAGGCTCATGTCTCATACATAAGTCTCATTCCTAAAACCTGAAGGCTCTGGTTTGAGGATCCCTAAAGCAAGGATGATCTAGGTGTGGGGAAATTATTTACCTACTCTGTGTACTGCCCCAAGAATATTATATGCATTCATTCACTTAATCCACACAAAAACACCTGTGAGTTAAATATTGTAATTCCTATTCAGTCGATGACAAAACAGAGGCTCAGAAACATTAAATAATGTGTCCTGTGTCAAGGGTCAGTGGTCAGGATGTGCATGTAGACTGGTCTGATTCCAAAGCCCATGTTCTTTCCAGTGTACAGACAGCACAGGATGGGGCTGGACAGCCTGGGCTCTGGAGTTAGGTTGTGTGGGTAGAATACAGACTCCACCACCCACTAGTTATGTGACTTTGGGCATATTTCCTAACTGCTTGGTGACTCCATTTCCTGAGCAAAATGGGGGAAATATTAGTATCCACCTCAGAGTGTTATAGGAAGAAATAAGTGAGACACTTGGAACACCCTATCAAGGCTTAGGATTGTATTGGTACAATATTTTCTAAACAAAAATTTGGACAAATAGTCTGACAAGTAAAAGTACATTTAGGGTTTGGGATAGGTGATAGCCCAGAATATTGGCTTCCATCATGACTCTAAAAACTACGACCACACCTCTAGTTTACACACCAGTGATTGGCACTTTCCTTCCACTTGTGGCACATTTCATATATTCACTTTTTAAGCCACAGAAAAGC
The DNA here is from genome assembly GCF_000951035.1 of Colobus angolensis palliatus. NCBI lineage: Eukaryota > Metazoa > Chordata > Mammalia > Primates > Cercopithecidae > Colobus > Colobus angolensis. Next base: position 1,233,493 of record NW_012119598.1, read on the forward strand.
ATCAGGATAATAACTTGAAGATTTCTTCCCCCCTACAATAACCTCCAAATCCCTTTCCTCATCAGTATGCTGGTAGGCACATCTATTTAATATGGATTCTTTCTCATTTCTCCTCCCAGTGCTTCTCCTCCATGCTCGGACTGATTATTCTGTGTTTTCATTAAGAACATTTTCCATTTGTCAGTCCAAAAAAACAACTCCTCAATGTGATGGCATCATTTCCTGCAGAGAGAAGCCCTCCCACTTGCAGCCAATCGCAAGGCCAGATTCAAACAAGAATTAACTTCCAACCTTTTTTCCTCAAACACAAATGGAAAGGTCAAAAGCTAACCCTAGAGACAGCTGCCTGCCCACTTCTGCATGTAAATTCCACAGATCTTTATAGTGTCTAGCTGGAGAATTTCCCCTCTGTTTCTGTTTTATTCCTCTCATGCTCTAGTTCAATAAAAATAATTCTAGCAGCTTAATAAATGTCTCTTGGATGTCTTGCAAGGATGCCATTGGAGGCTGGGTCTGGGAAAGCATGGTGTGATGACTGGTTTTATTAGGATGTATTATTTTGGTATAGAGAGCTCTAAAACTTATCTAATAGACTTTTATTAAGTATCAACAATGAGCCATGGATTAGAATAGGGTGTGAGTAAGGCTACATCTATGCCTTTGAGAAGCTCAAATGGAGACATTTGGGGGTAAGGAGATATTTTCAATGACCTTGAAGCGCACTGCATGAGACATAGAGACTGAAAGCTATAGGAGACAATAGAGAGCCACTCACTATGCAAGGAGAAGAGGAATGGTTTCACAAAAGAGGCAATCTTTTTTGACAAGCTGATCTTGAAACACAAGCAGAAGTTTGCTGTAGTAGATGTAGGGCACACTGGTGGGGGCGGGGTGGGGAACAGAGCAAACGCAGGAACAGTGGAAGAGTAATTACACTAAGAATACAGAACAAACTGTATTTATGTAAACAAGATGGTTGAGTTTTCTTTGGAAACAGTATGGAGTTCCAACATTGAGACATAATCGTAAAACAGAAGAAGATCATTTCTTTAAATGAGAGCAATGGAATAGATTAGTGTTGCTCTGGGGTAAGTTATAGACAGACTTTTAATGGGAAAATTTTTTTGGCAGATCCATAATGTTGACTTAACACATTTTTATGTTTTGTGCAAATATAAAACTGGGTATAACTTCTTATAAGTATCAAACAGCTATAAAGTCATATCCACTAAGTGAATAGAAACAAAACTCAAAAGGTAGTAAAATACATTAATTTAAAATAACAAATAACGTTGTTTGGCAGAAACTAAGTTGCTATTCCCAACATGAATAGAGCATTGAAGGCTACACCCTGATTACTTTGGGATTTGGTATGGCTACACATCTGTGTGTTATGCGATCACTAACTTCTCCATGACTCTTCTAAAATTACTAAAAACTTTCATTCATGTAGCATACCTGATAGTATTTAATCTTAACTTTACAAAATGTATAATTTATCTATTAAACCTGATTCTTTCAGTCATCTGTTACAGAACATCGATTTCATGATATCAAAGTGTTCATTAATTTCAAAACTTTAGAAACAAACAGCATAGCCTATGAAAGTGTCTCTTAATGGAAAATTATCAATGGAAAGTAAGTCTAGTGTTTATTACTGGCAAATAATTTAGTGTGAGTACAAAGAGGACCAGGTTGGAAGTCATCACAGTGACATCAGGACCTGTCAACTTACTTACAGTCAGACAAGCCAAAGTACAAGTTCCCTTTGGGTGATCCCTTTGACCAACATAAACACAGTCCCAGAATCACATGGCTCCAGGTCCTCATTCAGAGGTCCTCAGTATTATAATAGAATATATCATCAACAAAATGAGAATACAGAATTTAAAATTTCAACAAAGAACTTGTAGACTCCTAAGATTATGTTTGTAGACCCCAAGAGTTGACTAAACCCAGTTTAAGAAAAGCTGGACCAAATAATCTTAAAAATCCTTTCCAACTCTGAAGTTCTCCCATTATTTTAAAAGTTGGAAAACAAAAAAAATAAACCCAGACAACTGAGTCCTTATGAAAACCATCAGTTATTCAAATTTGTCTCCTCTGCTCCCCTCCTCTCTTTCATGCCCATATCTTTCTCATTCCCCCAAAACCCCAAAATTCTGCTCTCATAAAAATCTGCTCTTGAGAAAAAATAAGATCTTGGCCCCCCATTTCTGAGTGCAGATTTGATCATCATCACTTCTTCCAAAGGTAATGCACATTAAGCTTGAGCTCTGGATTTAAGTGTTTCTTTTTCCCTCTTATTTTTAAGCCCCCATGCAGGTATTTTGTATATAAATAAAGAAGTCTAAGGGAAAAATGTTTGGTGGGGGAAAAAAGGGAGGCTCAGGCACATAACAGGGAGGTGGCAAGCCCTGGGGACATTTCAACCCTGAACATCTGGACCCTGAGTCACAAGAGTGATGACAGCAAAAGTTGCACAATTATAAACTGGGCAGATTTGAAAATTGATACTGAATCAAACCACCACTAATTTTCCTGGTCCCCTCTGGCAATCATTTTTTCAAACTGTTCAGGGCTTTAAAATATGAAAATAAAGAACCTGTGGCAACTCTCCTCCCTTCCTCTCCTGGCTCCATCAGTTTCCCAACCCCTGTTTGTAGAAATCTTCTGGTTGGCTATCTATATTCAAATTACACTTTTCAAGTTGTTCTTTCAATAAGTTCAAGAGGAGTTGATTTTCCCCCACAATTGCTGCTAAACTATAATTGCCTGCTATATCTTTTGCCCCCTTTTTGAATAAGTGGTGTTAGATTTGCCACTTTGGCTAATCCTCAGGAATCTGACCTGTCATTACACAAACTTCTAAAAATATCAGCTTGCACTTCACAGTTTCCGTTTTGGTTTTATGTAATTCCTCTCCGATGTGTTTTATTTGAACCTGCTAACCTGCTTTGAAGAAAAAAAAATTGCTAGCTGGCATTGCCTGCCATCTGTTGCGTTCCTTTTCAAAAGGCCTCAAATGAGAATACTGATCTCTGGATAGTTGAATTTTTATGAGAAGATTGAAATAGAGGAAAAACTTATTGACACACACATTTCCCTTTGGTCTCCTATAATCTCAGCAAAGAACACATGTCTTCTCTATCTTCTCTCAGATGAGGCACTCTGAAGGGCCACAATAATAGATAGAATCCAGCATTCAGCACCTATCAATCAAACACCTGCTAAGTGCCAAGCCCTGCATGAATTGTGGGTGATGAGCAAAAGTCTAATACAGGAGGCTAAGAGAGATTCTTGGTTTGGTTGGGGGTAGGTGGAATGAAAGTGCTGGAAATAAGATCTGAAATCATGCTGGGCGAGCAGAAGGACATCTCTTACGTGAAAATAACAGACTGCCTAATTTTGCTGTCCATAGTGGGGAGTAAGGCACGCCTTTTCCAATTGTGAATTTGCTTCTGTGAGAACAGGGTCAAAATGGGAGGAGGAAGGCTACATGAGACAAAAGTTGGCCATCTCCCTTCTGCATATATACTACTCATGGTTCTCCATAGCCTCTTCCTGGTCACAACTATGATAGGGCAGGAAATGGGAATACCTCCATCCTGTCCTGAAGAAGCTCACTGAGGGACCCTTAGCCTAGACTCTGCTTCTCCAAGAGCACCATGAGGGCCAGGCTTCAGCCCTGTAAGACAAGTCCCCCTGTAGATTAATACACTACACCTCTGCAGAGCTTCGCATCTGCCAGAACTGGGTTCTAAATATGTATATTGGACCCTCAGACCCCCTTGGCCAGGTTTAAGTTCACACTGTAGGCTCTGGGCTGCCTTGATGAGTGGAACCACTGTGCCTCTGTGACCCATGCCATGCCTGAAGACACTACTACATCTCACCGAGTGTCATCACTCAACATTCAGGGTCAGCCCTCAGAGCTCAGCCCTGGTGGCCACAGTTCCAACCTGCAGGCCTTGCCTTTGCTGCCTCCTTTTCCAGGTCCATCCTTCTCAGTGAATGTGCCCCAGGTTGGGTTGTCCACATGATGGAAGGGGTCCAGTGCTTTTCTACTTTATGTTCAGTTCAATAAAGAGTTTCTGATATACTCACTTTGGGAAGGGAAAATGTTTCTAAACATCTCAAAATGGACAAGGACTGAACAGCCTGAATATAAAAATATGGTGAATAACTGACATTACAACCAATTTTACAGAAATATGGATTATCGGAGAGTACTATAAACTGTTGTATAATAACAAAATGGATAATGTATCATAAATGGACAAATTCCTAAAAAACATCCAACCCAGAAAGACCGAATCATGAGGAAAAAAATCTGAATAAACCTATAACCAGGAAAGAGATTGAATCAGTAACCAAAAACCTCCCAAAAAAGAAAAGACCAGAACTAAATGGCTTCATTGGTGAATTCTACAAAGCATTTAAAGAAGAATTAACACCAACCCTCCTCAAACTCTTCTAAAGAGGAGGAAACACTTTCAAACTCATTCCATGAGCCCAATATTACACTGATACCAAAGCCAGACAAAGACCGTACAAAAAGAGGAAACAACAGAACAATATTCCTAAATATTGATGCAAAAATTCAACAAAATATGAGTGAACAGAATTCAACACTACATTAAAAGTATTATATACAATAAGCAAGTGAGATTTAGTCCTAGAATGCAAGGATGGTTCAACATACAAAAAATCAACCCATGTAATATACCACATTAACAAAATAAAGGGAAGAAAAAGACATGATTATCTCAATTGATGCAGACAAAACATTTGATGAAATTCAACACCCTTTTATGATAAAAACACTCAACAACTAGAAATAGAGGAAAACTACTGCAACATAATAAAGGTCATATATCAAAAGTACACAGTTAACATACCCAATGGTGAAACCCTGCAAGTTTTCTTTTTAGAATGGGAACAAGGCAAGTATGCTCATTTTTGTCACTTCTATTAAACATAGTACTAGAAGCCCTAGTCCAAGCAATTAGGCAAGGAGATGAAATTAAAGGCATCAAAGTTGGAAAGAAATAAGTAAAATTATTTCTATTCTCAGACAAAATTATCTTATACGTAGAAAACACTAAGGATTCCATACTAAAACAACAACAAAAACAAAACCTGTTAATAAATTCAGTAACACTGTAGAATTAAGTCAGACTCAGCCCACAAAAGTCAGCTGTGTTTCTATACACTAACAATGAAAAATCTGGAAAGGAAATCAGGGAAACAATTCAATTTACAATAGCATCAAAAATAATAAAACACTTAGGAATAAATTGAACCAAGAAAGAGAAAGACTTGTTAAGTAGAAAGTATAAAACATTTGTGAAAAAATTAAAGGCACAAATAAATGGAAAGATACTGTGTGTTCATCAACTACAAGACTTAATATTGTTAAGACATCAATACTACCCAAAGAGGGCTATAGATTCAATGCAATCTCTATCAAAATTTCTGCACTATTTGAAGAAATAGAAAGATCCATTCTAAAGTTCACATAGAATCTCAAGAGATCTTGAATAGCCAAACAATCTTGAAAAAGAAGAACAAAGTTGGCAGTCTCATACTTCCTGATTTCAGATTTTATTATAAAGCTATAGTAATCAAAACAGTTTGGTACCGGCGTAAAGACCAACATATAGAAAAGCAGAATAGAATAGGCAGCTCAGAAATAAACCCTCCTGTATCTGATCAAATGATTTTCAACAAGGTTGCCCAGACCACTTAATACAGGGAAATAACATCTTCAACAAATTGTGTTGGGAAAACTGGATATCCACATGCAAAAGAATGAAGTTGGAAACTTTGCCTTACGCCATATATAAAAATTAATTCAAATGGGTCAAAGACCTAAGTGTAAGAGCTAAAACCATAAAACTCTTAGAATAAAACAAGGGGAATAGTTTTATGACATTGGATTTGGTAATGATTTCTTGGATATGATTTTATTGGCCTAGAAGCAAAGGCCAATAAAAGAAAAAATAGATAAGTTGTATTGCATCAAAATGAAAAACCTCTGTGCATCAAAGGATACAATCAACTGAGTAACCAAGAGAAATAGAATGGGAGAAAATATTTGAAAATAATGTCTGATAAGGAGTTTATATACAGAATACATACACAACTCATAAACTCAACAATAAAGACAACAATAGCAAAAGCACAGCGAGATATCACCTTACACTCATCAGGATGGCCATGATTAAAAAAGCAACAACAATAACAGAAAATAACAAGTGTTGCTGCATAAACTGAAACTCTTGTGCACTGTTGGTGGGGATGTAAAATGGCAAGGGAGTCCTGCTTCTTGCATCGCATCTGGGTGAGTGCTGTGCTGAGGGACCTATGAGTCTTCTCTGGAACTGTCTGATCAGTGGACCATGGACTTTTCTTACTCAAGAGAGTTGTATCTGGGGTCCCTAAAGTTGAGGGCATATGAAAATGTATGGAGTGCTGTCTACTTTTCATCCTGAGATTTTTAAGTCAGAAAGTTCTCGCGAGCCATCAGTGCGTGAAGGCAATGTGGTGTTGTATGCCCAGGAAGAACATGGAGCAAATTCCTCCTCTTTCAAGTTTTCAGAGGGCCTTGGAGAGTGAGGAAGGGCACTGAGTGGTACCTGTGTCTCCAGGTGAAGAACATCCCCCACCCCCCAAAAATGTTGCTGTTCACCAACAAAGAGGCCACAGTTTCAGCAGAAGCCCATCACAGGAGACACAGCAGGGTGAGGTAAGGGATCCCACTCCACGTGGCTGAGAGCAGGCACTTTGGCTCCCTCCATCCTCCTCCCATCCTCAGCTTCAGAGGAAATGCACCAGATGCATTTCTGGGACATTCAAACAGAGTATTTGAGAGCATGAGCAGGGAAAAAATAGAATCATTTTCTGTCTCTCCTTGGGAGGGGGGGTTGAATTTACATAGTGCACCAGTTACCCTAAGATGCACAGGTTGCTATGGGACTCATTGGAGGGTGACTTGGGGGATTTGAGGGGGTTGGATGGAAGACATTGTAGGGAGATGGTGACTGAGCTCCAGGAGGACTTGGCTCAGGCCATCTGAATGGATCCATCAAATGACCCTTTTTGTTTTTGTCCATCTGAACCCTCTTTGTTCAGATCCTGATGCTTTAAGCCAGTGGGTTGGGAGCTGGACATATGGGTTGCACTCCTCATTCTCTCTGCATGTGACTTACCTATACCCTATGCAGAGGCATAAGACTGACCACCTCCACCCCACAACCATGGCTACTTAGTCTTAAGCACTCTGCAGTAAGCAGAATTTTCCCCTCTCACAATTTTTCTCTGTTGGTTTCCTTCCATGTTCCAGAAACCACGGTTACACAGGAGTCATAACCCCTCCATACCCTCTCCTCTCTTCCAGCCCAAGCCAATTTTCTTCTCTATGTTCATGAATACACATAAATCCCAACTCTTGGAGCAGTAGAAGGGGCTTTCTTAAAATGCTTGTGGATCCTTTTCAGCTCTTGGGACATGCACATATATAATAAAACATAGCATCTTGTAATAATTGACCAAATTATTTATTGGAACTGGGGAGAGTGTAAGCTCATTTGAATGAAATCTCAAAGGATAGTAGTAGCAGTCATCATAGCAGTCGTAATAATACTGATAGCTCTTCTTTATTGAGTGCTTAAATGTGGCAGTCATGGTGCTAAGTATTTTCAATATATCACCTCTTATTTCTCAGAACAATTCGCTCCCTAACAGACACACCTAGGCAAATGACTACCAGGTATTTGTTCATAACACTCACATATATTCTTTCCTAGCCTAAGTATTTTTAATAACCTCTTTTTATTGATGGGGAAATTGAGACTTAGACTGACTGAATAACTTGGCCAAGTTATCCAGTTGAATTAAGTGACTTGTCTTCAATCACAAGGCATTCATGTATCATAGCATTTTGGCTGAAAAACAAAGTAATTTAAGTCCCAAAACTTAAATTTTACCATCTAAACCCCAAATTTAATAGCATTAATTGAGTAAGACATTTTCACTTATCTGTATAACCAAAAATCCTACAAAGTTTTCTAACAGATTTTCTGGGAGACAAATTTGCAACCCTTTGCTTCAATTTTGAAAGAACAGTAGAATGCATGTGTCATGTCAATCTGCACTATTCTTATAATTTTTAAGCATCCATGTGTATTAAATCTTTTTTAAGGAATGCTCTGATGAGAAAAATGTAAGAAATAACAATGGGCTTTACAAACTCCTATTTGGTCACAGTGTTCTAAAACTGAGAGTTATTGTTCACTAGAGTAACTGAAAAGAAAAACAGATATTGTTATAATCCAGCTTGCATACAGGGAGTTTTAGAAAGTTTTAAACTCTGACCCTTTATTTTTTGGGCATTTTCACATCTCAGTCAAGATTGTTGCGCCAATCAAATAAAATTGAGATTGAGAATATCTGCCCTGCCTAAGCTATAGTGTGATTGGGTAATCACAATGGACATTTTTTTAGTGCTTACTATGTGCAATGTATATATCTTAAATAATTTGATACTCAAAAAATTCTTTGAGGTAGGTAGTATTGTTATTTCCATTTCACAAAGGAGAAAATTGAGGTTCTAAAAGGTTAATTTGAACTATATAATTGATGGAGGCAAGATTTGAACCCAGGTAGGCTGGCTCCCCAGCCGAGGTTTCTAACCACTTCACCATAAAATATGACAGTATGTATCTAAAAGATTAAGTTTTCATCCAATCAGAGGATCAAACATTAGTTTAAGTTCCTTTATTTATACCCAAAGGGGTTAAACATCTTTGTGATCAAATACTGCCTCTTTGGAACTTGGTAACCACTAAATCCAGGTTCCAAAGGCCCTCTGAAAAGTTAAAAGTATTGCACAAATGTTAGTATTACTAATTTTATTGGCTTGAAATACCATGTTTTTAACATTCCCTGAATAGATGATATTGATACTCCAAATTCAGGACTGAGTTTAGATTATCCAAATGGCATTCAGCATGAAGTGCTTTTGGAATGCCTTTCATTATTTCTTCAAATGTTTCCAAAACTGAAAATCTTAGACTCTGTGATGTCAGTCAGAAAGATGATGTTAGAAGAGAAAAAAAGGTTTTATAATTATTTCTACCCAAAACAATAATTCTCTGCCAAATCACCTATCATTCTAGATTGAGGTTATTATGAAGTTTGACTCTTCCTCAAATCAAATACATCCTTCAAGAATGAAGATTCACCATTGATGACATGCAAAGGGACGTAGCAAGTCCCCCAAGTCCATTTCCAGAGATAAGCTCCAACAGGGTGCTCAGTGTTCGGATCAAGATGGCACCAGTACACAGCTTCCTCAGTAAGTACCTTGAAGTATTCATACAAAAGTGTTATCCTTCTGGCATGTTTTCTTAAAAAAGAATTCATAGTACTTACATTGCTCATTTATTTTCCCCCAAGTGGCCCCATCCTATGTTAATATTTCAGAGTGGTGCCACCTTCTTGCACAGAACTTCAAACAATTAACAGAGAATGCTATATAGGACTCAGTCAGAGCAGCAGGCTGACCTGGTGAACTCCCACGCCACCCCCACTCCCCGACATTTCATATCCCAAGCTATAGGACAGCTAATGGTGCTTGTGTTAGAAGCAGCCAGGACAAAGGTCAGCAGTGAGGAATGTCTCTAGGACCCTACTTAGCCAGCTCCATGAGGCTGATGCAGGAGGGCGTGATGATGAGAAAGTAAGACCGCAACTGTTTGAGCCCTGTTATCTGAGCCAATGTAAACATCGAACCACAAATACTTCCCCTTCCTCCTCCAGGATCCAAATGTCAATTGCTTCCAGCTTCAAAGTTCTGAGCCTGTACCACACCTCCCTTTGATTCCAGCTTGCTTGGAAAGAGAACAACATGCCTGACTCCATCTGTGCGGTAAAATTGAGTATCTTTAGCTAAGTCATTAGGAGATACTGGGTGTGCCCCAAACCTGGATCCTTAAAATTTAATTCACCCTAGAGAAAATTCTGGCCCTCTATCAAACGACCACACAAACAACAGGTCAAACTCTGAAAAGGCCATCCTCTAGGTGGGTGGGACCCAGGACAAATCCGTTCCAGTTCTGGAGCCTGAGTAGGAGGGCTGAAGGGGCCACAAAGGATGCCACAGTGCTGAACCTAGGAATCATTCACCTGGAAACTGGGACAGAGGGACAAAACAGATCACCAGTTCCCCTTCCCAACCCTCACATGCTTTTGACCAACAATATCAGACAGCATCATACTTGCCATCCCTTTTCATTAGTAAACTTATCCCCCAGCCCTTTTAGCTTAAAAGCAGTTGAGCTCATGATCCGTTATAACTAGTTTGCCAAACATTCAACCCCCTCTGAGTGCTTTTTTACATTGGTGTGGGTGTTCAGAAAAAGTATTTTGACCTTTTTTTTTTTTTTTTTTTTTTTAGCATTTTATGGACTCTTTATTACCAGTGCTATAATGCCGAAGTCTAGCACTTGAGTTTGTTTTCAGGCTACGGTATCTCTTTTCCTATCGTACTCCAGAAAATGTTGCCCTGTTCCCAGGCCCAGCAGGTGGAAGACGACCATGATTCTCCTTAGGCAGGTGCTAGGTTTGGACAGTTTCTCCTGGTTTTTTAGCAGCTTGCTACACAGTGGTGATGGAGGAGGAGGAAGGAGGTGGGAGGTAGAGGTGGCAGCAGAGTCATTTAAGTAAGCAGCATTGGGCCAGCTCTTGATTCTTCCTGGTGGTACCTGCCACGTGGAGACTGTGCTGCTCACCTTGCCCATCTCCCCACCACCCCAGTCCCAGTATAGCCTGTCTCCAACCCTGCCTTTCTTTCTACTATTCTCATTCTCATTTCCATAACAGGACCTTTTTTTTTTGGTTCCAGCTCCCAGGCCATATTTTCATGATACATGATTTCCCTTGGGTTCATAGGTTGGAATTTGACCTCTGGTTTCACAGGGCTCTGGTTCCTGGCAAGTTAGAGAATGCTGCTTGTGAGAGCAACTTAGTGAGAACTAGTGGCTGCCATGGCCGACGTTTCCCAGCCCCGCTGTTGATCTGCATGTTAGCTCCATGCATACTCAGTTTTGTTCATTTTCAGAAGTGAGAAACTGTTTGACTACAGCTGACTTTTATAGGATTCTCAAGCAAATGGAGAGTAACATGAGAGGAAAGGATATAGGTTTTAGAGTCTGATAGGCTGGGCTCCCTGTTCTGTTTTAATCACCAATAGGCTTTATGTCATTGGGAAAAGTACCACCTCTCAGGGTCCTGATTTCCTCATTTGTAAAATGGGAATGATAACAGTCCTTTAAGGATCACTTAAAGAAGAGCTTTCCTGTGAAGAAAGAGTGATGGATATAAGATACTGGACTTGCTAATGTATCTGCAATGCAATCTGCTGTTTTTATGCCTGTGGGTCCTCCCACATACCACTCTTTGCCTACAGCATTCTTCAGCTTGCTCCTATTGTAACTGATACTTTAGATAGTGTGGTTGGAGGAAACATCTTTGAGGATGTCATATTTGTGTCAAAACCTTGCAGAGAGCCAGGCAAGGAAAAGCTTTACCAAATAGAACAGTGCTTATGTGCAGTTACTGTGGCTTTAGTCTTCTAGTTTCCACTCATTTCCAAAGTTACTTAGGTTAGTACCTCCCCAACCCCAACCCTGTCACTTCCTTCAGTGAGGTTATCATATACATTTACAACACATTCAATTCTTTTGTTGTAGCCTATATTCCATCCCGTGATCCCCTGACCTCCTAAGTGATTTTTAAAAATTTGTATGAAAGAAAGTTCACTGTTTGTAAAGTTCTATGGATTTTAACAAATGCAGGATGTCATGCATTCACCATGACAGCATCACATAGGTCAGTTTCACTGTCCTAAAGGATCCCCCGTGCTTCACCTTTCAACTCTTTCCCTTCCCCAAGCCCTGGCAATCACTGATCTGTTTGCCATTGCTATAGTTTTGTCTTCACTACCATCTCATATAAACAGAATCATACAGTAGTTATTCTTTTCATACTGGCTTCCTTCATTTAGCAGCATGTGATTCTGTAATTGTTTTTAACAGTTCACTATTGAGGGCTAACTGGATGTCAGTTAATGCTCTAGGTAGCTTGACTATAAATCACCATTTGCTGGTGTAGTCCGAGCTTATACCTATTATCCTTGCATCTCACTCATCGTGTTATTTTAGCACACACAAAAGTGTTCCAATTTGGAAAATAAATTATATTGTCATCCTAGTTCTTGGTTATGAGACTATATCCATGAACAAGACAAAGTCTCTGCCATTAGGGAACTTACATTCTAATGGAGAGAGATGGATAGTAAAGAAACAAACAAGAAAATTCCATGTACTAGTATAAAGGGATAAAAGAAATATTAACTGAACTAAATAATCCAGGAGAAACTTTAGATAGTGTGGTTGGAAGAAAAGTCTAAGGATGTCACTCATATTTATGTCAAAACCTTGCAGAGAGACAGGCAAGGAATCTCCCAGGCAGAGGGAAAAGAAAATACCAAATATCTAAGGCACAGAAACTTGCCATGTTTAGGAAGAGAAAGAACTCAAGGGAGAATAGAATAAGGTGGGTTTACTGTAACAAACCAGGTTAAGAAAATTTAGACTTTTTCTAAATTCACTGGGAAATCACTGAGGGTCTTAAGCTGGGGAATAACATGACATGATTCATATTCTAAAAAGATTAGTTGGCCATGCAAAGAAGACACTGAAGTGAGGCGTGCATAAAAGCAGAGAGACCAATGGGAATCAATTGCTGTGGACAAGAGATGATGGTGGCTAAAACTTTCATAGTGGTTATAGGAATGGAGAGCCATGGTAGAGTCAACATGTATATTGTAGGTGATCTGATGGATTGGATATTGGGGTTAAAGAAACGGTGATAAGAAATTTCTAGATTTTTGGCTTAGCAACTGTCTGACAGCATCATTTACTGAGGTTCAGAGAGGAATTGGGAAAGAACCATTGGATGGGTGGCAATTCCTGGTTTGTTTCAGACATGTTAAGTTTGAAACGTCTGTTACACATCCATGTAGTGATATCAAACAGGCAATTAGTCCTGTGAGTTTGCAGTTTGGAAGTGGGTTTACAGCTGAAAATTAAGAATCCTCATTATGCATTATTTAAAGCTATGGGGCTGGTTAAGATTTCATAAGGACAGAGTATTGATAGAAAAGAAGACTCAGGAATAAACCCTGGGAACTCTAATATTTATTGGTCAAAAAGTCAAGGAGCAGCCAGAAAAACAGGAGGAAAAATAGGAGTTTTTTTCATCAAAACTAACAGGGAAAAGTGTTTTAAGAAAGATGGGCAGTCAACTCTCTTGAATGTTGCCAAAAAGTCAAGTACAGTGAGGTCTATTAGGTTTGGTAACATGGAGGCCATGAGCATCCTTGACCAGGGCAGCTTTAGCAAAGCCATGGAGATGGAAGACAGAATGAAATGTGTTGAAGGTGAGCTTGAAGAGGAAGCACAAATGGCTCACAGTTTGTTTAACTGGACCATAAATTCCATGATAGTGTAGACCATCTAGCTTTTAGTTTTTGCTGTAACCCCAGTGCCTGCAAAGACTTGCCATTTAAATATCTCCACACTCTCATGAATATTTCCAATGCCTCTTGTGTAACCTATTTATAACCAGGACATAAGCTAAAAGCTGCACTGAAACAAAGGTAACTATTAGAAAGACCTACAAAGATTGTCTGTTTTAGTTAGGCCACTTTTATGTTTCATTATTTACAATTATCACCCAAGTGAAAGGAAATTGGCAGTCCCCCAAAATTTCTTCATCTTCTTTATGATCACTAGTGCTTCATTTATGGAAGTTTAGAGAATCATGGGTGTTCCTATTATATTACACTGAAGCATTCCCAGTTTAAGAGGGAAGCTGGCCATTTAAAATAATAAATTTAGAGCAATAATTCTGATTTAAAATCCCAAATCATATTAGCAAAACCAAGAAGGAAGAGAGAAGGGGGAATTTACATGTTAAATTCCTCATCTAAAGTGGGAGGAGGCAAGGGATAACGTTTTACACTTTATATTAACAATTAAGAAACTACAGAATAAAAGATATATTTGGGTTGACTTCTGGGCCTCCTAAAAGTTAATGCCAAATGCTTCTTGGGCTAGGAAAGCCAAAATAAAGCAGACAGAGCCTTAAGATCAGGAAAAGAATCAAATCCCCAGCCAGCCAAAGCTATACCATGCCCGGTTTCACTGCAGAGCATGAGTCCTAGGCCACCAATAAAAGGCATGCTTCTGTGGGGTCTACAGACAGTCATTTCAAAACCATTAAATGGAGAGTAAATTAAATTAAAACAAGGAAAGAGTGAAAGAAATATATCCACCCATTTAAAATGAGCCTAAAAATATAAGTTCCAAATAAAGCAAGGGATAGGAAAAAAGCCAACAAAATTAACAATCAAAATATAAGTTCACTGCAGATAGAAATAAAATAAGAAACCAACTGAAAGAGGCCTCAAAATAAATATATTTAGGATCTACAAAGAAACAAATGAAGGAATCATATCTACAAATAATCAAATTATGAAATAAAATAGAAATGTATAAAGAACAAGTGAATATTTTTTTAAAATTACAACCATTAAGTTGAAAAACATAGTTGATCTAATAAACTCAACAGGATAATAGGATAATAACTTGACTGGGCTTAATTGAAGAGAAAATTAGGGAATTTGAAGAAAATACAAAAATATTTTCTCTATAGTGTACACAGAGAAATAGAGATATTTTTTAAAAGAGAAGAGCTGTTAAGAGATGAGTAATATATTGAGAATTTCTAATGTCCATTAAGTAGGAGTTCCGGAAAAAGAGAATAAAGGTAAAAATGAAAAGGCAATATTAAAAAAAAAAAGCTGAGAATTGTCCAGTATTGAAGAAAGTCCTTCTAAGTATGCACCAATATTGAACAACATTAAAAAAAAAAAGTGAAACTAGAGAGTACAAAAAAGTTAAAATATAAATGTCAAAAGTAGACCTTTGGAAGTCTTAGCCAGAGTAATTAGGTAAAAGAAAAAAATAAAGGGCATCCAAATTGGAACAGAAGAAGTCAAATTGTCCCTATTTGCACATGACATGATCTTATACATAGAAAACCCTAAGAGT
Source organism: Colobus angolensis palliatus (assembly GCF_000951035.1). Classification (NCBI taxonomy): domain Eukaryota; kingdom Metazoa; phylum Chordata; class Mammalia; order Primates; family Cercopithecidae; genus Colobus; species Colobus angolensis. Next base: position 1,248,675 of record NW_012119598.1, read on the forward strand.
GCCATCAAACTTTTAGAACTGATTTTTAAAACTCAGTAAAGCTGCAGGATGCAAAATCAACACATAAAAATCTGTAGCATTTTTTATAGACTATCAACAAACTAGCTGAAAAAGAAATCAAGAAAGTAATCACATTTATAATAGCAACAAAACAAAACTAAACTAAAATACCTAGGAATAAATGTAACCAAGGAGGTAAAAGATCTCATCAATGAAAACTATAAAACACTGATGAAATAAAGAGGACAAAAAAAAATGAAAAGACTTTCCATGTTCATGAGCTGGTAGAATGATATTGTGAAAATGAGCATACTACCAAAAGCAATCTGCATATTCAATGCAATTGCTATCAAAATATCAATGACATTCTTCACAGAAATAGAAAAACAATCCTAAAATTCATATGGGACCACAAAAGACCTCAAATAGCTAAAGCAATCCTGAGCAAAGAGAACAGAACTGGAGGCATCACACTGTCTGACTGAAAATATACTACAAAATTATAGTAACCCAAACAGCATAGTACCGGCATTAAAAAAGACATGTAGACCAGTGGACCAGAATAGGGGACCCAGAAATAAATCCACATGGTTACAGCCAACTGATTGTTGACAAAGATCTTAAGAACATTTACTGGGGAAAAGACAGTCTATTCAATGAATGGTGATGGGGAGACGGCGTATTTGATACAGTTTGGCTGTGTCCTCACCCACGTCTCATCTTGAACTGTAGTTCCCATCATCCCCACAGGTCATGGGAGGGACCTGATGGGAGGTAATTGAATCATGGGGGTGGTTACTTCCATGCCATTCTCGTGATAGTGAGTGAGTTCTCATGAGATCTGATGGCTTTATAAGGGGTTTTCCCACTTTGCTTTGCACTTCTCCTTGCTGCCACCCTGTGATGAAGGATGTCTTTGCTTTCCCTTCCACCATGATTGTAAGTTGCCTGAGGCTTAACCAGCCATGCTGAACTGTGAGTCAATTAAACCTCTTTCATTTATAAATTATTCAGTCTTGGATGTGTCTTTATTAGCAGCATGAGAACGGACTAATACAATATCCATCCACAGAAGAATGAAACTAAACCCTGTCTCTCACTATATATAAAAAAGCATAAAATGAATGAGACTTAAATATAAGATCCCAAACTATGAAACTATTAGAAGAAATCATAGGGGAAATGCTTCAGGACATTGGAACAGGCAAAGATTTTATGGATAGGCCTGCAAAAGCACCTGCAACAAAAGCAAAAATAGACAAACGGGATTATATCAAACTAAGAGGCTCCCGCGTGGCAAATGACGCAATCAACAGAGTGAAGAGACAACCTAAAGAATGGGAGAAAATATTTGCAAACTATTCATCCAACAAGGAATTAGAATCCAGAATATACAAGGAACTTAACAGCAAAAAATAATAATAATCTGATTTTAAAATGGGCAAATGAACGAAATAGACATCTCTCAGGAAAAAAAATATACAACTGGTCCACCAGTATACAAAAAAATGCTCAACATCACTAATCATCAGGGAAATGCAAATCAAAACCACAAGGTATCATTTAGATTATAGCCATTAGAAACGCTATTATCAAAAAGACAAAAAAAAAAAAAAAGGGTTAGCAAGGATATGGAGAAAGGGGAACTCTTATACTCTGGTTGATAGGAATGCAAATTAGTACAGCCATCGTGGAAAACAGTATGGTGGTCCCTCAAAAAACTAAAACTAGAACTACCTTACGATCTAGCTATCCCCAAGGAAGAGAAATCAGTATGTTGAAGAGACTATCCACACCCCCATGTTTATTTCAGCACTCTATGCAATAGCCAAGATATGGAACCAAACTAAGTGCCCATTAAGAAATAAATGGATAAAGAAAATGTGGCCTATATATACAATGGAATACTATTCAGTCATACAAAGAACGAAATCCTGTTATTTACAGTAACATGGATGAGCTTGAAGGACATTATGTTCAGTGAAATAAGCCAGGCACAGAAAAACAAATGCTACATATTCTTACTGTTATGTGGAAGCTAAAATAGTTGATCTCATAGAAGCAGAAAGTAGAAATATGGCTACTAGAGGGAAGGAGAAAATAGGGAGAGGTTGGTTAATAGATGCACAACTATGGCTAGATAGGAGGTACACGTTCTAGTGTTCCGCAGCACTGTAGGGTGACTGTAAACAACAACTTATTGTATATTTTCAAATAGCTAGATGATTTTGAATATTCCCAAAGAAGTGATAAATGTTTGAGATGATGGATATGCTAATTACTCTGATTTGATCACTACACATTGTATACATGTATCAAGATGTACCCCATAAATATGTACAATTATGTGTCAATTAAAAATAATAAACGAAAAAAATAAAAATAAAAGAGGAAGAGCTGATGATCAAAACTTGTCCCTCAAACTGCAAATCCCTAAGCTGGGATTTACCAACGTAGACTGAAAATCAAAATGAGGCTTGTCATAATCCAGTCGGGTTGCTATAACAAAATACCATAAACTGGGTAGCATATAAACAACAGAAGTTTACTCCTTCCAGTTCTTCAGGCTGATTTGTGAGGGCCTGATTTGTGGTTCATAGATGGAGCCCTCTTGCTGTGTCCTCCATGGGGAAAAGGGCTCACTAGCTCTCTGGGGTCTCTTTTATAAGGCACCAATCTGAATCGTGATGTCTCCGTCTTCATTAACCACCTTCCAAAGGCTCCACACCTCCTAATACCATCACCATGTGGGTTAGCCTTTCAGCATATTAATCTGGGGATGACACAAACACTTAGATCATAAAGTTGATAGCCTGCACTTATGAAGAGACACAGAAAAAGGTTTAACTTTTTTCTGTATGGTATTTAAATGATGCCTGTTTTGTGAACGACATGCAGTGTGAAACTGTAGGAAATAAAACGGAAGTAGAGGACATAGGCCCCATCCTTAAAGTGTTTACAGTCTAGTTGGGGGAGAAAGACATTCATCCAATGAACAGCTAGAGACTCAAACACTTATCTGAGAACTACCTGACTGCATTCATCATGTATATCATCTTCACCTTTCCAAAACACTTACATAAACAGTATTTTCTCACGACAATTCTGTCAAGTGAGAAGAATAGATAATGTCCTCATTTCTTAAGTGGGGAAAGTTGGATGGCTGGTCTATGTCATTCAGCAGGTTAATGAAGAGTCATGGCTGCAACCAGCTATTCTGAGTCCTAGATACATTGAGGTAAAACATCACCCAGAGAACCCCAGAGGATGAATCTTCCAGCAGCTTCTCTTTTGTTCCTTAGCAAGGGCTCCCCAGAGTTCATTTTAAAAACAATATGGATTTTTGCTTCTGGTTATGCTGAAGTAGTTGGCAGCAGACCACTCTCTAGCCCAAAACAACTAGAAAAGCTAAATAAAACAAAGCAAAATAAAAGAATTAGTTTCAAGGCATTGGAGAGCTGACAAAACAACCAAAACTGGGAAGAGGAGAATATTCTAAAAAGGAGGACAGCTCAGAGATTTCAACCAATAGATTGCATTTGTTTTTGTTTTTCCTGGGGTCATTACTGATTCTGAGCATAGGGAAAGAGGCTGATAACCTGGAATTTGCTTCTAGTGGGAAGATGAGTGCTGAGGGACAGAAAAACCAACAGAGACATTTGCAGTAAGGAGAGGGGCTGATGAGATGACTGAGAAAGAGTGGGCAAGAATACCAAGCTGGACACAGAGCCAACACATAGAGCTCAGTACATGGGTTAAAAATCTAAAGCTGTGCCTCAGAAGGTTAAAAAACTAAGCTGGAAGCCTACAGAAGAAAACAAAACAAAACAAAAAACAGGGAAAAGTTGTCTGGAGTCATACCATGCTACAACACAGCGATTAGCGTTTAGGATCTATCTAGGAGCCAAGTAAACCAGAGACAGACTTCACCATGCCAAAATCGCAACTGGCCTTGAATCAGTTCCCTAATGTGATTAGTTGATCAGTTCCCACTCTGTCTAGCAGAGGAAAGATGAACTCTTTCAGGATGAAGTTAACATTACATGGAACCTCTACTGTGTGTGTATGTGTATATGTGTACACACAGAGTCTAGCATTCTATTTAAAAAGTTACTGGGTATGCCAAGAAACAGGATGACTAATAATAAGAGAAAAAATAGATAACAGAAACATACCTACAGGGGATACAGATGTTAGTATTAATACACAAGGATCTTAAATATGATTATGATGCTAAAGACAATAAAGAAAGGGTAGAGAAAATAGAAAATTAAATGTTTCACCAAAGAGTTGGAATCAATTACAGATTTTTTGAAAAGTAGACATTTAAAACTTTTAGAAAAAAAGTATAGGTAAATGTCTTTCTGGCCTTGTAGTAGGGAAAAATTTCTTAATACACTACAAGCACTAACCTCAAAAAGAAAAGTTTGACAGATTCAACTGCATTAAGAGTTTTTAAACTTCTGCTCAGAAACACACTTTAAAAAAAGCAAATAATCAAAATATACATATAATGAATAAACTATTCTAATTGAAAATATGTTCTTAAATTTCTATAAGATAATAAGAAACAAACAATCTAGTTGGGGAAAAAAGATTTTCTGAATTATATACATATGGCTAATAAAGTGAAGATATGCCCAACTGCACTAGTAATCAGGGAAATTCAAATCAACAAATGGAGATGTCATGTTTTTGCTAATTTGATTTATAAAAATTGAAGATTTTTTTTTAGGTCTAGCTATCAGTGGGCACTCCATGCCTATATTTTATTTTTATTTTATTATTTTTCCATAAGTTACCAGGGTACAGGTGGTATTTGGTTACATGAGTAAGTTCTTTAGTGGTGATTTGTGAGATTTTAGTGCATTCATCAACTGAACAGTATACACTGCACCATATTTGTAGTCTTTTATCTCTCACCACCCTCCTAGCTTTTCCCCTCAAGTCCCCAAAGTCCTTTGTATCATTCTTATGCTTTTGCATCCTCATAGCTTAGCTCCCACATATCAGTGAGAACATACGATGTTTGGTTTTCCATTCCTGAGTTACTTCACTTAAAATAATAGTCTCCAATCTCATCCAGGTCACTGCAAATGCTGTTAATTTATTCCTTTTTATGGCTGCATAGTATTCCATCATATATATATATCACAGTTTCTTTATCCACTTGTTGATTGATGGGCATTTGGGTTGGTTCCATGATTTTGCTATTGTGAATTGTGCTGCTTTAAACATGCATGTGTAAGAATATTTTTTGAATAATGATTTCTTCTCTGGGTAGATATCCAGTAGTGGGATTGCTGGATCAAATGGTAGTTTCACTTTTAGTTCTTTAAGCAATCTCCACTGGTGGCTGTACATTCCCACGAGCAGCGTAGAAGTGTTCCCTGTTCACCACATCCACACCAACGTCAACTGTTTTTTGTTTTATTATAGCCATTCTTGCAGGAGTAAGGTGGTCTCATATTGTGGTTTTGATTTGCATTTCTCTGATCACTAGTGATGTTGAGCATTTTTCATATATTTGCTGGCCATTTGTATATCTACTTTTGAGAATTGTCTATTCATGTCCTTAGTCCACTCTTTGATGGGATTGTTTTTTTTTTTTTTTTTTTTTCTTACTGATTTGTTTGAGTTAGTTGTAGATTCTGGATATTAGTCCTTTGTCAGATGTATAGATTGTGAAGATTTTCTCCCACTCTGTGGGTTGTCTGTTTACTCTGCTGACTATTCCTTTTGCTGTGCAAAAGCTCTTTAGTTTAATTAGGTCCCAGCTATTTATCTTTGTTTTTAATGCACTTGCTTTTGGGTTCATGGTCATGAAATCCTTGCCTAAGTCGATGTCTAAAAGGGTTTTTCCAATGTTATCTTCTAGAATTTTTATGGTTTCAGGTCTTAGGTTTAAGTCTTTAATTGTGAGTTGATTTTTGTATAAGGTGAGAGATGAGGATCCAGTTTAAGTCTCCTACATGTGGCTAGCCAATTATTCCAGCACCATTTGTTGAAACGGATGTCCTTTCCCCATTTTATGTTTTTGTTTGCTTTGTCAAAGGTCAGTTGGCTGTGAGTATTTGGGTTTATTTCTGGGTTCTCTATTCTGTTCCATTGGTCTATGTGACTATATTTATACCAGTACCACACTGTTTTGGTGACTATGGTCTTATAGTATAGTTTGAAATCAGGTAGTGTGATGCCTCCAGATTTGTATTTTTTGTTGTTGTTGGTTTTTTTTTTTGTTGTTGTTGTTGTTGTTGTTGTTGTTTTTCTTAGTCTTACTTTGGCTATGCAGGGTCTTTCTGGTTCCATACGATTTTTAGAATTGTTTTTTCTAATTCTGTGAAGAGTGATGGTGGTATTTTGATGGGGATTACACTGAATTTGTAGATGCTTTTGGCAGTATGGTCATTTTCCAACATTGTTTCTACCCATCCATAAGCATGAGACGTATTTCCATTCGGTCATGTCGTCCATGATTTCTTTCAGCAGTGTCTTGTAGTTTTCCTCGTAGAGGTCTTTCAACTCCTTGGTTAGGTATGTTCCTAAGTTTTTTGGTTGTTTTTTTTTCAGCTATTGTGAAAGGGGTTGAGTTCTTGATTTGATTCTCCACTTGATCACTGTTGGTGTACAGAAGAGCTACTGATTTGTGCACATTAATCTTTTATCTGGAAACTTTGCTAAATTATTTTTCAGTTCTAGAAGCTTTCTGGAGGACTCCTTAGGGTTTTCAAAATAAATGAACATATTATCAAGCAAACGAACATATCAGCAAACAGTGACAGTTTGACTTTCTCTTTCCCAATTTGGATGCCCTTTCTTTTTTTCTCTTGTCTAATTGCTCTGACTATGACTTCCAGTACTATGTTGAAGAGGAGTGGTGAGAGTAGGCATCCTTGTCTTGTTCCAGTTCTCAGAAGGAATGCTTTCAACTTTTCCCCACTGAGTATTATGTTGGCTGTGGGTTTGTCATCGATGGCTTTTATTACATTATGTCCCTTGTATGCTGATTTTGCTGAGAGTTTTCCTCATAAAGAGATGCTGGATTTTGTTGAAACTTCTTTCTGCACCTACTGAGATGATCATACGATTTTTCTTTTGAATTCTGTTGATGTGGTATATCACATTTATTGGCTCATGTATGTTAAACCATACCTGCATCCCTGGTATGAAACCCACTTGATCGTAGTGGATTCTTTTCTTGACATGTTGTTGGATTCAGCTAGCTAGTATTTTGTTAAGGATTTTAGCATCAATGCTCATCAGGGATATCAGTCTTTAGTTTTTCTTTTGGTTATGTCCTTTCCTGGTTTTGGTAATCAGGTGATGCTGACTTCATAAAATGAATTAGGGAAGGTTCCTTCTTGCTCTATCTTGTGGAATAGTGTCAAAAGGATTGGTACCGATTCTTTTTTGAATGTCTGGTAGAATTCTGCTGTGAATCTGCCTGATCCTGGACTTTTTTTGTTGGTAATTTTAAAATTACCATTTCAATCTCGCTGCCTGTTATTGGTCTGTTCAGGGTATCTAATTCTTTCTGATTTAAGCCAGGATGGTTGTATTCTTCCAGAAATTTATTCATTTCTTCTAAGTTTTCTAGTTTATGTGGATAAAGGTGTTCATAGTAGCCTTGAATGATCTTTTGTATTTCAGTGGTGTCAGTTGTAATATATCCTGTTTTGTTTCTTAGTGAAGTTCTTTGGATTTTTTCTTTTCTTTTCTTGGTTAATCTTGCTAATGGTCTATCAATTTTATTTATCTTTTCAAATAACCAGCTTTTTGTTTCATTTATCTTTTGTATTTTTTGTTTCAATTTCATTTAGTTCTGCTCTGATCTTGGTAATTTCCTTTCTTCTGCTGGGTTTGAGTTTGGTTTGTTCCTATTTCTCTAGTTCCTTGAGGTGTGACCTTAGAATATCAGTTTGTACTCTTTCAGTCTTTTTGATGTAGGCACTTAGGGCTATGGACTTTCCTCCTAGCATTGTCTTTGCTGTATCCCAGAGGTTTAGAAAGGTTGTATCATTATTGTATTCAGTTTGAAGAATTTTTAAATTTCCATCTTGATTTCATTTTTGACCCAATGCTCATTCAAGAGCAGGTTATTTAATTTCCATGTATTTGCATGGTTCTGAAGGTTTCTTTTGGAGTTGATTTCCAGTTTTATTCCACTGTAGTCAAAAAGAGTGCTTGATATAATTGCAATTTTCTTAAATTTATTGAGGCACGTTTTATGGCCTATCATATGGTCTATCTTGGAAAAAGTTCCATGTGCTGTTGAATAGAATGTGTATTATGCTGTTGTTGGATTAAATGTTCTGTATATATCTGTTAAGTCCATTTGTTCCAAGGTATAGTTTACATCCATTGTTTCTTTGTTGATTTTCTGTCTTGATGACCTGTCTAGTGCTATTAGTGGAGTATTGAAGTCCTCCACTATTACTGTGTTGCTGTCTATCTCCTTTCTTAGGTCTATTAGTAATTGTTTTACAAATTTGGGAACTCCAGTGTCTGGTGCATATATGTTTAGGATTGTGATATTTTCTTGTTGGACAAGGCCTTTTACCATTATATAATGTCCCTCTTTGTATTTTAACTGTTGTTGTTTTAAAATTAATTTTATCTGATATAAGAATAGCTACTCCTGCTTGCTTTTAGTGCATTTGCATGAAATGCCTTTTCCCACCCCTTTAAGTATATGAATCCTTATGTGTTAGGTGAGTCTCCTGAAGGCAGCAGAGGGTAGGCAAGTTCTGATCCATTCTGCAATTCTGTATCTTTTAAGTGGAGCATTCAGGCTATTTACATTCAATGTTAGTATTGAAATGTGAGATACCATTGCATTCATCATGCTCTTTGTTTCCTATGTACTTTGGTTTTTTTGTTTTTGCTTTTTAACATGTATTTTTGTCTTATAGGTCTTGTGGGATTTATGCTTTAAAGAAGTTCTGTTTTGATGTGTTTCCAAGTTTTATTTCAAGATTTAAAGCTCCTTTATACCAGTTCTTGTAGTGGTGGCTTGGTAATGGTGAATTCTCTCAGTATTTGTTTGCCTGAAAACGACTGTATCTTTCCTTCATATATGATGCTTAGTTTCACTGGATACAAAATTCTTGGCTGATAATTATTTTGTTTGAGGAGGCTGAAGATAAGGCTCCAATTCTTTCTAGCATGTAAGGTTTCTGCTGAGAAATCTGCTGTTAATCTGCTAGGTTTTCCTTTATAAGTTACCTGGTGCTTCTGTCACAGAGCTCTTAAGATTCTTTCCTTTGTCTTAACTTTGGATAACCTGATGACAACGTGCCTGGGCAAAGATCTTTTTGTGATGAATTTTTCAGGTGTTCTTTGTGCTTCTTGTATTTGGATGTCTAGGTCTTTAGCAAGGCCAGGGAAGTTTTCCTTGATTATTCCCCTGAACATGTTTTCCAAGCTTTGAGAACTCTCTTCTTCCTCAGGAATGCTCGTAATTCTTAAGTTTGGTCATTTAACATAATCCTAGAATTCTTAGAGGCTTTGTTCATATTTTCTTATTCTTTTTTGTCTTTGTTGGATTGGGTTAATGAGAAGACCTTGTCTTCGAGCTCTGAATTTCTTCTACTTGTTCCATTCTATTGTTGAGACTTTCCAGAGAATTTTGCATTTCTAAAAGTATATCCAAAGTTTCCTGAAGTTTTGATTGTTTAAGCTATCTATTTCCTTGAATATTTCTCCCTTCACTTATTGTACCATTTTTTGGATTTCCTTGCATTTGGCTTCACCTTTCCCGGGTCCCTCCCTGATTAGCTTAGTAACTAACTTTCTGAATTCTTTTTCAGGTAAATCAGGGATTTCTTCTTGGTTTGGATCAATTGCTAGGGAAACAGTGATTTTGGGGGGGTGTTGAAGAGCCTTGTTTTGTCATTATTACCAGGGTTGGTTTTCTGGTTCCTTCTCATTTGGGTAGGCTCTGTCAGAAGAAAGGTCTAGGGCTGAAGGCTGTTATTCAGATTCTTTTGTCCCACAGGGTGTTCTCTTGATGTAGTACTCTTCCTCTTTCCCTATGGATGTGGCTTCCTGTGAGCTGAACTGTGATTGTTGTCTCTCTTCTGAGTCTAGCCACCCAGCAAGTCTATCTGGCTACCAGTTAGTACTGGGGGTTGTCTGCACAGAGTCCTGTAATGTGAACTGGTCTCTCAGTTGTGGATACCAGCGCCTGTTCCAGTAGAGGTGGCAGGGGTGTGCAATGGATTACATGAGGGTTTTTAGCTTTGGTGGTTTAATGTTCTATTTTTGTGCTGGTTGGCCTCCTGCCAGGAGGTGGCACTTTCCAGAAAGCATCAACTGTAGTAGTATAGAGGGACTGGCAGTAGGCTGGGCTCTAGAGCTCCCGAAATTATATGTCCTTTGTCTTCTGCTACCAGGGTGGATAGGGGAAGGACCATCAGGTGGGGGTGGCTCTAGATGTGTCTGAGCTCAGACTCTCCTTGGGCAGGTCTTGCTGCGGCTGCTGTGGGGGATGAGGGTGATAGTCCCAGGTCACTGGAGTTGTGTTCCTAGGAGGATTATGGCTGCCCCTGCTGAGTCACACATGTTGTCAGGGAAGCAAGAGAAAGCTGGCAGTCACAGCCCTCACCCAGCTCCCACACAAACCACAAGGCCAATCTTACTCCCACCGTGCCCCCATGAACAGCCCAAGTCTGTTTCCAGGTGGAGGGTGTGATGGGCTTGAAAACTTGCCCCAGTCAACCTGCCTCTCCAGCTGGGAAAGAAAAGCGTTTGGTTCTTTCCCCACCTGTGGAGTCTGCACACTGGATTTGTGCCCTCACCCAGGTTCCAGCCAGGGGGCTTCTCATCCCATTCAAATTCTTACAAAGTTCAGCTACAGAATTCCTTCCCCTGGTGGAGTTTCACCACCTGTTCCTCTCGTCATCCTCCCGATGGATCCCTGTGGTGCCAGCAGGAATGGCCTGCTAGGGAACAAAGTGAGCTCCCAGAGCCTTTCTGATGCTTCATCAACCCCTGTATTTTGCTCAGTTCTCTAGATTGACTCAGCTCCAGGTAAAGTCAGAAACTTCTCCCGCAAATGGACATTTAGCTTCTCCTGTGGGTGTGTGTGTTCACAAGAGGAGGGTCTCCCTTTTCCATCTCCACAGTTGGGGTTTGCACAGTATTTGGGGTGTCTCCTGGGTCTCACAGGAGCAGTCTGTTTCCTTCAGGGGGTCTGTGGGTCCTCCTGGGTTGGCTGGTTTGTTCTTGCAGTCGATCTGGAGCTAAAATTCACAATGCCAGCTTCCGCAAGCTGCTCTGTCTGGAGCTGCAATCTAGTCCTAACACTCATTGACCATGACAATCAAATTGAAGACATTCTTTGCCAAACATACTGTTTTGGCAAAAATGCGTGTCGATAAGATCCCCTTGTGTAATTGTTGGGAGTGCAAACCGAAACAGTTATTTTACAAAACAATACAGCATTATCATGTAAAACAAAGTTCTTATACTCCACAACTCAGTAATTCTACTCCTAGACATATATCCAAGAAAAACTTTAGTATGTGTGTCTCAAGAGATATGTACGAAAATGTCACAGCAGCACTATTCATAATATCAAAAAACTAGAAATAGCCTAAATGTCAGGGGGAAAAAAATTGACAGGGAAAAGTTAAATGGGTTTATTCACAGAATGGAATATTTCAGAGAAATGAAAATGAAAAATTAAAACTACATAAATGACCTGGATGAATCTTAAAATGTCACATGAAAAAGAAAATCCCAGAGAATTACATATAGTAAGATACCCCTTTTATAAAGTTCAAAATCAAGCAAGATCAAATCATGTATTATAGAGACATACATATATTTGCAATAAAATACTTTTTAAAGCAGGAGAATGCTAAATAAGATTCAAGTTAGAGATTATTCCTCAGAAGCAGGGAGACATGCAAGTGGGATTAGAAAGGAGTCCATAAAAGGATGTATGTTTTTGGTAATAATTTAGTTCTCAAGTTCTTAAATCTTCATTAGATATTACATATTAAGTGCCATGTCTCTATCTGCACAGATCTACATATCTATCAATATATATCTATCCAGATATATATAGTATTATATATAAGTATTCATGAACCATGAATTAGAATATATACATCATATATATTATGAATATATAATGACCAAAAAATTCTAAGATTAATAATGTATAAAGAGGCATAACCATATACGTAATAGAGTTTTTTCTTTAATCATGAGAACATTAGGAAAACCTTAAACCAATAAGTTTTGAAGCTTAGATGAAATGGGTAATTTTCTACAAAAACCTAAATTCTAAAAATTATCTCAAAAAGAGAATTTAAGGAGTTTCACCCCTTCAGTATGTCAATATCCTTTAAATGCCTGTGCATAGTGGCTCACACCTGTGATCCCAACACTTTGGGAGGCCAAGGCGGGTGGATTACTTGAGGTCAGGAGTTCGAGACAAGCCTGGCCAACATGGCGAAATCCCATCTCTACTAAAAATACAAAAATTAGCTGGGTGTGGTGGTGGGTGCCTGTAATCCCAGCTACTTGGGAGGCTGAAGCAGGAGAATCGTTTGAACCTGGGAGGTGGAGGTTGCTGTAAGCCGAGATTGCACCACTGCACTCCAGCCTGAGCAACAGAGTGAGAATACTCTCAAAACAAAAAATTCTTTACAATAATTTAATAAAATATTTCTTTACCCTCACAAAAACATTACTATTCTAAGTGGTTTCATAGCTTAGTTTTTTTAGATGTTCAAGAAATATTCTCTTATGTAAACAGGTTTAGTAGGTGGGGAGAAGTTATACAACTCATTTTATAGGTTTGATATAAAATTGTCCCAAACTGAACAAAAATAAGATCGTATAACTCAAACTCATTTATAAGCATATGTGCAAAAATTTTAAGCTATTAGCCAATAAAATTCAATATATATTCCAAGAATGCAAGGATGCTTCAGCATCAGAAAATCTATTCATATATTCCTACCATATTAACAAATTATAGAAGGAAAACCATATAATCTTCATCATAAATGCAGAAAAGAGATTTGACAAAATTCAACAACATTCATAATTTTTTTTTTTTTTTGAGGCGGAGCCTCGCTCTGTTGCCCAGGCTGGAGTGCAGTGGCATGCTCTCGGCTCACTGCAAAGTCTGCCTCCCGGGTTCATGCCATTATCCTGCCTCAGCTTCCCGAATAGCTGGGACTACAGGTGCCCGCCACCATGCCCAGCTAATTTTTTGTATTTTTAGTAGAGACAGGGTTTCACCGTGTTAGCCAGGATGGTCTCAATCTCCTGACCTTGTGATTCGCCCGTCCCGGCCTCCCAAAGTGCTGGGATTACAGGCATGAGCCACCGCGCCCGGCCAGCATTCACAATTTAAAGAAAAAAAAAATCCCAGTGAACAAAGAATAGAAGGAAATTTCTTTAAGAACTGTATCCAAAACCTAAAGCAAATATTATTCTAATTAAAGCCAAGAACAAGACAATGATTCTCAATATCAAGTCTACTATTAATATTGCACTACATATTCTAATTACAAGAACAAAATTTAAGAATTGTAAAGGAAGATACATCACTCACATTATCTGTAGAAGATACAGTTTTCTACATTGAATATCAAATCTGCAGGCAAAATAATAAAGATTCAGGAAGAACACTGGATAAGAGATCAACATATAAAATTCATAACAAGCAGAGTACAATGGCTTAATCTCAGCTACTCAGAAAGCTGAGTTGAGAGGATCCCTTGGGCCCAGGGGTTTGAGACTGTAGCGAGCAGTGAGCTATGATGAGGTCACTGCACTTTAGCCTGGGCAACAGAGCAAGACCCCTCATCTCTAAAATTAAAATAATAAAAAATAAAATTCATGACAGACAGGATAGCAGCACTAACAAATGTTGTTGGCCTGCTCTTATGAATATATATCCCATAGAAGCTAGGGAGAAATTAGTGAATCAGAGTGGTTAAACAAATAAAACGCTAGCAACTCCACAGCAAAAGGGTGTGATTGGGGTCCTGGTGAGGCTGTGAGTCAGCATGAACCAGCATGACAAGTATAAAAGTCAACATGAAAAGTGAGCTGGATAGCACAGGGAGGATGAGGGAAAGTTTGTGTATTTTTTGTTTTTTTGAGACAGGGTCTCACCTGTTGCCCAGACTGGAGTGCAGTGGTGCAATCACGGCTCATTGCAGCCTCGACCTCCCAGGCTCAAGCAATCCTACCCCTTCAGCCTCCTGATTAGCTGGGACCACAGGCAAGAGCTACCACATGTGGCTAATTTTTTGTACTTGAGACGAGGTTTCACCATGTTGCCCAGACTGGATGGAAAGTTTTTTAACATGCCTTTTATCTCTCCAGGGATAGTGTCTTTATTGCTGCAGGCAGAACCTCATATGTAACATCAAATACAGCAACAGTGTGGAGTCTCAGCCTAGCAATAAAGGGAGAGTGAAAATCAGGGTGGTGCATCAGACTCTCCAGAAAGGACTGCAGCTAACCATCAGGTTTCCACTAACACCCAACCACCCACATCTCAGTACCTTCAGGATTACAATTCCTGAAAAGGCACAGCCAGGGCAAAGAGAGAGAGACAAGCAACAGAGCTGAAGCATTTCTCCTCTGGAGAGCGTACACGCTGGGACCTGAACTCTAACTCCTTTCCTGGGGTTTGCTTCATGAAACAAGAAGATCAAACTTCCCCAGGAGACTGTGCGTTTGCTAGAAACAATCACAAGACATCTTCATGGCGGTTATAAGAAAGAAGGCAACCTGGACAAATTAAACGAAAGAGAAAGCGGCAGAAGAGAGCAAGAATTTAAAATACATATCAGTGAGACAAGAGAGATTGTTCAAAACATGAAGGAGAAACATAAAAGAGGACACTTTCAACACCGAAGGAGGAAGAAGTCATGAAGAATCATCTGCACATACTACGTATGAGAAATAAAATGGAAAGAATTCAGTTAATAGCATGAAAGCAGACATAATCATTTTAAGATCATATTAAAGAACTCTTCCTAGAATGTATTAACAAAAAATATACATATATTGAAATGCTGGGGAAAGAGAAAAAAAAACACAAAATAAAATACAAAAAACACAGTTGAGAAGAAATAGATTTTCCAGATTTCAAAAAATACCACTTTCAGATTAAAAATAAATGCAGAGTAAATATAAAGCTCTCCTGCACTAAATAAAATTTTAAAACTTCAGAACATTAAAGTCAAAGATGTATTTCCAAAAGATTTCAGAAAAAAGCAGCTCACCTACTGAAAAGCAAGAATCACTTTGACATCAGACTAATTACAAAACCAAAGGCAGGCAGCAATAGAGAAATATTTTCAAAATGTTGGAAGAAATTATCTTAAAGCCTAGAACTTTATATCCACAGAAACCACCACTTAGATATAAGCACGTAATCAAGATTTTTTTTTTTTTTTTTTTTTGGCATAAAATGGTTTGCTACAAATACCTCTTTGGAAATATTCTTAGAGAAAGTATTCCAGTAAGAAAAGTAAGAAGTTCAGGAGAACAGTTATAATATAAAGGAAGTGAGAGACTGGACTAGCTGGAATTTCCTAGGCCGACTAAGAATTCCTAAGCCTAGCTGGAAAGGTGACCGCATCCACCTTTAAACACCGGGCTTGCAACTTAGCCCACACCTGACCAATCAGAGAGCTCACTAAAATGCTAATTAGGCAAAACAGGAGGTAAAGAAATAGCCAATCATCTATTGCCTGAGAGCACAGTGGGAGGGACAAGGATCTGGATATAAACCCAGGCATTGGAACCTGCTATGGCAACCCCCTTTAGGTCCCCTCTCCTTATGTGGGAGCTCTGTCTTCACTCTATCTTACTCTATTAAATCTTACAACTGCAGTCTTCTGGTCTGTGTTTTGTTAAGGCTCGAGCTGAGTTTTCGCTTGCCATCCACCACTGCTGTTTGCGCCATGGCAGACTCACCACTGAGTTCCATCCCTCCGGATCCAGCAGGGTGTCTGCTGTGCTCCTGATCCAGCTAGGCGCCCGTTGCCACTCCCCATCAGGCTAAAGGTTTGCCATTGTTCCTGCACAGCTAAGTGCCTGGGTTCATCCTAATCCATCTGAACACTAGTCACTGGGTTCCATAGTTCTCTTCTGTGACCCACGGCTTCTAATAGCTATAACACTCACCCCATGGCCCAAGATTCCATTCCTTGGAATCTGTAAGGCCAAGAACCCCAGGTCAGAGAACACGAGGCTTGCCACCATCTTGGAAGTGGCCCACTGCCATTTTGGAAGTGGCCCGCCACCATCTTGGGAGCTCTGGGAGCTAGGACCCCGGTAACAGGATTGACTGTAATAAATGTACTGTATATCCATTACAACTCAGAATTAAAATTCTAGATAATAACAACAAAACAAAGACAGTAATGAGTATAAGGAAAGAGAGAAATAAATTATAAACCATTTCACATGTGCCTAGATGCACACATTTTAAAGAAAATATTAGCTAACTGAAGCCAACATATGGATCTTGATCAATAGATTTTATCCTTATTAGTAAGGGTGATTTAGCATTAGAAAATCTATCAGTATAATTTACCACATCAAAGGTAGGTGCAGAGAAAGCACTTCATAAATTAAATTAAAATACTTATTTATCCAGCCCGAGCAACAAAGCAAGACCCTGTCTCTACAAAAAATGTTTAAATAAACTTAGCCAGGCATGGTGGCATGCACCTGTAGTCCCAGCTCCTCAGGAGGCTGAGGCAGGAGGATCACGGGAGTGATCCTCACTGAGAATCCACTAAATTGGCCAACTAACATTCTAGCAGGATTTTTTTTAGACGCTTAACAACTTATTTTAAATTTTACATGTAAGAATGAAAGGTCATGAAAAGCTAAATCAACTTTACACTCTGTGTATACATTAGTGGTTTATCAAGGAGATGGTATCATAAATTGATGTAGAAGGAATGGATTGTCTAACTGATGGTGTTGGTAAAAATGGGCTTATAGGAGGAAGAAATCTTACCTCGTACTATTTGCAAAAATCTATACCAAATCGATCAAAGATCAAAATGAGAATGTGAAAGTATAAAGGTGATAAAGATGTTGAAGAAATCTTACCTAGGGGTGGAGCAGGGTACTTTTAAATGAGACTCCACAATCACAAATTTTAAGGTGAAATTTTAGTGAAACTGACTATATCAAAATGAAAGAATTCTGCTCCATGAAATATACCATGCATGCAGTTAGTTGCTGGATGACAACGGGGAGGAAAATATATATATATATATGAGTGTGTGTATTTCATACGTTTTATATATATGGTATAGGATCTATATGGTTAAAAGCCAATAAAAGATCATTACTTAGAATTAGAAAAGGCTCTCACAAAATCATAAAGAAAAACATGGCACAACTAAAGACAAATATTTGTAGGTGATATTCCTAAGAATGAGAGAAGGAAGTGAGCTTCCTAGGTCTTACAAGAGAATTCACTAAATTGGTCAGTTATAAAATAAATATGCATTATACTAGAAATACTCTGTTAGAAATATCTTGAATTAAGATTCCATTCATGATAGGAACAACAACAAAATGAGATTCCCAGACACAAATATAATTTTTAAAAATTGCTTAATGCATAAGAAAACTTTACGGATTAAAGAAAAGATGGAACAAAATCATGTTTCTGGATGGGTAGATATGATTTTGCAAGTTGTCAGTCAGTCATTATTTAATGAATGAATCAATGAGATTCTAACAAATCCTAAAAAGACCTTTCTGGAACCTAAGTTAATCATTTTTAAAGTTTATCTAGAAAAAGAAATGGAAGAGTCAATAAATCTTCTAAAAAAGAAGAGGGGTGGAATGACATTAGTAAATATTAAGACACATTAAAATTCTACAATAATGAAAAGTGTTCTTTCAGATAAACAGATAACTGAAACAAAAGACAAAGTCTAGAGTGGAGAATGGTATGTGTAAGAATTTGATATCAATAAAGGTGATGTTTAAAATTGTTCAAAGAAAGGAATTATTCAATAATAGCACTAATAGAATTACCTAATTATTTGGGAAAAAAATAAAGGAGTATTAATTCTATCTCACGACATCTTCAGTATAAACCATAAGTTGAAATGTTAAAGTATTTGAAAGAAAGTAACCTGAAAAAGCATATTAATCTTGTATACATGTAAAGGCAGAATTTATCAAATAAGGAATATATTTCACATTAAATGAAAGAATTCTATATGTAAAAAATCAACAAAAATGAAGTTCACAGGCAGATGAAAACTGGGGAAATATTATTGTAATATATGGCAAAAAGTTAATATCTGTAATAAATAAATAGTTCTTACGAATGTAAATACAAAGATGAAAGATAAGCTGTCAAGTGACAAAAGAAGAAATATAAAGAGTTTATGAGATGGAAGGAAATTTAACAAAGTACTCAGGTAAATGTAAATTAAACAACCATGAGGTGTAATTTTTTTTTTTTAATATACTTTGAGTTCTGGGATACATGTGCAGAACGTGCAGGTTTGTTACATAGGTATACACGTGCCATGGTGGTTTGCTGCACCTATCAAGCCGTCATCTACGTTAGGTATTTCTACTAATGCTATCCCTCCCCTAGCCTCCCACTCCCCAGCAGGCCCCGGTGTGTGATGTTCCCCTCCCTGTGTCCAAGTGTTTTCATTGTTCAATTCCCACTTATGAGTAAGGATATGCAGTGTTTGGTTTTCTGTTCCTGTGTTAGTTTGCTGAGAATGATGGTTTCTAGCTTCATCCATGTCCCTTCAAAGGACTTGAACTCATCCTTTTTTATGGCAGCAGAGTATTCCATGGTGTTTATGTGCCACATTTTCTTTATCCAGTCTATCATTGATGGGCATTTGGGTTGGTTCCAAGTCTTTGCTATTGTGAATAGTGCCGCAATAAACATACGT
>NW_012119598.1:1267662-1301527 GCF_000951035.1 Colobus angolensis palliatus
TATATACCCAGTAATGGGATGGCTGGATCAAATGGTATTTCTAGTTCTAGATCCTTGAGGAATCTCCACACTGTCTTCCACAATGGTTGAACTAATTTACACTCCCACCAACAGTGTAAAAGATTTGCTGTTTCACCACATCCTCTCCTGCATCTGTTGTTTCCTGACTTTAATGATCACTTTTCTAACTGGCATCAGATGGTATCTCATCATAGTTTTGATTTGCATTTCTCTAATGACCAGTGATGAAGAGCTTTTTTTCATATGTTTGTTGTTTGCATAAATGCCTTGAGAAGTGTCTGTTCATATCCTTTGCCTACATTTTGAGTAAATTTGTTTAAGTTCCTTGTAGATTCTGGATATTAGCCCTTTGTCAGATGGATAGATTGCAACAATTTTCTCCCATGTTGTAGGTTGCCTGTTCACTCCGATGGTAGTTTCTTTTGCTGTGCAGAAACTCTTTAATTAGATCCCATTTGTCAATTTTGGCTTTTGTTGTCATTGCTATTAATGTTTAGTCATGAAGTCTTTGCCCATGCCTATGTCCTGAATGGCATTGCCTAGGTTTTCTTCTAGGGCTTTTATGGTTGTAGGTCTTACATTCAAGTCTTTAATCCATCTTGAGTTAATTTTTGTATAAGGTGTAAGGAAGGGGTTTAATTTCAGTTTTTAGCATATGGCTAGCCAGTTTTCCCAACACCATTTATTAAATAGGGAATCCTTTCTCCATTGCTTGTTTGTGTCAGGTTTGTCAAAGGTCAGATGGTTGTAGATGTGTGGCATTATTTCTGAGGCCTCCATCCTGTTCCATTGGTCTATATATCTGTTTTGGTACCAGTACCATGCTGTTTTAATTACTGGAGCCTTATAGTACAATTTAAAGTCAGATAGCATGATACCTCCAGATTTATTCTTTTTGCTTAGGATTATCTTGGCTATATGGACTCTTTTGGTTCCATATGAAATTTAAAGTAGTTTTTTCTAATTCTGTGAAGAAAGTCAATGGTAACTGGATACGGATCACATTGAATCTATAAATTACTTTGGGCAGTATGGCCATTTTCACAATATTGATTCTTCCTATCCATGAACATGGAATGTTTTTCCAGTTGTTTGTGTCCTCTGTTATTTCCTTGAGCAGTGGTTTACAGTTCTCCTTGAAGAGGTCCTTCACATCCCTTGTAAATTGTATTCCTAGGTATTTTATTCTCTTTGTAGCAGTTGTGAATGGGAGTTCATTCATGATTTGGCTCTCTGTTCATCTGTTATTGGTATATAGGAATGCTTGTGATTTTTGAGGTGCAATTTTTTACCTATAAAACTGGTGAAGGGGATATGGGGAAATAGGAAATTTCACATAATATGGATGGGAGTGTCAATTGATTAAAAACTGAAACAAAAATCTTTCTGCCAAGCTATATGTGTGAAAAAACCATAACACTATGCACACTATTTGACTCAGTGATTCCATAAGTACAACTTATAAAAATATAATGAGACGTGCTGAGGCTTTGGGTCCAGGGATGTCTATCAGTTATGTATAATCATGAAATGTTCAAAACAAGCTAAGTGGTCAATAACAAATTGACAGCATGACCTATTGAGAAGTTAGAGCATACAGCAAACATTGAAAGTTACAGTCTATGAAGAATTCTTGATTACAGAGAAAATATTCTAAATGTATTAAGAAAACAAAGTTAGAAGATGCTAGTATTTCATACTACATAAAAAACCCTAAAAGAATATATGCCAATATATTAACAAATTTATATTACAGAGGGGACCTTATAGGTGATTTTTATCTCATCTTTACGATTCTATACACTTTGCAAATTTTCTACAAGGAACACATATTTTGTAATCAGAAATATATAATAAATGTTAGTTTTATAAATTACATTGGAGTGATGGAAACAAATTTATTTTCTGCTTCTACCAATGTATTCACATTTAAATATATTCAAGGAAAATATAGTATCAGGAAGCATTAATAATTTATATATAGTGAGCCTGGAGAAGTATAAGCATTTCACTTGGCTTCTATTTTCACTCTGTCTAGTTTATTAATTGGTACGGGAACTCTAGCTGGGACCAACAGCTACAAACTCCAGGCCATGGATCAATTAGCTAAAACTCTGATAGTCATACAGGCAAGCTGAATTTTTTTGGCCTCATTTTCTCATGAACACGTGCTTATTTCAGTGTTGGCACATTCTGCACAGTTACTAAGAAACTGCTGCAGGTAAGTATGTAAAAACAGCCAGGGAACCATTATTCTTAACTACTTCAACTATTCCCTCCTTCATGCCTTCAATTACTCATTCTTCTCTATTGTAGTCTTTTATTTTATTATTTATTAAACACTTATATGTCACATGATGGGCTAGTTACTTGGAGGGATTGAAAATATAAATGAAACACATTCTGTACCTTAAAGGTCTAGTTAAGGCTTAAAAGCTTTAAGTTTTGGAGGAGTAATAAAAACGTATGCAAATAGCTACATACAAGTAAGAAGGAATGTTATGTGGTAAATACATGTGACAAAATTGATATGTGCTCAGTAATAGGAGTATTTCTGTCTGGTAATTGGAGAAAAGTATTCTAATCGTATAAATGCTGTCTGAGTTTAGTCTTAAAGGATAGATAGGAATTTGGTAGATTGGAGAGAGGGTGCTCTCCAGAAGGAAGGTGTTACTCCACAGGTGGCACTGTCTGATGCACATGTGGGTGAGGAGGGCAGGAAGAGCAGATCTACTAGAAGGGAAGGATCTGAGATTGTGTGAAAACGTCAGGTGGCAGCCAGAGATGGTGGAAAATCTTAAATTCTAGGGTAGGGAGTTTGATATGGACTTGATCAACAGTGGGAAATCACTGAAGGTTTTTGAAGAAGGAAGACATGTCATGATCAAACCCTACTTTAGGAGTTTACTCTGGCATCAGTATGCATTTGAGATCTCAAATTCAAGATGCTCAAAATTGCACTTAATTCTTCTCTTATTTTTCTTCTTTGCTTCTGTGGCCGCTTATTTCCTTATTCCCTATCTCAGTTAACAACCATCATCTCTGCAGTAATCCAAATAATAAATTAGGGGTCATCCTTCATACTTACCACCTACCCACTCCTAATATCCAATAAACCCATGAATTCTACATCAAACTATGAGTCGGACACCATGCTTGACACCGTGCAAGAATCTGGAGATACAATGGTATCTGAAGTCCAGAATTTGCCATAAACAAGTTGGGCTTCAAAGGGCAGGTTTATAAATCTGAAAGCAGCTAAAATGGTAGAACTAGAGTTCTGAAATAAGGGCAGGGAGTGAAGCTATAGATTTAAATTTCCATATAGAAATGATAGTTAAAGTCCTGAGATTAATATCAGATTATCCAGGAAATGAAAGTAGAGGGAGAAGAGAAGATGGCCTACAGCTATATTCAGTGAGCAAGAGAAAGAAGAACCTCAAAGATATCGGAGAATAATTTACTAGAGAAACAGAAGAAAATGTAGGTTGGTGTGGTATCAGACTGAAAAAAGAGTTTCAAGAAAATGGAGGTAAGTAACAATGTGAAATGCTCCCAAAAGTTTAAGGGGAACAAAGAATAAACAGCCCATTAAATATGCAATTAGGAGGACATTGACAGACACTCGTTAAAAGAGCAGTTTCTGTAAAGTACAAGCTGCTTTGGAGGAAACAAAATAATTAATGCAAAGAAGTAGAAGTACCCTGCATCTGTAAATATTCTTTTTAAAAATCAATTTAAGATCAGATGAACATAATTTAAGAGTACTGCTTTAATGAGTTTTGAAAATATATTCACCCACATAGTCATTACCCCAATTAAGATACAGAACATTTCAGTCATTCACAGAAAGTTCCTGGGGGCTCTTTTGAAGTCAAACGCTCACAAGTTTTGGGTACCCAGTGATCCGATTTCTATTGCCATAGCTTAAATGTACTAGTCTTAGACCTTCACATAAATGGAATGATGTACTTATGCACTCTCTTTTGTGTCTAGTTTTTTTATGCAACTTAACTTTTTGAGATTAACTCCGGTGAAGAAAGTAATTTATTCATTTTTATTACTGAGTAATAACCTACTGTATGGCTATACCATAATATATGGTATTCCAAAAAGATTATTTGAAAATCAATGTTTCAATATTTTCTATTTCCATTTACCTCTTGATGAACATTTGAGTTTTTTCTGGGGCTATTATAAATAAAGCTGCTGTGAAAATTCAAGATTTTATGCATGTATGTTTTTATCTGTCTTCAGAAAATAGCTAGGCTTAGAATTTCCAAGTCATTAAGTGGATGGGTATATAATTCTTTTCCAAAGTAGGTGTATTATATTACAACCCCACAGGGAATATATGAGAGTTCCAGTGGCTCCACATCATCCATAACACTTGGTATTTTCAGTTTTAAGACTTCAATCTAGTGAGTATGAAGTGGTATCCCATTTTGCTTTTATTTGCATTTTTCTGAGGAGTGGTGGCATGCATCCTTCATTACTTATTGGTCATTTGTAAATCTTCTTCTCTGAGATTTCTGTTTAAGTTGTTTGCACATTTGTTTCACTGGGTTGTCTGGTTTATTATTGAATTATGAGAATGCCTTATATACTCTGGATACAAGTCTTTTGTCAGATATATTACTAAAGTTATTTTCTCCTGGTATGTGGTTGCCCTTTCATTTCCTTGTGTTGTTTGAAAATAAGTTATTAATTTTAATAAAGACAAACAAATAACTTAATATTTTAATGGTTTGCTTTTTGACTCCTGTTTAAGAAATTATCGCCTACCTTAAAGTCACAAAGGCTTTTTCTTATATTTTCTTCTAAAAGTTTTATAATATCTGCTTTTATGTTTAGATATCTAATCAATTTCTTTATATGCACATCCAATTCATCCAGCATCATTTGTTGATAAGATTGTATTTCTTTGGTGAATTATCTTCGTATCTTCATTGCAAATAAATTGACTATAAACATGTGGGTGTATTTTTGGACTATTTTGTTTCATTGTTATGCTTTTTATCATTTTAATAATATAATTTAATAATATACTTTACTAATTTAATAATATAATTTCTTGATTACTGTAGCTTATAGTAAGCATTAAGGTCACATAGCAAAAGCCTTTGATTTTTGTTTACAAATTTGTGTTGTATATTCTAACTCCTTTATATTTTCATACAGATTTTAGAATCAGTTTATCAATGGCTACAATAAAAAAACCTGCCGGGAGTTTGGTTAGTATTATGCTAAATCTTTAGATCAATTTGGGAACAGGTGATACATAACAGGTGAGTATGCTAGTCCATGAATATGGTATAATTGATTGAGTCTTTTAAAATTACTCTCAAAAATGTTTTAAAGTATGTATTATATTTTGCATCTCATTAATTTTACTCCAAAGTATTTAATGCTTGGAATGCTATTTTAAAGGGGAATATTTTAAAATTTTATTTTCCCATTATGGGTTGCTTATGTATAGGAATGTAACTAAATTTTTATAGATTCCTGTTATCTGTGAATAAGGAGTTTTACTTCTTCCTTTCTTCAAAGACATTTGTATGTCTTATTACACTGGCCGAACTCCAGCACAATGTTGAATAAAAGTGGTAAGATAATGTATTGTATTCTAGCCTTTGCTCTGGTCTCAGGGGAAACATATTTAATATATCATTATAAAGTATTATGCTAGCTATAGTTTTTCAATGGATGCTATTTATCAGGTTGAGGAAATTCCCTTCTATTCCTACTTTGCTGATAATTTTTAAAAATCATAAATAGGTTTTGAATTTTGTGGAATGCTTTTTAGGTATACGGTAGGCTGCATCTAAAATAGCCTCTGGTGACCTCTGCATATTCACACTCTTTGTGTAACCCTCTCTCCTTTGTGTATGAGCTGAACCACGTGACTTGCTTCTAAAGAACAGGATATGGCGAACAGGATGAAGATGTCATTTTTGGGATAAGGTAATCAAAGACTGACTTTCCACTTGCTTGCACTCTCTCTCTTGCCCTCATTTGCTCCCTCCAATGAAGCAAGAGGCCATGTTCTGAATTGCCTTAAGGAGAGGTCTCTGTGACAAGGAACTGAGGCTGACCTCCAAACAAGAGTCAGCATGGAACCAAGGCCCTAAGTTCAACCACCCAAGGAACTAGATCTTTGCAAAAGCTCATGAGCTGAGAAGTGGAACCATCCTCAGTAATGCCAAAAGATGACTGCAGCATCAATTGGTATCTTGTTTGTGGCCTTGTAAGAGACCTCGAGCTAGAGGCATCCAGTCAAGCTATATAATGGATTCACAGGGACTGTGAGACAATACATCCTCATTGCTTTGAGCCACTAAGTTTTGGGGTAATTTGTTATGCAGGAGTAGAAAACTAATAAATGTATCTATTGGGATGATCACACGATTCTTCATTTCAAGATGAATTCTATTGGTTTCCTTTTTTTGAGATGAAGTCTCACTCTTGCCCCCCAGGCTGGAGCGCAATGGTGCGATCTAGGCTCACTGCAACCTCTGCCTCCCGGGTTCATGCAATTCTCCTGCCTCGGCCTCCCGAGTAGCTAGGATACGCCCAGCTAATTTTTGTATTTTTAGTAGAGATGGGGTTTCACCATGTTGGCCAGGCTGGTCTCGAACTCCAGATACCAGGTGATCTGCCTGCCTTGGCCTCCCAAAATGCTGGGATTACAGGCAGAAGTTGCTGCGCTGGGCCCTGACTTCTTTAAAAAAGTGAACCAACCTTGCACACCTATTTGTTTATAAGATGTTTTCCTTTCAATATGTTTATGGTTTTTTATTTGCTAACTTTTAAAAAAAGATTTGTATCTATGTTCATGAGGCTGTTGGTCTGTAAGTTTATTTTATTTTAATATCTTTGTCAGGTTTGGTATCAGATTTATGCTAGCCTTACAAAATGAGTAGGAAGGTATTCCCTCTGAAAAAAGAATTACGTGGCATCAGCAATATTTCTTCTCAAATATTGAATTGAATTCATATTTTGACTTGACTGAATTCATCCGTGAAACCATCTTGGCCTGCAGCTTTCTTTGTGAGAAGATGTTTAATTACAAACTCATCTTCTTTCATAGATACAAGGCTTTTCAAAGTTTCTAATTATCCTTGTGTTAGTTTTGTAATGTGTTTCTTTTAAGAAATTTACCAATTTTATCTACATTGTCAAAGTTGTTCACATATGACAAAAGTTACTGGTCACAATATGCCCTTAGTATCCTTTTAATGTCTATTCAATCTGTAGTGATATTATTCTCTTCATTCCTGATAAAGCAAATCTAAATTGTCTCTATTTGCTTATTAGCTTTGCTAGGTGGTTATCAATTTTATTAATCTTTTCAAATAAATATCTTTTTAGTGCTGTCAATTTTATGTTGTTTTCTATTTCATTAATTTCTAATCGTATATTTATTATTTACTTCCTTATACTTTGCATTTAATTTGGTCTTGTTTCTAGCTTATGGTGGAATTTTAGATCACTGATTTTAAATCTTTTTTTTTTGATATAAGCATTAAGTCTATAAATTATCCTCTGAGCACTCAGCTACATCCAACTTAATTTTAGAACCTGTCTTTTTTCATTCAATTTGAAATATTCAATTTGAATATTCTTCTTAGACTCATAAGTTATTGATACGTGGGTTATTTATTTTAAAAAATACTTGGCAATTTTCTAGGTATTATCTTATTATGAATTTCTCACTGAATTTTACTGTGGTTAGAGTAAACACTTCAATCTTTTGAAGTTATGGTCCCTCTTGCCAAATGTTTCCAATGTACATGGTAGCATTGGGATATTATGTAAATATCAATTAGGTCAAGTTTGTTGATTGTATGATTTATATCTTCTGTATTCTTACTCACTGCTTATCCAGATACTCTATAAATTCCTAAGAGTGCTAAAAATCTCCAACTATAATCGTAGGTTTGTTTTTAGTTCTGTCAGTTTTTGCTTTATATATTTTGAAGTTTTACTTTTAACAGCATATACACTTAGAATTCTTCTTTCTGAATTGACACTTTTATCATAACATAATATGTTGATATTCATATATCCATATCAACTTCCCCTTGCTTACTCTTCAAATGGTATGTATTTCTCATCCTTTTACTTTTAGCTAATCTGTATCCTACTATTTACTCTCATTTAGACAACGTATCGTCGAGTTTTGCTTTTACAACCAGGCTGACCATTCCATTGGAGTTCTAAGTCCATATATAACTAAGGAAATTGTCAATATGGGTTGGGTTTATGTTACCACTTTGTTGTTTGTTTACTCTTTGTGCCATTTGCTTTTGTTTCTCTGCTCTTCTCTTCCTGCTTTGTTTTGGGTTATATTTTATGTTCTTTTATTCTATTGGCTCTTCAGCTATAAGTGTGTGTGGGGGTGTGCACGTGTGCATGCGCATGCGAGAAAGAAAGAACTTTAGGGATTGAAATACTTACTCTGAAGTCTGCAGAGACTTTTGTAAGTTCTCTCCTCTACAGTATCCTACCCTGAAATTTCCAGGTCTTGTAGCAGACCCTAACACTGATCTCATCCTCCCCAGCTCAGCAGGACTGCTATACTCTATGTGGACTCCACTTCTTTGTGCCCTGATTAGCAAATTGCCCTAGGTAGAAAAACAGTATGAAAGTGGGGTTCCTCTTCTGCACTTTTCCTTTCTCAAGGGTCACAGCTCTGTGCTGTCTCTTGTCCGATGACTGATAAGAGTTGCCTATTTCTTTTTCAGTTTATCATTATTTATGACAGGAGGACATGTCTAATACTCTGTCCCTTATAATCCAAGCTAGTAGTGTTTCTTCTAATACAACCCTTTAAAAAAATTTGACTTTCCTATGAATTTGATTGGGAATCATTAAATGCCCCCAAAAATACATCCATAATTCTTTTTGAAAAAGGCCTTTCTCTATTTGTGACCTTGTATGGAGCTGCTTTAGAACATGACCCTTGTGGTTCTTAGAAGTCCTTTGTAAAGAGAAGAGGATCTTCCCGGAACTACACTAAATAGTTCCAAACTAAATGATCTTATACCCACTCCCTTAATTTGATCTTTACCCTGAGATTGTTTCCTACTTTAAGAATCTTTTCTAGGAGAAAATATTTGCTAGGAATAAAAAATAGTTTTAGGGCCAAGTGCAGTGGCTCATGCCTGTAATCTCAGCACTTTGGAAGGTTGGTTACTTAGTATGCCCTGAACCTAATGTATGTCCTGAACCTAGTGCATGTCTTTTAATTTTTCCTTGCAAGCTAAACAGTTCCTTCTTGAGTTCATGTATCTCTTTGTGTATCATTATAGCTAAAAAATGACAACTGATACTTCTTTCTGCCAAGAAATTTCCTTATTCACATCCACACATTAATTAAACACATTCTAGATTCCAAATTGCTGCAGATAACAATCTTGCTCATCTTTTCACCATTGCATAACTTGAGTCTTTCTCCAGTGTCCATAAGAACTTTCCTGTGATCACTTAATCTTCATTCCCTTTTTCTTCACACATCCTTCCCACCTTCATCTGCCTCCTGATCCCAAACTCAGTGGCATATGTTTTAGGTTTTTGCTATTCATCATCCTACTTCCAGGTAGCAATTTCTCTTTCCTTTAGCCATTGCTGTGTAACAAAACGCTGCAGAACTCTATGACTTAAAACAACTTTGTCTTATTTGTCAGAATTCTGTAGTTGGAGCATCTCCTCTGCTGGTTTAGGCTGGGATAATACATGAAGCTTGATTCAGCTTGATTTAGTGATACTTTGCATTTATCCTACTTTGGGTTTATTGCTGGTTGACTGGGCTGGAGGTACAATATGTCCTCACTCACATGTATGGAAACTGGCACAGGCTATTACTAGGGCACATGATTCTCTTCCACATAGCTTATCTCTAGCAGGCTTGACTGACCTTCTTCCATGGCAGCCTCGGTGTAGGGTTGAAGATAAAGGTAGGAGCTGCAATCCTTCTTGAGGCTGAGGCTCTGAAACCTACAAAGTGTCACTTCTGCCACATGCTCTTAGTCCAAGCAAGTCAAGAGACCAGCCGTTATTCAAGAGAGCAAGAAATAGGCCTCATTTCTGGATGTGAGGAGTGGCAAAGTCATATTGCAAAGAGGTGGGCATATGAGGATAAGAAAAAGTTGTAGCCTTTAAAAATTTCCTCCTATGTTAAGAATTTTTAAAATTAACATTGCAAATGACAAAATATAAAAGTAGATATGTTTTGTTACACCTTAAACATATTGTAAAGGTGAGCATAAAATAGCTATTTTAAATGGCATACATAGTATGTGAACAAAGGTACTTTAACAGCATACATCATATAGCCTAGATAAATAAGTGAACTAATAAATGAATAGCTGAATAGACACTTAACAACAGCATGGTTATCTCTTAAGGACTGATACCTCTAGAGATAAATATTTTACCATATATAAGCTTTTGACCAATTTAATACGTTACGTGACTAAGGCTGAAAAAATTACTGAACCAGTGGAAGGGTGAGATCATATTAGTCAATGAGAGTCATTTTAATCAACTTCCAGATCACCTTTCTTCTTTTTTGACAGCTGTATTGAGATATAAATTAGAGACTATGTCATTCACTCATTTAAAATACACAATTTAAATGTGCACAACTTAAAGTATACAGTGCAATGGTTTTTGTTATATTCCAGTAGTTGTATAAGGATTACGTCCTTTCTCTTTATAAAATTACCCTCTTTACCCCGGTAATACTGCTTGTCTTTAAGTCTATTTTATCTGATACTCATACAGCCAAATCGACTTTCTTATTTTTAGTATTTACATGGTCTGTATTTTTCTCAACAGTTTACTTTCAATTTGTCCGTGTCTTTACATTTAAAGGGCTTCTTATATAAACAAGATACAGTTGGGCTTTACTTCTTCATGCAGGCTGACAATATTTTCCTTTTACTTGGAGAGTTTTAATTAATGTAATTATCAATATTGTTAGGCTTTAGTCTACAATTGTTTAAATTTGTTTTACTTGTCCCTTTTGTTCATTTTCTTATCCTATTCTGCCTTCTTTTGAATTAATTAGGTATGTTTTAGTATTCCTTTCTCTCTCTTCTACTGGCTTTTTAGCTACCCCTTTTTATCTGGATTGTATGTTGTTGCTGCTGCTGCTGTTTTGACAGTCCCGCTCTGTTCCCAGGCTGGAGTGCAGTGGTGCTATCACGGTTCACTGTAGCCTTGAACTCCTGGGCTCAAGTGATCCTCTCACCTCAGCCTTTGGAGTAGCTGGAACTACAGGTGTGTGCCACCATGTCTGGCTACAATATACATCCTTAACATGCCACAATTTACACTGAACTAATGATATTCTACTTCCTTTATAATATAGAAATTTTACAACATAGTAACTTAAATTGTACACTCTCATCCTTTTTGATAATGTTGTATTTTTTCTTTTCATACTTTACAAGCCCATAACATAATAACATTTCCCTTAAATAGTAAACTGTATTTTAAAGAATTATTATTGACTTATTACTCTGTCGCCCAGGCTGGAGTGAAGTGGTGCGATCTCAGCTCACTACAACCTCCGCCTCCCAGGTTCAAGCGATTCTCTTCCCTCAGCCTCCTGAATAGCTGGGATTACAGGTGCCTACCACCATGCCTGGCTAATATTTGTATTTTTAGTAGAGACAGGGTTTCACCACATTGGTCAGGCTGGTCTCAAACCCCTGACCTTGTGAACTGCCCACCTTGGCCTCCCAAAGCACTGGGATTATAGGCATGACCCACTGTGCTTGGCCTAAAGAAATGTAAAAGGAAAAAATTTTGTCTTTCATATTCAGCCATATATTTACCATTTCCGGTGTTCTTCATATCTTCCTCTACATATAGGTTTTCATCTGGTATAATTTTGCAGCAGCCTGAAAAGCGTCCCTAAGCATTTCTTTCAGTTTAGGTCTGCATCTTGGATCATTCCACTGTTTTCCATGAGAAGTCAGCAGTCATTGTCCCCTATATGTAATGTGCCTTTTTTCCTCTGGCTGTTTTGTGATTTTTCTTTCTCTTTAGTTTTCAATGGTTTGACCAAGATGTGCCTACTGGTGGTTTTCTTTGCATTTATCCTACCTGGGATTTATTGAACTGTCTAGATTTATGAGTTGCCAGTTTTTATTCAACTTTGGAAAAATTTTAGCTGACAATCTTCAACAACCTTTTCTGCCTTATTTTGTCTTTTATCTTCTTCTCAGATTCATTTCACAATCTTAATTTTCATTTGGCCCCCTTTTCACTGTTTCTAAACCGCTCCATAAATTCCCCATCTCTTCATCCATTTAATCCATCTTTTTCTGTGAATTGTTTAACCCATGTCTTTAATATAAATTATTTTTCCTTTACATTTTTAAAAAATACAATTTACTACTTAAAGGAGAAATCATCAATGATATATGAGGATTATAAAGTCTGGAGGAATAAAATACCTTACAATGTATCAAAAAAGAGTATTAATATATTTAATAGCTATTTTAAGGACTGTGTCTGATAATTCCAACATCTGGGTTGTTGGGTTTGTTACCATTCATTGATTTTTTCTTAATCTGTGTCACGTTCCCCTGCTCTGCTGCCTGACTCATAGTATTTTATTGTGTGTTGGACGTTGGGTCTAAAAGAACAGTAGAGACTAAAGAAAAATGGGCATGTGCAACTTGGGTGACTGCTGATCAATTTGATCCAATCAGGAGTCGAACTGTTTGAGGGCAGCATTGCAGATTTAATTCCTCCAGCAGGGAGATGGAATTTAGTATGAGGGATCTTAAGAAATTCATCTCTGCTTTTCAGCCCAGATCCTAACTCATGTATTGTGCTGGTGCTGAAATCTTTGAACGTATCAGACATTAAACAGAATGGGTGTTTGGCTGTGGCTTTGGTTAGACTAAGTTTTTATACCTCTGTCTTCAAACACTTTGAAAGTAAGTTCAGGCCTCTTTCTCTGGGAAAGTCCAAAGACCAAACCGTGTAAGATGGCTAGGCCTCAGAACCAAGAAATGGTGAGAGTGGATGATCATGAGACTTTAAAACCACCAGTCTTCACAACCTCAAATTTTCAAGAATTCAACAGAGCAAGCCCATGAGATAAGATTTGGAGGTAAAGAGTGTTTGGAACCATGAGACTTAGAGATCACAAGATTTTAAGAACTGTGAGACGGCTAGATTTGAGAACTCTTTCTGCTTTTCACCTTCTCTTCCAGCCTCTGTTTACTTAGCAACATTAGTGAGTTACGTGGAAGAGATAATTATTTCTGCATTGGGGGCTCCTCCAGGATCAAATCTGCTGATACCAGCCTCCAAGTTTGTCAATAGTTTAGAGGGTTTCTCCACACCCAAGCAAAGATTGTCCTTCCCTGAAGCCTCATTCCCCTGTCATTTTACCCCCCAACTCAGCAACTCAATCCAGGTATGCAACCTCCTCTATTCCTTGCTGCTCACCTTCGAAGAGCTCATTCCTTTAGAATTTGGTTCTTTTATATTTGTGTCCAAAGCTCTTTAATGACACTAAATAAAAAGTATGCTTTTTGTTTTCTCTGGTGATTTCTTCTTGTTCTGGCAGGAGCAAAGGTCTTTCACATGCTCCTACTTGCTAAATGGCAGCAGAACTCTGGATGTTCTTTTAAATATTGTTATCCATGGCTGCACAGTTTGCACCTTTGTAGACGGATTTTTTTTTTTCAAATTGGAAAAGTCTTGCCAAGCCAAATTTTGTGAAAAAGATAAAATGTCAGGTTAGCTAATGCTATGCTTGAAGTATACATATATAAAATTCCTTTCTGGAACACCCTTAGCAATGTTTGTTTTTCTTCTTTCAAGGAATTTCAATTGCTTAGAAATAGCAATGGAGAATTAGCTCTTGAGGCAGCTCCAAAAAGAAGTAATTCCTAAAAAGTATTGAGCAAAGCAGCATTGTTGAAGTGAACCCTTGGCTTCACAAGGAAAGGACACCAAAGAACAAAGCCAGTGGCAATTTGTGAGTGCTGCTATATTTGCTTTTAAAAAAGCCTCAGGTCTCTATAGTAACTCCTGATGACAGTGCAATCAAATTTTACAAAAAGAAGACAAGTCTGGAGGAGGCAATAAGAATTGAGAGGTATGAGATGACCCTGCAGGTAGTGAACTGAGAGGTGAAGACATTTCCTTATTCTCAAGAATGCTTATACACTGTTGGTAGGAATGTGAATTAGTTTAGCCACTGTGGAAAATAGTTTGGAGATTTCTCAAAGAATTTAAAACTGAATAACCATTTGACCCAGGAATTCCATGACTGGGTGTATACCCAAGGAAAAATAAATCCATCTACCAAAAAGACACATGGACTCATAAGTTCATTGTAGCACTATTCACAATTGCAAAGATATGGAATTAACCCAGGTGCCCATCAGTGGTGGACTGCATAAAGAAAATGTGGTATATATACACCATGGAATACTATGCAGCCATAAAAAAAGAATAAAATCATGTCCTTGGCAGCAACACAGATGCAGCTGGAGGCCATTATCCTAGGCAAATTAACACATGAACAGAAAACCAAATACTGTATGTTCTCACTTGTAAGTGGGAGCTAAACACAAGGTCCACATGAAGACAAAGATGGGAATAACAGACACTGGGAATTACTAGATGGAGGAGAGGGGAGAGGGTTGAAAAACTACCTATTGGGTACTATGCTCACTACTTGGGTAATGGGATCATTCATACCACAAACCTTGGTGTCATGAAAAAGAAAACATTTCCTTATTCTAACATAGAGGTGGGCAATGTCCTTTCTCAGGCACCAATCTGTGCAGTGTGCACTTGGGCTGTCCCACTGCCATGGCTACCAAAGGGCGGCAACAAGCCAGTTAATGGGATGGATATGGGTGGGAAGGCAGAGCTGAGTGGGTAAGGGGAGTGCAGGCCAAGATCAGATAGAATCGATCACCATGAGATGCCAAGTTCATACCAGAGCAACTAGGAGAAACAGATTCTAAGACCCAACCCAAAATCTGAACTGCTAGAAAAAGGCAAGGAAACAAGCCTTCAACATTCAAGCTGTCGCCTGGCTGACCCTTTGTTTCCTCTGAGAGAGAACATCCTGACCCAGCATCCCACTCACCCTGGGAGCTAAACTATTAGCAGTTGATTTATTTCCAGTCTTAATGTAAAGTATATGGAAATGGAGCTGGAGTAGGAGTTGAGAAAGAATACTGTTTATTAAGCAATGACCCAACACCATGCATTGAAAGAGCAGTGACTACTTAAAAATTACCCCAAGGCTTGCCTATGTTGGTGTGTTTTCCCTTTGCATTCCTGGGGCCTTGCAAAAAGAGTAGAAGAAATGTAAACAACTACAGGTACTTGACAAATATTGAAGCAAAACAATCAGCTAGAGGTGGAGTGAGGGAGGAAGGACTTTAAATTTAAGACACTGTTATTTAGAAAGTTTTTGAAATAAAAAATTTAACTTCTTCCAGGTTCATAAGTCTATCAGAAGCAAAGGTATTCTGAGCTTCCAAAGTCTTGTTGAGGGTATTTCCTGGATTCCTGGGCGAGCACCCTTTGTAGTTTGAACTTTCCCACCGTTTCCCTTATTTCTTGTCTAGAGGAATTTGAAGTGGTAACATAAAATCCAGAGAAAGAAACCAGTTTTTAATATGCAAACCACCAAGACTAAATCTGGGCCTGTGAGCCTCCGAGGCTTCCTAAAAGGGAGGATAACGTGTCACCTCAAACCACAAGACATTTACATTCTGATTTATGGTCTAGGCTGGACCAGTATAAGTTATCAAGAAGGATCATGTTCCACCGCTATTTTCTTTTAAATGTAAAATAAAAGTAAGAGGACTGAACTTGCTCAGTTCCTTCCTGTTTGGTTAATGGAATTGCTCATGGAAGTGGGGAGGCAGTTAGACGCCAAAGGAATCCTTTAGAACAACCTGGGTTTCCTTCTCAGATTTGCCATAAGTTGACCAAAGGATCACAGTCAGGTTCCTCTTACTGTCTGAGAGTCTCACCTTCAGCCTCAGTCAGGAGGTGACTCTGCCCTGTACTCTGCACTTGGTGGACTCCTTTGTGGCCCTTGTCCTGTGGAGGAGTCCCCAGAGCCAAGGCAACACGCCTGCTCTCCATGGGAATTCCTTTTCCAAATGGCCCCTCATTCACTTTTAGGGCATGCACAGCCTCTGATCCATGACTGTCCTCCCAAGTGGTAACTGACTCACCAATGCGCTTACCCTTTCCCCAAGGGGTGGCCAAAGGGCAGTTGTTTGCAGAGCATGTGAATGGAGCTTGGCCATGTGACTATCGTGTTAACATGTCTGTATATGTGCAAACAGGGTGCCACAAAGACTAAAAATATCTGGGGGAAGGTAAGGAGATAAGACAGCCAAGTTGGTGGCTGAGGGTTGGCTTCCTGGGCTGCCAAGAAATCCCAGAACTCTAAATGCAACCTAGCCTTCCAAATTTGCTAGGGCAAATTTTGTTTAATATTTTTAAAGCTTGGGTTATAAATTTTAACTATTTAGACATACATATGTGGGTCACCATTTATGTCTTTGATTTGGGCACCACAAATGTGGAAATAGGACATGAACATCCAGAACACTTCCCTTTTTCCTTGATCATAAACATCCTGACTGTCACAACCAATGGGGTTTTGAAGGTCTTTAGAAACTTCCAGAACCTCAAACCATTTTTATTTCTCTCAAGTTTCAGGTGGTTACAGAAAGCAGTTCAGAATTTGTTCCAGTTGATAACTAACTCATTTATTACAAAAAGTTACATAATGTATAGCAAACTGTGAATTCTTTAAAGCAGTGGTATGTTTTCTAAAAACTCAATATAACTTATTAATTTTTCATATCCATAATACTTATTTTGCTTCTATGCCCATGCAGGCAGAAGATTGTAAGTAATTGTTTTTCATTTATACAACAGAACTCCACTGGGTTTCCATAATGGGGCCCGTAATGCTATATGGTGCGGATATACACAACTAACTAAAAAACAATGTCATAACAGCTGTTAAAAAGAAGTGTGTCTTCAGTATCATGGAAGAATTACGTTAAACTACTCAGTTAAAAGTAGCTACCAAGAAGTGTCTCACTCAGTCTCAGGACTGGAGAATATGTTTAATCCCGGCACTAGCACAATAAATAAAACTTATTTATTTTTATGATCACACCACCATGAAGTTTTACAATGCTGGGAAAAACAGAAGATCTTAAAAGCTTCTTAAAGGAAAAATCAGGAGTATTCAAGGGTCAGAATGGCCCTGGACATTTTAACAGTAAGACTGGAGGAATGCCATCAAAATTATAAGGAAAAATTGTTTCCAACCTAAATTCTATACTGATCAAACTATTAACCTAGGAGAAGGATAAACTGAGTATGTTTTCAGATATGTAAGTTCTCAACATATACACATTTACTGAAGGTACTAGAAAAGGTGCTCCATTTTTAAAACAAGGAGATCAGCTAATAAAGTTGTAGACACTGCGCTCAAGTAATGAGGAATTCAATATGAGAGAGGTGTTATATAATAAAAGAAACCCCTAGAATACAACAAAGAATAACCCAGGATGGCAGCAAACAGTAGGCTTGCAAACAACGGTCAGGAACTAACTAAATAGATAAGAAGGCTTCCACAGTAATGTCTCCAAGTAGATAAAATTGCTAAAAATACTTAATACATTGAGATATATTGAGAGAACTTGAGGTTGAATCAGAGATAAGACCATAGAAAACGCAGTACATAAACAAAACACTTAGTAAATCTAGGGAAAACAAATGCTTGTTCAAGAAGGGAAAAAATAATAGTACTCTATGTGGCTCAGCTGTGAATAGTATTTATGTACTCAATTTAAGCACTGATGATAGATCTAGCCAAAATATGTATTTATTTTGGGAAAATGGAAACATGAATAACTGTGCATGCTTTTGCTACTAGTAGAGTGATGCGGATGAAATGGCTAAGTTCCCATCTTCCTTAATGGGTAAGTCATAAAATGCCTAAAACTAAAAAGTCAAGAAATGGCTCTATGGGTAGCTATTTAGATATATGGAGCTAAATATCAGGAAAAATAAAAACTCAGTTGCAAGTGGTTGCCTCAGGGGAACAGGACATCAGTGACAAATGGAAGCAGATGTATGGACTATGTGTTGCACAGTAAGTCTGTAGAGGAGGAAATTATCCTAATTTTGTAGAGGAAGATACTCAGGCTTAGGGATGACAAGGATGTGGCTGAAGTGAAACCTTGAGTCCAGCTCTCCTAACTCAAGGTCCTTTCCTTGTGTCAAGGCTGATTTCTAAAACAGTTCTCTGAGCCTGACAATATTTTATAAATTCGAGATTGCCTTACTCCTAGGATATTGGTAGAAGTGCTGTTATTTGGTGTTAGGGTTGGGAAGGATGTTAGTGATAATCTAGTTGAATCTCATTCTACATATAAAAAACACGGGGCTCAAGAAAGATTTTTCAGGCCACCAACGTATTATTAAGTGCACAGAAGAATTTGGGTACCAGTATGAAGTCACTGACTAAATTCTTTTGAGTTGCTAAGTACGGAAGCCTTTGTAACATTCCGACAAGGTAAGGCTTATTTTTATTTCACAGATGATGGAACCAAGGTGCATAGAGACAAAATGCATAGCCGGGATTCTACAAACAGATGGGGGTTTTCCTTGAGCAATCACTTCTAGTCTACTCCCTTGAGATAGGATCCTCGTGGACTGTATCACGTCAAGGGAGGTAAAATTTTACTGTACAAGCCTCGTCCCTTTGTGCCACTTTGCCCCTCTGGAGCACAGATGCAGTGGAGTCTTTCCATGATAATCAATCCAAATCAATTTCTGGAATGAGCAAGCCAAGTAAAAGGAAATCCTCACCACATTTTATAATTTCTCTCATTATCAAAATGGCCTCATGGACTGTTGCTTCCAAAGCATTTACAACGTGGTGACCTGACAGATTTCTACTGTCAGAAGTGATCATGTAAAACAGTCCAGTAACACACCTATACATGGCAAGAACTGAGAAAGGTTTATTTTGCTGGCGGTGCACACATCTTTCCAAACAAGTAAGTTTCTTTTTCAGGTCAATTAAACCTGTGTTCAATAAAATCACATGGGAGACAAGAGGGCCAGGAACGTCAGTTACTGATTACATCTTGGTTACACCTGAAGAGAGGTTCTCCTGGCTGACTTGATTAAAAATCATTTCAAAATCTACATTTCCACAACATCACTTCATTTTCCATTATTCCCATCCACCTTCTCGCCTCTCTATCCACCCACCCCCACAACTCTGAGCCTGTAGAGTGAGAGTTCTGCTGAAGACGTTCTGGCTGTGTGCTCCTCAATTTGTACATTACTTAATTGAAAGACAACCTGACCCTGAGATGGGCCAAGGCACCACTAGGAAAAATGATGAATGGTTTCCTTGTCAAGGTAAGTAAGAAATTAGAGCAAAGAGCTGCAACACTTCATTTATGAGCACCATCATGGAATGAGCTCTTCAATGTGATTGTATTTTCTGGGGCTCAAAATCTAGCTGCACTTCTTACCTTACATAAGTTACTTAACCTTTCAAAGCCTCCATTTCTCCACTATAAAATAGAGATAATAATGTTTGTCTCACCCATTGTTGTATTAAATGAGAGGATGAATTTTATGCTCCTATTTGTATTAATAGTTTTGGTTACATTCCAGGTATACTTTGAAGGTTAGTTCACTTCCCTTTGAAAGTATCAAAACTCAAAAGGAAGAAAGCATATCTCCTACTTCCTTGACTTGTCAGTAAATACGTAGTCTTGACGCCTCAGTCATGGGCTGGCCTCGTTTGTTAGAATGACTCTTTCTTATATCCAGTGGTAGGACACTGATAACTGATCTAGATAAACTTAATGAAACTGACTTACACATGGAAACTGGATAGAAATAAAATTACCTTACCCCAAGATTGTTGATGTTTTCCAGGGAATATATGAAAATTGTGTGTGTGTGTGTGTGTGTGTGTGTGTGTGTGTGTGTGTGTGTGTATATGTATATATATACACATATATATATATGTATATATATGTATTTTTTGAGACAGGATCTTACTCTGTTGCCCAGGCTGTAGTGCAGTTTTGCAATCATGGCTCGCTGCAGCCTCTATTTCCCCTGGTTCAGGTGATCCTCCCACCTCAGCCTCATGAGTAGCTGGGACTACAGGTGTGTACCATCATGCCTGGCTAATTTTTGTATTTTTGTAGAGACAGGGTTTCTCTGTGTTGCCCAGGCTAGTCTCAAACTCCTGGGTTCAAGCAATCCTCCCACCTCGGCCTCTCAAAGTGCTGGGATTACAAGCATGAGCCACTGCACTGGGCCAAGAATTTTCTTAAGGGTTATACCGGATTCAATTATATTGTGAGACAAATAATGTACATGTTTGGAGTAATGGTCTGTCTCTGCTGTCATGCAGCACAAAACCTCACACACCAAAAGAAAGGGCCTATGTTCAAATTCTGATTCTTCTCATTAGCTGTGTAACCTTGAGAACGTCTCCTCTCTGCCCTGAGCCTTAGTTTCCTCATCTGTCCAATGCACATAATATCTTCCTTAAAAGGCAAGCATCTGGTTCACAATGAGTCAACAAATGGTAGCAGTTATTTTTAATCAATAATCATAACCAGGTGGGGTTCATATTCTCCTCATAAAATTAAAATCAAGTTATGCCATGTATTAAAACAATTCAGTCATTTCTGCTCCTCTCAAGAGCAGATGCTTCTTCAAATTGATTTATACTAGTGAAAATGAGATTAATTCCACTGATACATTCTTCCATCAGGTCCCATTATTTACTCGTATTGATCATCTATGATAATCAAGTTCACACTATTGGACAGGCCTCCAGGAGAAAGAGATGGAGCACTAACATTTATTATCTATTCCATGCAAGGAATCGTGCTAATTGCTGCAGCATACATCAGTTACGTTATTTGTTCCTGCTAAAAACTATATGAGGAAAAAAGTAGGCTGCCCTTTTTAAAATGCCTACAGAAACTGAGGCATGCAGAGGTTTAATGCATTGCTGATAGTAAACAGCAGAGCTTGGATTCAAATCAAGGCATGTCAGATTTAAAATAGCCCACACCCTCCAGTTCATCAGATATGGAAGTATTCCTCCAGGATTACAAAGGATGGGATGAAATTCACATTCCAAGATCACTTCTTCTTCAAAGCCCCATGAGGAGCAAAGAATCTTTGTTTATATTCTACTATAAGCAATATTTCCCCCAATTTTCTGCTTCCCTTTTATTGAGCATTTTCCAAATCCTTGAAAAAATGATTAAGGTTACGAATTTTTCTTCTAGCAAACTGTGACAAATGAGCTCACCAAGCTGCATAAATGTCTCTTGATTGAGATTGTCTATGACTCTCTTGTTTTCTGTAATACCTGAAAGTGTCCCCTTCAGTAAGTTGCCCATTTCTTTCCTTTTATTTTCTTCCTTCCTTTCTCTTGCTTTCTCTCTTCCATTTTTCTTTTTCTCTTCTCCTTCCTTCCTTTTTGAATGATACCTGTGAGGCTTTCTACACAGCCACGTAGAAAGTAAAAATCAGAAGTAAAATGTTTATGAAAACATATTTCTGTTGATCAGAAGTAACAAGTGGGTACTGCTTACCCAACATATCAAAACAAGGACTCTACTGAGCTAAAACAAAGCCTTCAGGCTAGTGAGATACCTATTGAAAGCTTCATTCTGTTAAAAAAAAAGCATGTCAGGTAAAGTTCAGATGGATGCAGATGTGTCCAGCAGGGCATGTCTTTGTTCAGAAGGCATAAGAGAGCACTCTTTTTTTTTTTTTTTTTTTTTTTGGAGTCGGAGTCTCACTCTGTCACTCAGGCTAGAGTGCAATAGCACAATCTCAGCTCACTGCAACCTCTGCCTCCCAGGTTCAGGCGATTCTCATGCCTCAGTCCCCCAAGTAGCTGGGATTACAGGCACTCACCACCATGCCCAGCTAATTTTTGTATTTTTAGTAGAGACAGGGTTTCACTATGTTGGCCAGGCTGGTCTTGAACTCCTGACCTCAAGTGATCTGCAGCCCCTCAGCCTCCCAAAGTGCTGGGATTAATAGGCGCGAGCCACCATGCCCACCCAAGAGAGCAATTTTCAATAAGAGCATGTATCACTGTCTTATACCATGCCAGAAGCTATAGTCTTCCTAGGAATGCTATAAGATAGGAACTTTTCCCCCCATTTTACAGATAAGAAAATTGAGACTCATAAAGTGGTAAACTTAAGAAAAAAAAAGTTATAGTAAGTGGCAGAACTTGG
This sequence comes from Colobus angolensis palliatus, assembly GCF_000951035.1. Lineage (NCBI taxonomy): Eukaryota > Metazoa > Chordata > Mammalia > Primates > Cercopithecidae > Colobus > Colobus angolensis. Next base: position 1,290,024 of record NW_012119598.1, read on the forward strand.
ATTTGAATCTCATCTTTGACTGACTCAAAAGTTATTTTCATTTGCTGTATATCTATCACACACCAGGTAATTTACAGAATGACCTCTAATCCTCATGATAATCTCACAAGGTAGCTATTATTCTCTCCATTTTTAAACATCAGGAACCTGAGGTTTAGGCAGGCTGAGTAACGTTCTCAAAGCTACACAGCCAGCAAGAAGTAGAGCCAAGGTTTTAACCTTGACCTACAGGCTCCAAAGCCATCATGTTCCATGGCCCCACAGATAACGACCACCCTGGCCTTAACTAATGCAAATTGATAGTGGATGTGGAAACAAGGAGCGTCTACAAGAGAATACTGCTGTGTTCTAGGAATTCATGCCCACTGGGAAGAAAACTGGTGCAAGGTTAGTAGGGGCTATGCAATTCAAGAAACAAATTTGTGGAAATATATTAAAGAAAAAGAAAAAAAAAAAGGAGTCAACCCACAGACAGAGAGAAAAATAAGAACCAGAATTTTCCAAAGTAAAATTATGACAATACACTCATGGCTGATGTCAAATAGAAAGACAAGTGCAGTCATCTAAAGAAATCCACAACCCAAGAAGGCCACTGATATGAAAAGAATAGGACTAAGCGAAAGGGCCCCTTGGACAACCTAGAGCAGACTCTGATACAGTAAAGTGCTCAAGATAACAAAAAGGTGTTCTTTGTAGATCACTTTGAGAAAATATTTTAAGAAATAAATGAAGAGTCTGAGCCTGCTGGCTCACACTTGTAATCCCAGCACGTTGGGAGGCCGAGGCAGGAAGATCATTTGAGCCCAGGAGTTCAAGACTGGCCTGGGCAACATAGTGAGACCCCTTCTCTACAAAAAAAATTAAAATTAGCCAGGCATGGTGGTCCCAGTTACTCAGGAGACTAGGGTGGGAGGATTGCTTGGGCTCAGGAGACTGAGGTTACAGTGAGCCATGACAACACCACTGCACTTTACTCTGGGTGATAAAGCAGGAATCTGTCTCAAAAACAAAACAAAACAAAAACAAAAAACAAAAAATCAAATAATGAAAAAATACTAAAAATAAATAATAACACAACAGAGTCAGCGGGTTATGCAATACCTGCCTCCACTGCATCTGTATTTGTTTCTTTTCATCCCAGAAAGAAAGGGATTCTGAGTTTTAATCCCAACTTTAGTGATGGTGCCTGAGAGCCCCATGTAGAAGTGTAGGAGAACATGCAGGATCCCAAAAGTTGTCAGCCTTGAAGTTTCAAATTAATATTAAAATATTCTGTGGAAGAAAACTGAAGAATAGAATAAAAAGGATGCAGGAGTTGTGGATGGGTGGCAAAAGCATGTAAGAATGATGCAGCAAAGGAGGAGAAGTATAAACTGCATCTGTATGTACATATGGTTAGACTGGAAATTACTCAGAGTCTAATTAGTGCTTAGAGAGAATCCCTTTGTCACTGGCTTGATCTAACTACTTCATCTCCGGGAACAATGGGAGACGGGCTGCGCTGCCTGAGGGTAGTAAGTAATGGTCTGCACCATCTGTGGCTGTTCTCTTGCACCTGAACCCAAGGAGCAGCCACCCTGTGTGGAAACTGTTACACCCTGGATACTGAATGTGCACTTATTTACACCACCTGCCCCCAAGCCCTTGCAAGAGGAAGGAGTCCTGATCTTGGAATAAAGGAGAAAATTGTCACTGGGAATAACCTGAAATCAGGGTCTTGAAAAGATTTTCTTCCCTCACCATTTCTTTCCTTTCTTTTTCTCTTCTTTTCTTCCTTCCTTTCCTATTACACTACTGTGTGAACATAATAGATGTTGCACTACTGGTCTTTGAAGAATGAAAAGGAGAAAGCAATGCAGAGTGAACTGCTTACAATTAAGATGAAAGATAATGAGCACAAGTGGCCACGGATGAGGAATATGGAAGAGGAGGAGGAAGAGTAGGAAGAGGAGGAAGAAGGGTAGGAGAGTAAGAGAAAGAGGAGGGAGAAGAAAGAGGAGGAAGATGAGAGAAGGAGAAGGAGGAGTAAGGAAAGAAGAAGGAATAAGAAAAGAAGAGAAGGAGGAAGAAAAAGAAAAAGAACTAAGGTTTCAAAAATAAAGAAATTACAGAAAAATGATTTTCAAAACATTAAAAGTATGAGAGACAATGTATTATTGTTAGGTATCAATGTTATACCCAAGAATCACATTTTCTCTTCTGTAAAGTAGATAATTGTACATGCCTCACAGGATTTTACTAGGACAATAATACCAGCTATTTCACAGAATTAAAGAACTAAATTAGATAATGCATGTAAAGCACCTAAAAAACATACTTAGCAAATAGAAAATGTTCAATATTGTTAGCAATTGTTGCTATGTTGTTGTTGTAGTAGTAGGAATATTAGTATTATTGAAAAGTATGTAATGTGGCTAACACATCTCCAGGTACATGCAAGTTTCTAATAAATGGCTATTACGATCACACTAATTCAAAATATTATTGCTATTACTATTTGAACAAAAATGTGACATAAAACACTAGAAGAACAAAAATAAAGAAAACATACCATAAACCAAAAGACAGAAAACAAAATAATGGGAAATCACAAGATTAAAGTAACAATAAATAAAGCAAAAGTTCAACTTTCAAATATCATAAAAGCAGAAAGGAAAGGAAGAAAAAAGAAAATTAGTCACATATTAAAAAAAGGGTAAAATATCATAATTTACAGATATTATGACTGTATAAAAGGAAAAGACAAGAATATCAACTGAAATATTAAAACTGGTAAATTCAGAAAGGTGTTGCTTTAAAAAACAAGATGGCAAAAGTCAAGATTGTTCCTATATACAAGTAGATGTAAAGAAAATATTAAAAATAAGATCTCATATGCAAGGGTACATAAATATAGAACTAGATCTGGAACTTTATTTAATAAGAGAAAGAGATTTAGAGACCCAAATACACTCACAATCCTAGAAATAAATTAAACAAGAAATGTGCAGACTTTGATAAAGAAAGCCCATGGACATAAAAGAAAACTTGAATAAATGTAGAGATAAAATATATTTGTTGGGGAAGAGAAAATGATTCTTAAGTTTATTTAGAAGAAAAAAGTCATGGAATTTAGCAAAAAAAAACAGAAGTGGAATTTAGCAAACAAAGGAAATTAGTATGGCTTTATATTGTATTTAATACAAACATTTGTATTACAAATTAATTACAACATAAAGTCATACTAATTAGGCCATTATAGGAACTACTGCTAGAATAAGATAGTAATAGTCAGCATTTAACAGTTGCTTTCTTTGTTCCATGCACTAAGTGTTTTACGTGCATTTACTAACTTTATCTTGTCACAATGCTGTGATGTGGGTACTATTTTTATCTTTACCTTAGAGAAGGAATCAGAAGCAGTCAGATTAAGTAACAGTCATCCACAGACATACAGCTGTTATGTATGGAACTATATTCAAACCTAGGCTTCCTATCAAATATTGTCAAAGACGTTTTAGAAGAACTTAATATATGGAAAAGTTTTAATCTTATATTTAATTTTTAACCATATACACAATTAGAAATTTCTAGTAAAACCTTAATACTTCAAATGAAACCTGATGTTTCACCCTTGCTCATACCCCCAACTCCCATGTCCTAGAGGCAACCACTTTAAATTATTTTAGGTATTGCCATTATTATGTGATCTTATACTTCTAAATTAAAAGCTTATATCTCTATTCTTTGGTTTTTAAATTTTAGACATTATCTACTGACTTCTAATTCTGAAATGTGAAGATTTCAGAATTAGATTTCATTTATGCACAATTATCTCTATCCTCATCATATAGCAATTAAACAATCTCTGGTTAAATCAGCATTTTCTGTTTATATTAATATAAATATTATTCACAGTTATGTAGTAGACTAAGATTACATTGTCCTTCCAGTACCAACTCAGTAACTCCCCAGACAGAGCCTCCAGGGGCAACTGAAAGCCTCTCTGCCACTTCCTCTGCAGTGGAATTGCCCTTGACACCCTCAGACTAACAAAGGAGTAAAGACCCTAAGTGCCTCATTCACACCTCCAACAAACTGCAATTAACCCAAGGAGAGAAGGCCAGTCCTTCCATGGGACCTTCATATCCCCCACATTTCAGCACTAGACAGGGAACCCCTGGCTTGGGACCACAGCACAAACCCTCCCTCTTGGGCTGACTGCACTGAGTGGAGTGCAGTCTGCAGGAGTGAAGCAAATGACCCTTGGAACTTGATCTCTTACTTGGACTACTGGGATCTCTTCCTCTGCTGCCTCTAAGTTGGGGAAGGACATAAACACTGCGATCACTCCAGAGCTGCAGTGGGCAGCCCAGGAATGCCAAGTCATGAACTACAGCCAGGACTTAAGTGGGAGAGAAACCCACACTTTCAGAGCACTGAGTAGGAACATGGCTGCAACTGTGAGGAAACAGAGGAGTCACACAACTGGGCAAGAGTCTACCAACTGACCCATCAGCCTAAGTATCACCTCCTGGATCACACCCCAAAGCTTCAACACCAAAAAAAATACCTCACTAACACACCCCACTCTGAAATAAGACACAAGAAGTCAGCTTCAAATAAAAACCCTACACAAAGCCTCAGCCTGGTGAAAATAACCAGAAAAGAAGTCTATTGACTGTACTCAATCTATACTGCAGTTAAATGAACACCCACATGCAAAGATGAGAAAGAACCAATGCAAGAACTCTGGTAACTCAAATGGCCAGAGTGTGATATATCCTCCAAACAACCACACCAGTTCTCCAACAAGAGTTTTTAACCAGGTCAAACTGGCTGGAATGACAGAAATAGAATTCAGACTAAGGAATAGGAACAAAGATCATCAAGATTCAGGAAGATGGCAAAACCCAATCCAAGGAAAATAAGAACCACAATAAAGTGATACAGGAGCTGAAGGACAAAATAGCCAGTATAAAAAAGAACTTAATGGGTCTGACAGAGCCGAATAACAAAATACAAGAATTTCACGATGCAATCACATGTATTAACAGCAGAATAAACCAAGCTGAGGAAAGAAATAAGTTCTGAAGACTGGTTGTCTGTAATAAGTCAGATAAAAATAAAGAAAAAATAATAAAAAGGAATGAACAAAACCACTGAGAAGTATGAGATTATGTAAAGAGGCCAAATCTATGAATCACTGGCATACCTTAAAGGGATGGGGAGAAAGCAAGTGATTTGAAAAATATATTTTAGGATATCGTCCATGAAAATTTTCCCAACCTTTCTCGAGAGGCCAACAGTCAAATTCAGGAAATAAAGAGAACTCCTGCAAGATTCTACACAAGATCATCCCCAAGACACATAATCATTGGATTTTCCAAGGTCGATATGAAAGAATATTAAAAGAAGCTAGAGAGAAAGGGCAGGTCACTACAAAGGGATCCCCATTCAGCTAACAGCAGATCTCTCAGTAGAAACCCTACAAGCTAGAAGGGATTGAGGACCTATATTCAAACACTCTTAAAGAAAAAAATCTTCAACCAAGAATTTTACATCCACCTAAACTAAGCTTCCTAAGTGAAGGAGAAATAAGATCCTTTTCAGATAAGCAAACTTTGAGGGACTTTATTACCACTAGACCTGTCTTACAAGATATCTTGAGAGGAGCACTAAATATAGAAAGGAAAGACTGCTACCAGCTAATCAAAAACACACTGAAACACTCAGAACAATGTCATTGTAAAGCCAACACAATAACCAGCTAACAGCACAAAAAAGCCAACACAATAACCAGCTAAAAGCACAATGACAAGATCAAATCCATACATTACCAATACTAATCTTAAATGTAAACAGGCTAAATGCCCCAGTTGAAAAGGCACAGAGTGGCAAGCTGGATAAAAAATAAAGACCCAAGGGTATGCTACCTTTAAGAGACCCATCTCACATGTAATGACATTCATAGGCTCAAAATAAAGGAATGGAGAAAAACCTATCAAGCAAATGGAAAACAGAAAAAAGCAGGAGTTGCAATCCTAATCTCAGACAAAATAGATTTCAAACCAACAAAATCAAAAAAGACAAGGAAGGGTATTACATAATAGTAAAGGATTCAATTCAACAAGAAGACCTAATTATCCTAAACATATATGCACCTATCACAGGAGCATGCTGATTCACAAAGCAAGTTCTTAGAGACCTACAAAAAGACATAGACTCTCATGTGATAATAGTGGGAGACTTCAACACTCCACTGACAGTATTAGACAGATCTTCAAGGCAGAAGATTAACAAAGATATTCAGGGCCTAAACTCAGCGTTGGACCAAATGGATCCGATAGACCTTTACAGAAGTCTCCACACAAAAACAACAGAATATACATTCTACTAACTGACCACATAATTGGACACAAAACAATCTTCAACAAATGTCAAAGAACCAAAATCATAGCAAACACACTCTTGGACCACAGTGTAACAAAAATGGCAGTCAACACAATGAAAATCCCTCAAAACCATACAATTACATGGTAATCAAACAACATGCTCCTGAATGACTTTTGGGCAAATAATGAAATCAAGGCAGAAATCAAGAAGTTCTTTGAAAATAATCAGATCAAAGATACAACATATCAGAATCTCTGGGATACAGCTAAAGCAGTGGTAAGAGAGAAAATCATAGCACTAAATGCCCACATCAAAAAGTTAGAAAGATCTCAAATTAACAACCTGACTTTACAATGGAAAGAATTAGAGAAGCAAGAACAAATCAATCCCAACACTAGCAGAAGACAACAAACAACAAAAATCAGAGAAGAATTGAAGGAAATAGAGACACAAAAAAGCATTCAATGGATCAACAAATCCAGGAGTTGGTTTTTGAGAAAATGAATAGGACACTAGACTAAGAAGAAAGAAGATCCAAATAAACACAATTAGAAATGATGAAGAGAGTGTTACTACGGACCCCACAGAAATAAAAACAACCATCAGAAACTACTATGAACACTTCTACACACACAAACTAGAAAACCTAGAAAAGACGGATAAATTTCTGGACATAAATACCCTACCAAGACTAAGCCAGGAAGAAATTGATCCCCTGAGCAGACCCATAATGAGTTCCAAAATTGAATCTGTAATAAAGAGCCTACCAACCAAAAAAAGCCCAGGACCTGATGGATTCACAGCTGCATTCTACCAGATGTACAAAGAAGAGCTAGTACCATTCCAAAACACACTATTCCAAATAATTGAGGAGTAGGGACTTCTCCCCAACTCATTCTATGAGGCCAGCATCATCTTGATACCAAAACCTGGCAGAGACACAATACATAAAGAAAACTTCACCTGGCGCGGTGGCTCATGCCTGTAATCCCAGCACTTTGGGAGGCTGAGGCAGGCAGATCACGAGGTCAGGAGATCGAGACTATCCTGTCTAACACAGTGAAACCTTGTCTCTACTAAGAATACAAAAAATTAGCCAAGCAAGGTGGCAGGCACCTGTAGTGCCAGCTACTGGGGAGGCTGAGGCAGAAGAATGGTGTGAACCCAGGAGGCGGAGCTTGCAGTGATCTGAGATCGTGCCCCTGCACTACAGCCTGGGCAATGGAGTGAGACCCCATCTCAAAAAAAAAAAGAAAACTTCGAGCCAATATCCTCAATGAACACTGATGTAAAAATCCTTAACAAAATACTTGCAAATCAAATATAGCAGCACATCAAAAAGCTAATCCACCATGATAAAGTAGGCTTTATCTCCAGGATGTAAGGTTAGTTCAAATATGAAAATCAATAAATGTGATTCATTACATAAACAGAACTAAAGACAAAACCCAAATGATTATCTCAGTAGATGCAGAAAAGGCGTTTGATAAAATTCAACATCCCATTATGGGATATGCTTTCAGCCAATAAGCACATGAAAAAAGGCCCAATATCACTGATCAATAGAGAAATACAAAGAAACAACCCTCAAAATAATAAGAGCCAGCTATGACAAACCCACAGCCAACATATACTGAATGGGCAAAAGCTGGAAGCATTTCCCTTGAAAACCAGCACAAGACAAGGATGTCCTCTCTAACACTTCCATTCAACGTAGTATTGGTAGTCCTAGCCAGAGCAACCAGACAAGAGAAAGAAATAAACTCAAATAGAAAGAGAGGAAGTCAAACTATCTCTATTTACAGACGTTATGATTCTATATCTACAAAACCCCACAGTCTCAGCCCAAAAGCTCTTTCAGCTGATAAACAACTTCAGCAAAATTGCAAGATGCAAAATTTATGTACAAAAATCACTAGCATTCCTACACACCAGTGCAACCAAATTGAGAGCCAAATCAGAAAGGCAATCCCATTCACAATTGCCACAAAATGAATAAATAAATAATATATGCTACCTAGGAATACAGATAACCAAGGAGGTGAAAGATCTCTACAATAAGAATTATAAAACACTGCTCAAAGAAATCAGAGAAAACACAAACGGAAAAACATCCCATGCTCATGGATACAAAGAATCAATATCATCCAAATGGCTATACTACTCAAAGCAATTTACAGATTCAATGCTATTCCTATGAAACTACCAATGACATTTTCACAGAACTAGAAAAAATTATTTTAAAATTTTATGCAACAAAAATGAGCCTGAATAGTCAGGGCAATCCTAAGCCAAAAGAACAAAGCTGAAGGAATTACGCTACCGGATTTCAAACTATATTACAAGTCTACAGTGGCCAAAACAGCATAGTACTGGTACAAAACCATAGATCAATGGAACACAATAGAGAGCCCAAAGATAAGGCTGTGCATCTATGACTATCTGATCTTTGACAAAGGTGACAAAAGGAAACAATGGCAAAAAGACTCCCTATTCAATAAATGGTGCTGGGATAACTGGCCATATGCAGAAGATTGAAACTAGACCCCTTCCTTACACCATATACAAAACTTGACCCAAGATAGATTAAAGACTTAAATGTAAAACCCAAAACTATAAAAACCCTGGAAGACAACCAAGGCAATACCATCCTGGGCACAGGAACGGGCAAAGATTTTTATGATAAAGACACTAAAAGCAATAGCAACAAAAACAAAAATTGACAATTACAATCTAATTAAATGTAAGAGCTTCTGCACAGCAAAAGAATCAACACAGTAAACAGAAAACCTACAGAATGAGAGAAAATATTTGTCATTTACTCATCCGACAAAGGTCTAATATCCATTACCTATAAGTAACTTAAACATATTTACAAGAGAAAAACAAAAACCCCATTAAAAAGTGGGCAAAGTATATAAACAGACACTTCTTGAAAGAAGGCATACATGCAGCCAACAAGCACAGGGAAAAAAGGTCAATATCACTGATCATTAAAGAAATACAAATCAAAACCACAATAAGATACCATCTCATACCAGTCAGAAAGGCTATTACTAAAAAGTCAAAACGTAACAGATGCTGGTGAGGTTATGGAGAAAAGGGAACCCTTATACACTATTGGTGGGAGTGTAAATTAGTTCAACCACTGTGGAAAACAATATGACAATTCCTCAAAGAGCTAAAAGCAGAACTAGAATTTGATCCAGCAATCCCATTATGTGGTATATACCCAGAGGAATATGAAGCATTCTACCATAAAAACACATGTACACGAATGTTCATGGCAGCACTGTTCACAATAGCAAAGACATGGAATCAACCTAAATGCCCATCAATGAATAAAGACTGAATAAAGAACACGTGGTACATTTATACCATGGAATATTATGCAGCCACAACAAAGAATGAGATAATGTCTTTTGCAGAAACATAGAGTTGGAAGCTATCATCCTTAGCAAACTAATGCAGGAACAGAAAACTAAACACCACACGTTCTTACTTGTAAGTGGCAGCTAAATGATAAGAATTTATGAACACAAGAAAGGAAATAACAGACACTGGGGTCTACTTGAGGGAAGAGAGAGAGGAGCAGAAAAAGTATTCAGTACTGAGCTTAATGCCTAAATGATGTAATAATATATACAACAAACCCCTGTGACATACGTTTATCTATATAACAAATCTCCACATGTACCCCCAAACCAAAACCAGAATTTTTAAAAAAAGATTATTTTCAGACAAAAATTGAGAAAATAAATTACAAGCAGACAAAGTCAAAAAATGTGAAAGAAGTTCTTCAGGGAGAATTTTTATAAGGACAAAAATAAAATACAAAAAAGAAAACTTCTTTCTGAACAAAAAAAGGAAGATATCCAGAAAGTTTTTTTTTAAGTAATGCAAGAAAGGACATTTCTCATTTGTGATTGCTCTAAAAGAAACTGCTTATCTACAGTTTAAAAAAAAAGTAGCAAGATGATAGATTTTAATTCAAACATATAATTATATTGAATGTAAATTACCCAAACACACTAATTAAGAGACAGATTGTTGAAATGGATTTTTCAAAAAGCAAGATGCTTTATAAAGAAAACACACTATAGTTATGTAGACATTAAAAGGAAGGGAAAAGATATATCATGAAAATTCTAACTTTAAAATACTTGGTTGGCTATTTTAATGTCAAAATAAATTTTATAACAAGAAATATTACCTAGAATTGTCTAAAATCACATAAAAATGAAGGGGTACATTCTCCAGTAGTATATGACAATTATAATTGTGTATGTGCTTAGAATAGAGCTTCCTAATATATGAAAAGAAAACTGATAGAACTATAGAAAAGAGAAAGTAGACAAATCCATAATTATAGTTGGAGACTTCAAAATTGCTCTATCAATAACAGAACAGATTAGATAGAAACATCACTAAGAATATAGAATATTTGAATAACACTTATAATAATGTAGACTCAATGCAATCTCGAAAAAATCCCAGCAGGATTTTTTGGGTAGAAATTAGCAAGTTAATGCTAACATGTATGTGGAATTAGACTTGCAGAGATAATCTAAAATAATTTTGAGGAAAAAATGAATAAATTTGAAGCATTCAAACTACTTGACTTTGAGACTTATTGTAAGTCTACAAAAATTAGCACATTGTATTAGAGAGAAAACAAATGTATAGATAAAAAGAACATTAACAGAGTCCTGAAATAATCACACACACACATATATGTGGTCAATTTTCAACTAAAGTGCAAAAACAAGCCAATGGAGAAAGGATAGTCTTTTCAACAAATGATGCTGGAACAATTAGAAATTCAAATGAAAAAAAAAAAAAATGAACCTCATCCCCTACCTCACACCATACACAAATATTAACTTTAAAAACAATCATAAACTTAAGTGTAAAACATAAAACTATTAAATTTCCAGAACAAAATAAAAGAGAAAAATCTGTGTAATTTTTTTTATTATACTTTATGTTCTAGGGTACATATGCACAATGTGCAGGTTTGTTACATATGTATACATGTGCCATATTGGTGTGCTGCACCCGTTAACTCGCGATTTACATTAGGTATATCTTCTAATGCTATCCCTCCCCCCTCCCCCCACCCCACAACA
>NW_012119598.1:1302961-1303345 GCF_000951035.1 Colobus angolensis palliatus
TTTGAGATACAGCAAACTGATGGGTCTTGACGCTTTATCCAATTTACCAGTCTGTGTCTTTTAATTGGAGCATTTAGCCCATTTACATTTAAGGTCAATATTGTTTTATGTGAACTTGATCCTGTCATTATGATGTTAGCTGGTTATTTTGCTCATTAATTGATGCAGTTTCTTCCTAGCATCGATGACCTTTACATTTTGGCATGTTTTTGCAGTGGCTAGTACCGGTTGTTCCTTTCCATGTTTAGTGCTTCCTTCAGGATCTCTTGTAGGGCAGGCCCGGTGATGACAAAATCTCTCAGCATTTACTTGTCTGTAAAGGATTTTATTTCTCCTTCACTTACAAAACTTAGTTTGGCTGGATATGAAATTCTGGGTTGAAAA
>NW_012119598.1:1303395-1315120 GCF_000951035.1 Colobus angolensis palliatus
GCTGGATATGAAATTCTGGGTTGAAAATTCTTTTCTTTAAGAATGTTGAATATTGGCCCCTACTCTCTTCTGGCTTGTAGAGTTTCTGCAGGAAGATCTGCTGTTGGTCTGATGGGCTTCCCTTTGTGGGTAATCTGACCTTTCTCTTTGGCTGCCCTTAACATTTTTTCCTTCATTTTGACCTTGGTGAATCTGACAATTATGTCTCTTGGGGTTGCTCTTCTCGAGAAGTATCTTTATGGTGTTCTCTGTATTTCCTGAATTTGAATGTTGGCCTGCCTTGCTGGGTTGGGGAAGTTCTCCTGGATAATATCCTGCAGAGTATTTTCCAACTTGGTTCCATTCTCCCCATCACTTTCAGGTACATCAATAAGACGTAGATTTGGTCTTTTCACATAGTCCCATATTTCTTGGAGACTTTGTTCATTTCTTTTTACTCTTTTTTCTCTAAACTTCTCTACTCACTTCACTTCATTCGTTTGATCTTCAATCACTGATACCCTTTCTTCCAGTTGATCGAGTTAGTTACTGAAGCTTGTGAATTTGTCACGCAGTTCTTGTGTCATTGTTTTCATCTCTTTCAGGTTGTTTATGGACTTCTCTACATTGGTTATTCTAGTTAGCCATTCATCAAATCTTTTTTCAAGGTTTTTAGTTTCTTCGCTCTGGGTTCGTACTTCCTCCTTTAGCTTGCACAAGTTTGATCGTCTGAAGTCTTCTTCTCTCAACTTGTCAAAGTCATTCTCCATCCAGCTTTGTTCCACTGCTGGTGAGGAGCTGCATTCCTTTGGAGGGGGAGAGGCTCTCTGATTTTTAGAATTTTCAGCTTTTCTGCACAGCTTTTTCCCCATCTTTGTGGTTTTATCTACCTTTCGTCTTTGATGATGGTGACATATAGATGAGGTTTTGGTGTGGATGTCCTTTCTGTTTGTTAGTTTTTCTTCTAACAGTCAGGACACTCAGCTGCAGGTCTGTTGGAGTTTGCTTGAGGTCCACTCCAGACCCTGTTTGCCTGGGTATCAGCAGCAGAGGCTGCAGAAGAGTGAATATTACTGAACAGCAAATGTCGCTGTCTGAGCATTCCTCTGGAAGCTTTGTCTCAGAGGTGTGCCCAGCCATGTGAGGTGTCAGTCTGCACCTAGTGGGGATATCTCCCAGTTAGGCTACTCGGGGGTCAGGGATTCGCTTGAGCAGGCAGTCTGTCTGTTCTCTGATTGCCAACTCTGTGCTGGGAGAAACACTACTCTCTTCAAAGCTGTCAGACAGGGATATTTACATCTGCAGAGGTTTCTGCTGCCTTTTGTTTGGCTATACCCTGTCCCCAGAGGTGGAGGCTACAGAGGCAGGCAGGCCTCCTTGAACTCTGGTGGGCTCCACACAGTTCGAGCTTCCCAGCTGCTTTGTTTACATACTTAAGCCTCAGCAATGGCAGGTGCCCCTCCCCCAGCCTCGCTGCCACCTTGCATTTAGATCTCAGACTGCTGTGCTAGCCATGAGGGAGGCTCTGTCAGCGTGGGACCCTCCGAGCCAGGCACAGGATATAATCTCCTGGTGTGCCATTTGCTAAGACCCTTGGTAAAGCGCAGTATTAGGGTGGGAGTGACCCGATTTTCCAGGTGTTGTGTGTCATGGTTTCCCTTGGCTAGGAAAGGGAATTCCCTTCCCCCTTGCACTTCCCGGGTGAGACAATGCCTCAGCCTGCTTCAGCTCACGCTTGTTGGGCTGCACCCACTGTCCTGCACCCACTGTCCGACACGCCCCAGTGAGATGAACCCGGTACCTCAGTTGGAAATGCCGAAATCACCCATCTTCTTTGTCGCTCACGCTGGGAGCTGGAGGCTGGAGCTGTTCCTATTCGGCCGTCTTGGCGCCACCCCCCAAATCTGTGTAATTTTGCGTCAGCCAAAGATTCCTTAGATATGACACCAACAGCCTAATCCCCAAATTAAACATGGATAAATTGGACTTTATAAAAAATAGAAGCTTTTGCTCTTTGAAAAGCACTGAGACATGAAAAGCAATAGACTGAGACAAAATATTTGCAAACACCTATCTATGTGTTGTATACAGCAAATATGACAGAAAAAATATCTTTCAAAACTCAGTGAGAAAAACAACACAATTTTTGAAATAGGTAAAAGTTTTGAGCAGATACTCACCAAAGAAGATATATGTATTACAAATAAGCACTTGAAAGATGCTCAAAATCATCATGTCATCAGGGAAATGCAAATTAAACCACAATGAGATATCACTAAATAATTATTAGAGTGGCTTTATAAAAAAGTTGTTGAGGATACAGAACAACTGCAACTATCTCTGCTCTAAAGAGCAACTGGAAATGTAAATGTGAAACATTTCCTCTTTGGAAAACAGCTTGATAGCTTTAGGTTTTACATAAATATGGCATATAACATAGCAATCCCACTCCAAGAAAAGGAAAAGTATTTTCATTTACTTTCACACAAAAATTTGTATACAATGTTTATGGCTGCTTTATTTACAGTTGTCAAAAATGAGGAAAAACACAAATGTCCTTCAATGGGTAAATGGATAAAAATAACTGTAGTGCATTTGTACATTGAGATTCTACTTTGCAAAAAAAAGGTAAGAACTGTTATTGAGATACCCAACAACACGGGTGAATCTCAAAGAAGCCACAATCAAAAATCTACTTTGTAAACTATTATACGTACAAGACATTCATAAAAAGGCAAAAATGTACAGACAAAACAAATCAGTGGTTGCCAGGGATTAGGAATTTGCTACACTGAGTCACCCAGAAATTTGAGGGCTTGATTGAACTATCTTTGTATCTTGATTTTGATGGTAGTTGCATAAATGTATTTTCAAAATGCATAAAACCACATACTAAAAAGAGCATATTTTATAGCATATACATTAGACTTCAATGAACCTTTTTCAGTAATGTTAATTGGAAGCTTTGTGTACCTGGTTAAATTATAAACTTCTCTGCCGAGTGATAAAGCTTTAAACCAGCTTTTTCATTGAGAGATCCCCAAATGTCAGCATCTTAAGGTCTTCTTCTCATGGACATTTCCCTAGAGAGAAATCCTCCCCCTTTCTTTCTAGGTTATTTGAGATTGGTTTTCAGCCATCTGTGAGCTGAAGTGGGAAAGGGACTAGGTGTCTCACAAATCAACATACAGGTTTTCATTTAGGCCTTCTCTTTTCACTACTGTGCCTCAGTTCTGCCCTCAGCTGTACTTGGTGATGCCAAACCTAGAGACAACTGGTTAAACCACCCTGCCAAAAGTACATTTCCATCTTCTCTCAAGGTAATGAAGGGCAGTCGCCTAGCTATACTTAGTAAGGAGAAGGATTTGTTGCTTCTGATACAAACATTCAATCAATTCTCTGTCCACAGTTTTTTCATTAGAGGCATTTGCTGCCTCCAATTCCTAGGTCTTTTCAGGGTCTGTAGTAGGAATCCTTGAACCTTCTTGCTTCATGCTGTCTTCCCTCTTGCAGGCTGGCATTCATCTCACATCTGCTAAGTGGGTTCCCACTCAACCACCAGCTTTCTAGTTTCAAAAATGCTAGTTAACATCCTGCTACTCCTGTAATCTGTTCCCCCAATTTCTTTGTACTGTGGGTTTCACTTGTTTATGTTTTTATTGTCATTGCCATTGGGCTTTCAGGAGGAAGCAGAGACAAATGTGTGTGTTCAATCTGCCATGTTTAATCAAGAGTTCAGGGGCAGGGGGATGTATGTAAAATCAGTGGGGAAAGCCTGGACTATTCAGTAAGTGATATTGGGGCAATTTGGTAACAAACTTGGATTCCTACATACCATTTCCTAAATACATATTTAAATTTTAAAAACGAAAAGAAAATGTACATACATATCAATGTAATCTTGTGATAGGGAAGGCTTTTTAAGCATGGCACATCATACAAAGACCATGAAGGAAAAATTAATAGATCTGAACAGCTAAAAGTGTAAGTAAAAGCGCCATCTCTGAATGATGAAATAAAGTAAAGTTACATATAAAATACTAGAAATATGTTTCTAATATACATGATAAATATAGGATTCAAGTCCTTAAAGCATAAAAATGTCTCAATAAAACAGAAAAACATAAACACCTAATTTTAAAATAGGCAAAAGACATGAAGAGTCACTCACAAAAAGGAAATATAAATACATAAAATGATTACAAATTGTCAACCCTCTCTGTAACAATAAATACTAACTAAACTACAGGCACTGGTAAACTTTTTTTGTTTAAGCACAATACCCAATAACTGACGATGGCACATAGAACTGATTATTCTCATGCAAATGTAAATTTGGCCTTCTGTAGAGCAATTTAGCAACCTGTCTATTAATGATAATTTAGCAAGACAGTATATTAAGCCTTAAATGAATAATATACCCTACAGACAGCCATTCATTTTCTAGGATTTTTTCCCCAGGAAATTATTTTAAATGTATGCAAAGACTTCTGTTATGAAAATATCAATATTTTTTACAATAGCAAACATTAAAAACCATGAACAACTGCAAGTTGATAAAATAAAACACAGTCTTTAGTCTTCTAAGAATAATATTGTAGTTAGAATACTGTTTTGCTGTGGAAAAATACTGGTTATGTATTTCAAGCTAAACCAACAGAATTACACAATTTCCTGTACAGCATGAAACCATTCTGTGAAGAGTACAAGTGTGTGTCCATGTGCACATACGGAATGAGCTGGGAAAAAGCCCATGTGGGAATTCCACAGGGATTATCTCTGAGTGTTAAGATTAAGTGTTTTCATTTATTTTATTTTTATTTAACTTATCACTGTTTTAAATTTTCAGTGATGAATATGTATTTTTAATTAGCAGAAAAACAAAGGATTTTAAAAAGTAGACCCAATCTAGAATAGTAACAAAAATGTAAAATACTTAGCAATACATTTAAGAAGAAATGTAGACTCTACATGAACAAACTTAAGTGGAAGATAAATAAAAGAAGAATTTTACTATCCATCTGCCAACAGATTCATAACTAGAACATATAAGCAGCTCAAAGAACTTAACAGCAAAAAAAAAAAATCTGATTTTTAAATGGAAAGAGATCTAAATGGACATTTCTCAAAAGATGACATACAAATGGCCAACAGGTATTGAAAAAATGCTCAGCATCACTAATCATCAGGGAAATGCAAATCAAAACTAAAGTGAGATATCTCGCCCCAGTTAGAAAGGCAATTATCAAAAAGAAGATACCAGATGCTGATGAGGACTCAGAGAAAGAGGAATGCTCATATACTGTTGGTGGAAATGGAAATTAATACAGGTACTATTACTATGGAAGTTCCTTAAGAAACCAAAAACTAGAACTACCACATGATCCAGCAATCCTACCAGTGGTTACATATCAAAAGTAAAAAGGAAATCAGTATATCAAAGAGATATCTGCACTCCCATGTTTATTGCAGCACTATTCACAATAGCCAAGAGATAAAATCAACCTAAGTGTCCAACAATGGATACAATTTTTTAAAATGTAATATACACACAATGGAGTATTGTTCACTCTAAGAAGGATGGAAATCTTGTCATTTGCAGCAATATAGATAGAACTGGAGGTTATTCTGTTAATTGAAATACACCAAGCACAGAAAGAGAAATATCACATGTCCTCACGCACATGTTCATATGTAGGTGCTTTTAAAAAGTTGATTTTCTAAAGATTGAGAGCAAATTCATAGTTTCTAAACAACAGGAAGAGAAAAAAGATGAGGGGGATGAAGATAGGTTGATCAATGGGTATAAACATACACACTGACAGAAGAAGTAAGGCCTGTGTTTGATAGCACAGTAGGGTAACTATAGTTAACAATAATTTCTTGTATATATCAAAATAGTTAAAAGAGATTATGTTTCCAACATAAGAAATGAAACAATAAATGTTTGAGATAATTGATATCCCAAATACTTTGATTTGATCATTGTATATTGTATGCACATGTAAAAATATCACATGTACTTTATAAATATGTATGATTATTATGTATAAATTTTAAAAAACAAGACTTTTAGGTAGAAATTACATAGGGAAATATCATGTAACTGGTTGGGAAGTCACATGATTTTAAAGATAATTCATCAAAACACAATTTTTTGGCCATTTATAATGAAATAGTTTTAATTTTGTTTTTAAATGAAAATCATCAGGATTAATGACAATATAGAAAAATGGAATTTACACACTTTAGTAGTGAAATTGTATGTTTATACTGCATTTTTGGAGGACAATTTTACAGTACTTAATAAAAATCTTAACCTTTAAATCAAGAATTTCCCTATTAGGAATATGCCTTAAGGAAATAATTGAAGATATACCCAAATAGTTGTTAAATCAATAATTTTATAATAAATGAAACAAATAACCTATGCTGGATTCATTAAATCCATTGATTACATAAATTACATTATGCCCATACAGTGTAATGTCATCAGAAGTTTCAAGACGTTTTATGGAAGATCTGTAATCAGGTAGCGTTCGGTCAAAAAAAAAAAAAATAATAATAATAAAAAACACGTCTGGGCATGGTGGCTTATGCCTGTAATCCCATCACTTTGGGAGGCTGAGGCGGGCAGATCACAAGGTCAATAGATTGAGACCAGCCTGGCCAACATGGTGAAACCCCATCTCTACTAAAAATACAAATATTAGCTGGGTGTGGTGGTGTGCATCTGTAGCCCAGCTACTCGAGAGGCTGAGGCAGGAGACTCGCTTGAACCTGGGAGATGGAGGTTGCAGTGAGCCTAGATCATGCCACTGCACTCCAGTCTGGCAACAGAGAGAGACTGCATCTCAAAAAAATAGATAAATAAATAAAATTTTAAAAGGAGCCAAGCCAGGTATTTCAAATGGAAATAATTTATTCTAGGGATTTGGGTACACAGGTATCGGAAAACTGAAAAGGAAAGGGAAAAACCGAATTACCCAGACATCAGTCTTTCCTTACAAGACCTCAGACCTTCCTTAATAACTGAAGGAAGCAGCCAGCATTCCCAGAACTGAGGGAATAAAAAGAAAGCAGTGGTGTCAACAGGTCAAAATGGTGGTGAACTAACAATACTCACAATGAGGAGATTTATCATTCAGCCTAGTAATCACTCCTGGGCAAAAATCCTTGGCACAAGGTACAAAAGAACAAACCCTGAAAATTCAGGATCTAGATTGGCATTTTTTGAAATTCGTGAATAGAAGGAAAGTCAAAGGGGTTTTCTAAAGCAGGGCTCCCCAACCACTGGGCTACACATCACTACCAATCCATGGCCTATTAGGAACCAGGCCATGGGGCTGTAGGTGAGCAGCAGGTGAGTAAGGGAAGCTTCATCTGTATTTACAGCCTCTCCCCATCACTCACATTACTTCCTGAGTTCCACTTCCTGTCAGATCAGTGACAGCATTAGATTCTCATAGGAGTGTGAACCCTGGTGTGAACTGTGCAGGTGAAGGATCTAGGTTGTGTGCTCCGTATGAGAATCTAACGTCTGATGATCTGTCACTGTCTCTCATCACCCTCAAATGGGACTGTGAAGTTGCAGTAAAACAAGCTCAGGGCTCCCACTGATTCTACATTATGGTGTGTTGTATAATTACTTCATTATATATTACAATGTGGTAATAATATAAATAAAATATACAATAAATGTAATGCACTTGAATCATCCTGAAACCATCCCTTGTTTCAGAAACATTGTCCATGGAAAAACTGTCTTCCACAAAACCAGTCCCTCATGCCAAAAAAGTTGGGGACCACTATTCTGAAGGCCCTGGAACCGAGGGTAGGCATGTTCAGGCTGCAGTTGGCTGGGGCCTGCCATTCTGCTCTACCAGGGACACTTACTACTCCGTTACTGAAGTTAGCTATGTGGCTGATTACTTGTGTGGGATCCTACACTTTGAAGTTTGTAGTTACCACACATGGATATTTGTGTTGTTCTGTTTGTAAACCCTCCTCCATCCCTACCCGGACTGAAGTGCCTTTGTCATTTGTTGTGAAGGGGGTAGCATAGAGTAGCTCATCCCTGAACTCTGTGAGTAAATCTGGGCCCGCCTGGGAGCTGGTAGATGGCCACATCAGTAATACCAGGTTCCCTCGCAAGTTTTTACTAGCACATCTTGAGACTTCACAGGTAGAACATTTGGATTTTAAGGAATAAGTGGAAGATTCTTCAGTGTTGATATTTTGCATCAAGATCTGTGTATGTATGTTTCCACTGGTAAATACCAGCAAAGTTTATGGGAGATATTTCTGACACAGTATAAATACCCACAGCTTTGAAAGAACATGTCATTTCAATTCATGCTGTGCTAGGGGCTCTTGATTGACAATTCATGTTGTTAGATACTCCTCACAGTGGAAAAATGGGATGCAGGAGTAGCTGTAAATGTGGATGGGCATGTATTGCCTATTTCTTGCTAAATTAACAATTTTGGTCACTCTCCACTGGTGAATGAATCCATATTTAACTCTAGTTGTTTAACCTAATACTTTCTCTACCAAAAATGAGGGTCAAGTGTTGGAATCTCATGAAGGGGAATATGGTGAAAGAAAAAGCAATATCAAGGAAATTTCTCCATCTGGAACTATGAAGTGTGCAGTCATATTTGCTGATGTGCTACGATGAGTGATCATTTGTACCAAAGTTGGAGGTTGAGGATGGCCCCCAGCAATAGCAGCTACTCAGAAAGATGTGAAAATATTAAGGAAGTTAATGCATTACAGCTGGACTTTCCTTCACTGACTTAGGTAAGACAGTATGGAAAGAGATAGTTGCAGTAGAAGAAAATCCACAGCATTGAGCTTAAAATAAAAATAAATTGGTGAATGTAATAAAACAGGAAAGTATTTCTTAGCTAAATGAGTGAAACTGGCAGGAATCTAGGTCTAGCAACTTGAGGAGTTGATACAGCAGGTCAAAATGTAGCCAAATAAAGTCTCCAGAGTCATGAAGAAGAAATCAAAATCACTAACCAAAGAAAAACAGACAAACAAACAACAGAACTACTCAGTAGCTACTATGCTTTCACTTTCTCCGTCAAGGAGAAAATGGAGTGGAGAATATCTACCAGAGGAAAATAAAAACCAGGGGGAAGAAGAAAACTAGCCAAGTCCACTTATTCTGCATTACACAGCTTTTATGCAGAAATAATTTCCAATGTCTATCAGCGGAAAAAAACAATCCTGGAATGTGATAAATGTCAACAGGAATGAAGGAAAGAAGGGAGGGAGAGACAGAGGGAGGGAGAAAGGAAGTGGGGAGAAAGGGAGGAAAGGGGAGGAAGGGGGAGAAAGGGAAGGAGTGGAGAAAGAGGGAGCAGAGGAGGAAGGAAGGGAGGGGAGGAAAGGAAGGGGAAGAGGAAGGAAGAGAGGGGAGGAAAGAAGGAGGAAGGAGAGGAAGGAAGGGGGAGGAAGGAGAGGAAGGAAGGGGGAGGAAGGAAGAGAGAGAGGGAAAGGGAAGGGAGGGAAGGAAAGGGAAGAGAGGAGGAAGGAAGGGAGGAAGGGGAGGAAGGAAGTGAGAGAGGGGAGGGAGGAAGGGAGGGAGGGGAGGAAGGAAGGGAGCAGGGAGAGAAAAAAGTAGTTCATTGATTTATTATGTGCTAGAAACTGATATCAGTTTCATGTAAGTTAACTGACACTTAAATTTTACAAAACCCTCAAATTTAGCTTTTGTCTATTCCATTTTGAAGATGAAAAATGACATATTATGCATAAAGTCAAACAGCTATTAAGTGGCAGAGCTGGGGTTTAACCTGGATCTATGTGACTTCAAAACCTGTGTTTATTCCACTTTATTACAATATAGAGTTGTAAAACTAAATCTACAGCCACAAACTAGCATGGCCAGGGAAGCAAAGCTTAATAAAGGAAGTAAAATTTCACCTGAGTCTTGAAGGGAATTGAATGTAATTAGACTATAACAAGCAAGAAATCCATCAAAAGCAGTGCTTCAAGAGAACTGTATAGTCTTAAATAATTTTCATGGAAATGAAGAAAGCTTCAAATTAATGATATAAGTGTCCATCTTCAGAAGTTATATAAATGAACAACAGAATAAGCTCAAAGGAAGTAGAAAGTGATAATTAAAGTAGGAGTAGAAATGAAATAGAAATACACACACACACAAAATCAGAGTTAGTCAACCAAGTCAAAAGTTGATCCTTTGAAACTAAAAACAAGACAAATAATCTTTAGTAAAACTTAGCAAGAAAGTAAGAGAGATAATTCAAATAAATGATATTACCTATTGCAAGTGTGTATAACCACAGATATGGTAAGGATGCTATTAACTACTATGTGCCAATGTTTTAAACTTACATAAAATGGACAAATTCATAGAAGAACCTAACTTACCAGAATTAACTCAATAGAAAATAAAAAGTTTAAAAATTCTACATTTATTGAAAGGATTAGATGATGGTTAAAAATTACCCACAATAGGCCGGGCACGGTGGCTCAAGCCTGTAATCCCAGCACTTTGGGAGGCCGAGACGGGTGGATCACGAGGTCAGGAGATCGAGACCATCCTGGCTAACACGGTGAAACCCCGTCTCTACTAAAAAATACGAAAAACTAGCCGGGCGAGGTGGCGGGCGCCTGTAGTCCCAGCTACTCAGGAGGCTGAGGCAGGAGAATGGCGTGAACCTGGGAGGCGGAGCTTGCAGTGAGCAGAGATCGCGTCACTGCACTCCAGCCTGGGCGACAGAGCGAGACTCCGTCTCAAAAAAAAAAAAAAAAAAATTACCCACAATAAAAGTACTAGGCTCAGATAATTTTATAGGTAAATTCTATGAAACTTTCAAGTAACAGCTCATCCCAATAAACACAAACTTGTTCTAACAGTAAAAGGATAATAAAGTGAAGTATTTCTCATATTATTCTATGAAAACAGCATAATTCTCATGCAAAACTCAGACTGATGCATTGAGAAAGGAATATTACTAGCCTGCCTCACCTTTGAATACAAATACGGAAAATCCTAACCAAGATATTTGCAAATTGAATTCAACAGTATATGTAAAAGATTATAGAACATAACCAAGTAGGGTTTATCACACCAAAGCAGGTGGTTTTAATAACAGAAAATCCTCAAATATATTTCATCACATTAGCAGCTTAAAAATTATATGATAGATGCTATAAAAGTGTTTGCTGAAATTCAATACTGATATATAATAAAGACTGTTCATAACTTAGAAATAGAAGGGAATTTTTTTAAGCTGATAAAGACATGTTTTTTAAATGCCCTAAAGCAAACATCACCCTAAATTTCAAAACACTAGAATTATTTTCTTTCAAATCAGGAGTAATTTTATTATACCTCTATGAACATTGAATAGACTGTCTTAGCTAATATAAGACATGAAAAAGAAATTACAGTCATAAGGATTAAAAAAGAGGAAAGAAAATTTTCATTATTTACAAATTATGTGATAAAAGTTATTTAAAACAATAGAAGGGCTGAAAATTGGCTGGTACGTATATATGTATGTTTTCATTTGTGTTTGTATATATGCTTACGTATTTTTTTTTTTTTTTTTTTTTTTTTTTTTTTTTTTAAAAAAGAGGAAAGAAAATTTTCATTATTTACAAATTATGTGATAAAAGTTATTTAAAATAATAGAAGGGCTGAAAATTGGCTGGTACGTATATATGTATGTTTTCATTTGTGTTTGTATATATGCTTACGTAT
>NW_012119598.1:1315270-1339604 GCF_000951035.1 Colobus angolensis palliatus
CACCATGTTGGCCAGGCTGGTCTCAAACTCCTGACCTCAGGGGATCTGCCCACCTTGACCTCCCAAAGTGCTGGCATTACAGGCATGAGCCAACATGCCCGGCCACTTATGTAGTTTTATATATTCAAAGATTAGCTCTATTTCCAAACATTAGCAAACAACTAGAAAATATAATTAAAGAGAGGATAGCATTTACAATAGTCTCAGAGAATATCAAGAATCGAGGCTTGGCACAGTGGCTCAATGCCTGTAATCCCAGCACTTTGGGAGGCCAAGGTGGGAGGACCACCTGAGGTCAGGAGTTTGAGACCAGCATGGCCAACGCGGAGAAACCCGTCTCTAACAAAAATACAAAAAAGTAGCTGGGTGTCGTGGTGTGCGCCTGTAGTCCCAGCTACTCAGGAGGCTGAGCAGGAGAATCACTTGAACCTGGGTGGTAGAGATTGCAGTGAGCCGAGATCATGCCACTACATTTCAGCCTAGGCAACAGAGCAAGACTTTCCTTCAAAAAAAAAAAGAATTAAGGATTGATACACTGATACAGTTTGAATATTTGTCCCCTCCAAATCTCACGTTGAAATCTGATCTCCAGTCCTGGTGCAGTGGCTCATGGCTGTAATCCTAGCACTTTGGAAGGCTGAGGTTGGCGGATTGCTTGAGCTCAGGAGTTTGAGACCAGTCTGGTCAACATAGCAAGACCTTGTCTCTATTAAAAAAATAAAAGTAAAGAAATAAAGAAATGTAATCTCCAAAATCGGATGTGGGGGCCTAGTGGCAGGTATTTGGGTCATGGGGGCAGATCCCTCATGAATGACTTGGTGCCTGTCCTGCATTGAGTGAGTTCTTGCTCTATTCATACAAGATCTGGCTGTTTAAAAGAACATGGCCGTGCTCCCTCTCTTGTCATGTGACATACCTATTCCCACTCCACCTGTTCCTGAGACCCTTACCAGAAGCAGATGCTGGTACCACACTTCTTATACAGCTTGCAGAACAATGAACCAAAGAAACCTCTTTTCTTTATGAATTACCCAATCTCAGGTATTCCTTCATAGCAATGCAAAACATACTAAGACAAGGACTAATGCCAATAAAATATGTGCCAGATGAGAGATATTGCAGGAAACATAAATAGAGAGACAGAACATGTTTGTACAAGGGAGATTTACCATAGAAATGACTATTCCCAAATTGAACTATGGATTCAATGCATTTCCAATTTAAATGACCACCATGTTGGGTGGGGAGTGGGTTTTTTAAAAGTAGAATTTGATAATATTATAAAATGTATATTAAAAAGTAGAAAGTCACAAATAACTGACACTTCTGAGTAAGAAATATAAGAAGTATAAGGAATGAGCAAATTCTTTATTTAGGTATTAGGACCTATTTGAAAGTCTGGCAATTAAAAGAGTATGGTATTAGGGCAGAGACAGACAAATTGATTAATGACACAGACTTAAAGGACCAGAAATTGACCCACTAATAGAACTTTGGGTTAGGACAAAGGTGTAATGTCTGATCAATGAAGAAAACTAAGTCTTGTTCAATAAGTAGAACTGGGGGAAAAGGCATTATGTGGAAAAAAATACAAATTGGCCCTTCATGGCCAAATACCAACTCCAGATGAATGAAGGATTTAAATTTAAAAAACAGAATTTTAAATTTCTTAGCAAAAAAACAATTAAGAGGAATAACTTTTGAGATGAAAAAAATATTTTTGGAAAAGACATCAAAAAAGGATGACTATAGGCCAGGCACAGTGGCTTATGCCTGTAATCCCAGCACTTTGGGAGGCTGAGGTGGGCAGATCACAAGGTCAGGAGATCGAGACCATCCTGGCTAACATAGTGAAACCCCTTCTCTGCTAAAAATACAAAAAAAGTAGCTGGGTGTGGTGGCAGGCGCCTGTAGTCCCAGCTACTTTGGAGGCTGAGGCAGGAGAATGGCGTGAACCTGGGAGATGGAGCTTGCAGTGAGCCGAGATCATGCCACTGCACTCCAGCCTGGGAAATAGAGCAAGACTCCATCTCAAAAAGAAAAGAAATTAAAAAAAGGGTAACTATAAAGAAAAGAGTAATAAATTTGACTATATTAAAATCAAAAACACTTGTTCTTCCAAAACCTCGTAAAAAATAACAAGTTGAAAATGGAAAAGATGTTTGCAATGCTTACACAATGGATTAGTACCAAGATGATATAAAGAATTCATATCAATTTAAAAAGCACAAACAAATATAAAAATGGGTAAAAGTCATGAACAGGCATTTCAGAATTGGATATAACTGATAAATATTTGAAGGTATGTTCAACACTATTAGTGATCTAGGAAATTCAAATCAAGGCCACCAGGAGATACCATTTTACACCTATTTAATTGGCTAAAAATGACAAACCAGTGCTGGAAAGGATGAGGATCCATAAGATCTTTTTTACATTGGTTGAGAAGTAAACCAGCAAATCCCCTACAGAAAAGAGTTTGTCATTATCTCCTGAAGTTAAGCCTTCATGTATCTTATAACCAGTAATTCTATTCTTTGATGAATACCCAAGAGAAACTCTTGCACATCTACAACAGGAAATATGATTAGAACACTCATGGGAGCATTGTTCACAATAACAACCTGATGTAATCCAAATCAATAAGAGGGTAGGGGAACAAACCGTGGTATGTTCACACAATGTGTACCATATTACATATCTGAAAAAACAAATGACTGCAACATATAATGATAGTATGCTAAATTTCAAAGTCCTCCCAAATTACATTTAGCATATTATTTTTCTAAAGTTAAAAACAAAAATTATACGTATAGGAACACATTCACACTTATATGCATATGTGCACATGAACTGTTATGAATATACATGAAAAGAAAAGCAAGGGCATGAATCAACATTGGAACCATGACAATGGTTAAGTAATCTCAAGATGGGGAATAGCAGAATGAGATGTGGATACATGACTATATGTACATTATTTTTAAGGTCCTTATTCTGAGTTGAGGCTTTATGGATGTTTTTATAGGATGAAAACTAATGAATAAATAAATATTAGGACATGCATGGATCAATGAGAGGAATGCGTCAGGAACTAAAGATCATGATTAATCCATTTAATCACAATTGTGGAAGAACAAAAAACACTTGATAGGTCTCTGGAGCAGCTCCATGCACAGGACTCTGAGATGATGGAAATGTCTATATATGTACCGGCCTATGTGGTAGACACTACCTCACATTGAGCCCTCAAAATGTGGTTGGTAGAAAAGAGGAACTAAATTTTCTATTGTATTTAACTTGAAATTATTTCTATTTAAATTTAAGTAGTCACATAATATGAACAACTTTTGGTGGTAGAAGAAAATAAGCAATGTTCAGGGATCAGTGCCCAAGCCATTTACCTGGCTTAAGTAAATAGTCCTTAATGGAAAGTAGCCTAAAGTAAGGTTGACCAAAGTTACTCACCTTGTGGAAAATCTGGTTCACTATTTCCAAAGGGTAGAATATTTACTTTTCTTTCCTCTTTTTGTCATTCTACCAAGAGGGGTGTGAGACACCTTTTCCTATCACCAAACCAAACTGCCTGCTTACAATACTCATTCATTTATTCAACATTGCTTTTTTCTTTCTCCCTCTCCCGAGTTCCCCTCCCCCGCCCCCCGGTTTCTGTAAACAAGCAGGAGTGCTGAAGATACAAGCTACTTATTATTAAAGTCTAAGACGGCATGTTTAGATGTATTTACCTCCTTCTTGCTAATGGCATCATTCAATCACAGTTTAGTAGCTTCCAAGTGAGAAGATTAGAAGTGTCAGGGGAATTGCTCACTGAAACCAGGATATGTGGGGTTTTTAGTTTAAACAGTATTTAAAGGAAGCTGGTGAGCAACAGCTGAGAAGATGAAAGATCAGATCAACTCCTCCCTTTGAAGTAAAGACTACTCAGACTGTGAGTATAACAATGTTCATTACTGTCAGAACTCCAAGTGGCTGTTCCTGACGCATGCTTTAGAATGTATCATAAAATCTATAAAAATATCAACAAGATGCTTTAAAGTGACACAAAACAGCTAGAGTGCCCTATTTGCAGGGACACTGCTGTTTAAAGGCAATCTGCTGGATTGCTTCCCATCTGGGACCAAGGCAAGTGCCTTCCAATCTCTTTCTTCCCTCCTTTCTTTTCTTCCTCCCTTCCCCCCATCCCCAGCCCAGACTAGAAACTAAGATTTTTAATGTTTCATTTCTGCTTCCTTTGAGGGCCAGAAGGAGAAAATGAAGCTTTTCTTGGCTTGCTTCTCAACTCTCCTAAGAGATTCAGAGACAAAAAGATTGCTTTGGGAAAATAATAATGCCAAATGAGCATTAAAATAATAAATGGATTTTCTGGAAATTAGGTTCTCAGAGGTCATGCAATTAAAAGTTAGGAGGAAAACACACCTCAGGCTTGATTGCAGGAGACATTGAGAGCCAGGGCAAATACTTCCACCATCCTTGAAGTTCCATTCAAGGTTTTCAGCATAGGAGCTGCTTGATTAATCTATTTGCATACTTCCAGGACTTGATAACAAGCCAGAGAGTAGTATAATTTCATAGGCACTGATTATTAATAATAACATGGAATGTGATTAGGACTGTGAACATCTAGGGATCACAGTGGGGCACAAGACAAACATGAGTCAGCAGCAAAACATTATTTGAAAAATAACAAACAAAGGCCCAGAACTGCCTGCAGAGATGTTGGGATGCCTTTCATAATACTGGGTGTTGATCTATGAGACTTTGGCCCTGCATAGTTGAAATCAAGCAATATATTTCCTATATACTGTCCTAAGAATTTAGGGAAACCCAGGAACCCTTGGCAGTGTGTGTTTCAGGAAACGTGTTCTCTTTGTGATAAGGTTTACTCCTGGGTCTCTCAGGAAGCAGGATACGTTGTCACTCTTCAATTTTGTCCAGTGACCTCACTCACACAATCTTTGATCCCAAGAATTGGGAGGAACCTTCCAGTGCTTTTCTGGAAACCTATTTGCCTCATTGATGCAGGCAGGAGACAGTCGAGGCTAAGTCTCACATCAGAACCGTGGTCTCCCAACTACCTATTCAGTGCTCTTTAAATAAATAATCCACTAAAAAAAAAAAAAAAAACAAAAAACTCACTTCGTTTTTACCCTGGGCTAGAAAGCCAGATCCATGCAAGAGGACAGAGTTACATATCTTCCTAGTGCAAAATCTTGGGGATCTGACAAACTAGCTTAGAAAGTGCTGTCTTACATTAGACCAACAAGCCATGTTTGAAATATTACGTTTTGCACAAAAGAGTGTCTGGTGAGGAATAGCAGAGTGATACTTTAGAAGCTGATATGTTTGGATGAATTAAACTGTAGTTGATGTCTTCCTTTGAGGAAATTGTTTCCACTTGTTCTCCTTCCCTCCAAGAGAGGATAACCAGAGAAAGACTGTTACACTATGGAATGTGACTGTCTAGGTAGACACAAATGTCCCACTGAAATACTCTCCATCCCCTAGCTGTGTGGTCTCTCACAAACCTTTCTCACAAGAATAGATTCTGCTCCTGTTATTGAAAAACCAGGGATTTGGTCTATGTCCTGCTGTTCACCACACAGAAAGCCAATCACTGAGATGAGTATTGCCAGGGAAGAAGGCTTTAATCCAGTGCCACGGCCAAGGACATGGGAGATAGGTCTCAAATCCATCTCCATGACCAACTAAAACTAGGAGTTCATATAGCAGAGAAGAAATGTAACCATGTGTGGAAAAACAGGAATTTGGTGGGGGGTGGAGGGTGGGGGTAGTGGGGGTGGACAGGAAAGGATGAGAAGCTGATCAATGTGAAGCAGGTGGTCGGTTAGGCAACCATGAAGGGTGAGGGGTCTGGCGTCTTATTTTCCAGATGCAGTGATTTCAGTAAGTTTCGGCTCCTTGATACTATCTGAAAAGGCTGATGGTTGGTTTCCTGAGAAAGGAACTCAGATAAGACAAATGTAGCTTTCTCAAGTTTTAAGACTGGGAGGGCCAATTTCTATGTTTATTCAAAGAAACCATAAACATCAGTGCTATAGGACAATTGGGCCAGTTTCACTCCCAATGAGTACACAAAGGCCTGCATCAGGCGGTCTGTGAGGTCCTCAGATCTAAGGTCTCTGGTTCCATTATTGAAACAGATCTCCTAGCTCTTCTGTTAAACTTTAAAGGCAGTAGTCATCTGCTTCTACATTTGATCAAATTTGATCCTTATTAATAGAATGGCATGGCAGAGTTCCTTTTAAATGTATAAGAGCTTTGCTATTTAATCCCTCAGTCACTTTTTTAAAAGAATATGTCTTTGACTGTAACTCTGCTTCCTGATGGTAGACTTTCCCTAAGTTTATTTTTTTATTCCATAACATGGTAGATGAAAGATGGCCACAAATCCTTCCTACTGAGAGGTGAGGTCCATATCTTCCTCCTGTGGATGTGGCTGGGCTTGTGACTGCTTGTTCAATAAAATATGGCAGCAGCAATGCTGTGCCAGTTTCTGGGTGTTGGCCTTAAAATTTGACAGCTTCTACTTCCTATCTTTAGAATCCTCATCCCCATCATGCCATAGGGAAGCAAAACCAGCCTCGTGGAGGGACCCACATACGAAGGAACTGAGGACCCCAGCCAAGTACCCACCCGAATCCAGCACTAACTTGCCAGTCATGGAAGTGAATCTTCCAGTCCCATTTCAGCCATGCAGGCTGACATCATGGAACAGGAATGAGTCATTCCCACCAACCCCTGATCAAACTGCAGATTCATGAATAAATAAATAGTTGCATTGAGGCAGTTTCTTATGCAGCAATATATACTACTAACAGTAATGATGATAATAAAGATAATAAAGCTAGTATTCTGTAAGCACTTATCAAATTATAGATATGGTACAAAGTACTTCGCATGAGTTATATCATTTAATTTTTGCAACAAAGCAAGGAGGTAGCCACTTTTTTTCCCCTTTATGAAGGAAGAAATTGAAGCTTCACATCACAAATAACAAGTCCAAATTCACATAGCCAGCAAGTGGCAGAAATAAGTCACCAACCTAAATCTGCCTTCACTTTTTCTCTGTTCCACTCCCACTGCATCTCATCACCCTTGGAGATTCATCTCTTGCATGGCAGCATCTATTGCTTCTCTGTAAACGAGGTCCACGTGGGTTTTGACAGTCCTGGCTTCTCACAGGCTCCCATCTGATCTCCATAAGAACATGGATAAATGTCTCCTTGGATCTCCCACCCCTGTGCTACCTCTACACCTTGCTGTTCTAATCACTGTATTGCAATTCATTTGTTTGCCACTACTTCCCGCCTAGGCTTTGGGAGTCTCACAGGAAATAGACTAGGTGGTCTTCTTCTCAAAATCTTTAGTATCTCCCACATAGTAGACTCCGCATAGTATGTTTATCTACATTATTTTTCTGCTTCCATTGAACTTGTTATGTCCCAGAGCAAATCATCATCTTCATTCTCAAGTGATTCCTCCTTTCTTCTTCCCTATCCTACCAGACCTCACCATTCTCACAGACCTGCCAACTCTCTTGCCTTTGAAGCCTACTCTGCTCCTCCAGGCACTGAGTCCTATCATTCTTCAGAATGTCCCTCACTTCTCTCCTGTCCATTGCATTCCCTATTGGGCTCCCACTGCACTCTATGTGGACTGGTGTCATTTTTCTAGGACTGGCCTTCCTGCTTTTTTCTTTTCTCTTCCCATCTATTGTGAATCTTTCTTCACAAAGTCCAGACGTACCTTTTGCTATGGCCTTAATGTTTGCTTCTCCTCAAAATTCATATGTTGAAATCCTTATCACCAAGGTGATACTATTACAAGGTAGGGCCTTTGGGAAGTTATAAGGTTATGGGGTCACAGCCCTTGTGAATGGGATTAATGCCCTTATAAAAGAGATTCCTCGCTCTTCCTACCATGTGAGGACGCAGCTAGAAGGCACCATCGATGAACCAGAAAACAGGTCCCCAGCAGACACCAAATCAGCCGCTTTGATCTTGGACTTCTAAGCCTCCAGAACTATGAGAAATACATTTCTGTTGAGATACCCAGTTTATAATATTTTGTGATAGCAGCCCTAACAGACTGAGACACCTTTTAAATTCATTGCTTGTATCTTATTACTATCCTATCAAAACCCTTCAGTGGCCTGTAACCCCAAAATTACATCTAGCTGTTTAGTTTTGTGAATTGGGATGGTTTCAACTACAAGTAATAGAAAATCCAACTCACACTGGTTTATAAAAAGAAATACAGGATTCATGTAAGAGCCATCCAGAAGTAGGATCGATGGCTCAGGGCTGTAAAAGATCTAACTTCTTTCCATCTCTCCAGCATTGGCTTCATGCTAAGGCCGGTCTTTCCCATGATTTAAGTTGCCTAACAGTGAAATCAAGGGCTTCATGCTTCCCCAGTGACTCCCAGTGAAAGACGTAGTCCCTGTATGTAGGTGGATGGGTGTATGTGTTTTCAAAGATTTAAAAAAAAAAAAAAAAAAACCTTTCCCAAAATCATCGAATAGACCTTTCCTTTCAATTCTTTTTTGGGCTAAAGTTGCTGTGACTTACAATAAGGGTTTAACTTTTGCTTGTTGCACGTGTCTGATGTGAATTGGCTGCAGTTCTGTTTCCTATCATCTAATTCTAGGGCCCCTTATCTGGGACATTGCCAGACCTATCCCTGGGCTCATTTTCATTAACCAAAGTAAGTCCACAGCAAGCCTTGCATCAACAGGGTCCACGGGAAGGAAGGAAGTATTATGAAGACTCACAGATCTACCTACTCTGGGGTCATGGACCCATTCCTGAACTTGCTATCAGCAGTGGGTAGATATTATCCCTACACCAATCAGGCATACCCCATAAGCTAAAGTCTGGTCTCCAAGAAGGTTTTCTGTAACCCAATTGGAAAAAGGAAGCTGAAGACTTAATCATTTAACCACTTAACCAAGTGTCCAATATACTTGGCATTCAAGGTCTTTCATGTTTCTTTTCTCCCAACCCAAAGATCCAGTCTTATCTCTTTCTGCTCTCGCAATCATCCATGAATGCTTTCTTCTAGAGACAGACATTCCTGACCTTTGCTGACATTGGTTGTCACAGCCTGGCCTTCCATCCTGGCTACACCCTATCTCTTTCTAGAAAGCTCTCCCCTCTCACTCCCATCCACTGACATTACTTTTCCTCTGACTTCAAACAGCACTTATTCACATAGACTCATAAAATGTGATGCATTCAAGGACCTTAAAAATAACTTAGTTCAGGCCAGGCGCAGTGGCTCATGCCTGTAATCCCAGCACTTTGGGAGCTGAGGTGGGCAGATCATCTGAGATGAGGAGTTCGAGACCAGCCTGGCCAATATAGTGAAACCTTGTCTCTAACAAAAAATATAAAAATTCACTGGGTGCGATGGTGCACACCTATAGTCGCAGGTACTGGGGAGGCTGAGGTGGGAGGATCACTTGAGCCCAGGAGGCGGAAGTTGCAGTGAGCCGAGATTGCACCACTGCACTCCAGCCTGGGCAACAGAGTGAGACCCTGACTCAAAATAAAAAAATAAATAAATAGCTTAGTTCAGCATTACCTAAACAGGAGACACACCAGTCCTTTAAGATGGTTTGTGTCTCCCCGCTAAAAAAAAAAAGTGGTAGAAAAAGTAGGTCAGACACTCTCTATAAGTGTTACAGTCTCTTAATTATTAACAATGTCCATTAGCATACTAGAATTTCTGGAACATTTTTAGGAAATTATTATGATTAATAATTATCACAGTTACTAAATACATTTATTATATAATAAATACACTTAATATATAATATGTAATATAAAATATATCATAAAACTATGATTAAGAAATAATTTAATAGCTAAGAAATTACACTTTAAATTGACATTTTGCAAATGTATTTGTGACTGATTAATGTTATACACAACTAGTAAGTATTCCCTGTTACTTCGGAAAATGCTGATGTAGGCTAAAGCCTCCATTTTATAAATTACATTCCTGAGATACAGATAGGTCTAGTGACTCGTGTCAGGTCACACAGCACCTGTGGTGGAATGGATAAAGATCCAGGTTTGGAGGTAAAACTCAGTTTGAGGACTGTCTGTCTTTTAAGTAGGTGTTTTAAGGTGGATTAACCACAAAACATTAGAAATATTGATGTCCTCGTGTTAAATGAGGATCATAATAATATCCACTTCTCAGTGTTGTTATGAGGATTAAATAAGATAATGTGTAAAAGCATTTTATTTGATTTATAATTCAATACAAATATACTGTTATTACATTTGGAGAGTTAGAACTACAACTCAAATCTCCAGGCTCCCTGTCCAGTGCTCCCTGCCCTACAACATCCTGGCTCTCTGTTGGTCATTTAATTATTTTGCTACCTTTTAGTCATTTGGCCATTTCAGATCTGTGTGCCTATGTCGCCATCAAGACTAGGTGGGCGGGTAGCTCACGCCTGTAATCCCAGTATTTTGGGAGACCAAAGCAGGTGGATCACTTGAGGTCAGGAGTTCAAGACCAGCCTGGACAACATGGTGAAACTCCGTCTCTACTAAAAATATGAAAGTTAGCCAGGTGTGGTTGTACGTGCCTGTGATCCCAGCTACTTGGGAGGCTGAGACAGGAGAATTACTTGAACCCGGGGTGGGGGGTTGCAATGAGCCAAGGTCACGCCACTGCACTCCAGCCTGAGCAACAGAGCAAGACTCCGTCTCAAAAAAAAAAAAACAAAACACTATAAGTTCTTTCAAGACAGTAATGCATCTTCTACATCCACTGTTTCCTCACAGCACCAAGCACAATATTGAATATAAAGTAAGTATTTGAAAAACACTCAATAAATTAAATTTTCCTCTAAAGCCAACTGGAAAATAGTATTCAGTATACAGTAAAAAATTTTTCAGAAATGTACTAATTTCTTAGTCTCTACCTGAATACTAAGAAAGAATGGGAGACAATTCAGTGCCCCAAAAGAAGTATACTATTTACTGAAAAGTTACAAGATCTCTAAATTTGGAAAGGACAGCTTTATTTCTGAGAAGAGTTGCAATCTGCATGCTGGGAAGCAGAGTCACTGGCTGAGATTCAGAAGGGAAGGGTGGGACAGGAGTTTTATGCTTAACAGGCTGGCTAAACACACATAAAGGGGGTTACCTACGTGTGTGATAAGCAAATTTACATGTTACATAAATCCCATGTTCACACAGGGGTGGGATTTAACATTAAAATGCAGCAAAATTAGGCTCTATAGGCACTATACATTAAAAGGTGACACTTAGGACACAAAGGCACTATGTGCGCAGCCTCTGTAAACCAGTCAAAGCCAGTTCATGGTCGATGGTCATTTGTAAGGAAAGAATGCTTTGTGAAACTGGTTATTTGCCATGTCAAAACCACAAAAAGGGATGGGAGTTGGGCCACAGTGTCAGGTGGTGTGCTGAAGTCTGTGGAGGAGTGTCTTCTTTCTTTTCCAGGGGTGGTTTCTATTTAACTCTCAGGAAAAAAGAAAAAGAAAAAAAAAAAAAAGTATACCGAGGAAGGGGGTGTACTGAGGTGTGACCGACTTGCCATCCTGTCACTGCCTGGAAATTTAGTTTTTAAAGTTTTTCTGGAGTCCCCTTGGCCAAGAAGGGCCAGTTCAGTCAGTCAGGAGGGCACTTAGGATTTTATTTTAATTTCACAATATTCATGCAGAGGGAGTTTCAAAGAAAATGAGATAGATAATTTAAAAGTTTGACCTGTGAAAGGAAGGTTTAGGAATTGAGAGTTTTAGTTCTCATTATGAAAAATTCTAATTGTGTTTCATAATGACAAGTCCTGGCAAAGTTAAGTTTCTATGCACAGCTTCAAAACACTTTAAACAAATATACATGGGCACATATATGTTCCATTTCAACAAATATACACGGGCACATACATGTTCCATTACCAGTGCTAACAATTACAAATTCTGGGGAGACTTAAAAATTGGCCTTTATGATTTTTTAGATAGGTGGAACATTTAGATTATCTGTAGTCCTAGGACTTCTTGTGTTTAAATCTTCAGTTTCCAAAATAAGTGGAAAATGTTTCACAATCCATAGAGAAGAGCCCTCACAATCCCAAATTTTCTTTAATAGTCTATGATGAATACTTGTAAGAGCAAATAATTTATTGCCATTACTATTGCAGGATTAAAATTCTACCTGCTTGTATCCCTCAACAGACACTAATGGATAAATTGCTTTGTTTCGGTTTTTGTTTGTTTTTGAGACAGGGTCTTACTCTGTCACCCAGGCTGGAGCGCAGTGGCACAATTTCTGCTCACTGCAACTTCTACCTCCCAGGCTCAAGCAATCCTCCCACATAGCTGGGACCATAGGTGTGCACCACTGTGCCCAGCTAATTTTTGTATTTTTTTATAGAGAGGTTTCGCCATGTTGCCCAGGTTGGTCTTGAACTCCTGAGCTCAAGCAATCCACCTGCCTCAGCTTCCCAAAGTGCTGGGATTACAAGCATGAGCCACCATGTCTCGCTCTGAAATTCTTTTCTGAAGCTAACTTTAAAAATTATCTTTATTCTACTTATTTGTTTGATATCTCCCTTTATGCAATTCATTAATATGTCCAGGTAAATGGATTCATGGAACATTAATGAATGGCATGTTTCCCACAGCCTTTAAAAATTCTGGAAATATTTTAAATACAAGACCTGAATTTTTGCCAAAGTTGTATTTAAAAGTTTAATTAGTTGAAATACAATTTCATCACATGTATCAGTCAGGATAAGCTAAGTTATGCTACAGTAACAAAACTTTCCTAAATCTCAGAAGGCAGCCATTCCTTTCTTGCTTTCACTGTGCATCCAACATGGGTGGCAGGTGGCTCTGTTCATCTTAATCACTCAGGACTCAATCTGATGGAGGCTCCATTTCAACGTGTGCTTCCACACTCACTGTATGAGTGAAAGGGCAAGCTCTAGTGACTTATACTGGCAATTAAATGCTTCTGCCCTTGGCAAAAATGCACATCACTTCTACTTCCATTTCATTCACTAAAAACAATCTAATCATGTCCAAGTAAATCCTATCAAATTTTTGTTGTTGTTGTTTGATTCTTTCTGGCTTAAACTCTACTCCTGAATAGTCCAATACATCAGTCACTAGCCACATGTGGATAATGAACTCTTGAGATGTGCTAGTCCCAGTTACAGTAAGTAAAAACCACACACTGTATTTCTAAGACTTACTACAAATAGGAATGCAAAATATTTCATTAATCATTTCTTCATATGGATTACACATGGAAATAATATTTTAGACATACTGGGATAAAATGTATTATTAAAATTAATTTAACATGTTTCATTTTATTTTCATGTCACTATCAGGAAATATAAAATACGCCTCACACTGTCTTTCTATCGGTAGTTTTCTGTTTTTTTCAGGATCTTGTCAGTCAGTTCAAGGGTCTGCTCTTCCTCTTCTCTCATGGACCAACTCCAGGTAGACTAAGTGTGCAAGGCATTCAGAGTGAGGGGCTTATCTGGCACAGGCTGTCCTTTGTTCTCCTCCATTATCCATGGAGTTGTACTTCATCCCACCTAGTCTTTCATGGGCAGCCTCTAGACTCAATGCACCCTCAGCTGAGGTCAGTACTTCTAGCAAGTTTTCAACTTAGAGTCCATGCCTGAGCGCTGACAAGATCGTCTCAGTGAGACAGAGGGGCTCTGTGAGGCTTCTGTCCATTTCAGGTCCACTTGCCTTTCTTAACAATCGATGGCCCATTGTTCTCTTACTGTAGTAGACACAGCACTTCTTTACAACACTGACAATCTCCCAGAGCAACTCCCTCAAATCTATGTGCATTTTGTTTATTGTGATAATAGCCATTTTTAAGTGAACAGTTCTGTAGCATTAGATACATTTACACTGTTGTACAACCACCACCATCGCACACGTCCAGAACTCTTTCATCATGCCAAACTGAAACTCTGTACCCATTAACTATGTGCATTTTTTTTGCCTTTTGGAGACAGGGTCTCACTCTGTCCCCCAGGCTGGAGTGCAGTGATGCAATCTTGGCTCACTGCAACATCTGCCTCCAGGGCTCAAGCAATCCTTCCATCTTAGTCTCCTGAGTAACTGGGACTACAGGTGTATACCACCACACCCGCCTAAGTTTTGTATGTTTTATAGAGATGGGGTTTCGCCATGTTGCCCGGGCTGGTCTTGAACTCCTGAGCTCAAGCGATCTGCCTGGCTCAGCCTCCAAAAGTGCCGGGATTACAGGTGTGAGCCACCATACCCAACCAACAATGTGCATTTTATTTTTTATTTTTTTTTTTTTTTATTTTGAGACAGAGTCTCACTCTGTCACCCAGGCTGGAGTGCAGTGGCATGATCTCAGCTCACTGCAACCTCCTCCTCCTGGGTTCAAGTGATTCTCCTGCCTCAGCCTCCTGAATAACTGGGACTACAGGCCTG
Organism: Colobus angolensis palliatus; assembly: GCF_000951035.1. Lineage (NCBI taxonomy): Eukaryota > Metazoa > Chordata > Mammalia > Primates > Cercopithecidae > Colobus > Colobus angolensis. Next base: position 1,329,789 of record NW_012119598.1, read on the forward strand.
TGCCACCACGCCTGGCTAATTTTTTTATTTTTAGTAGAGACAGGGTTTCACCATGTTGGCCAGGCTGGTCTCAAACTCCTGACCTCAGATGATCTGCCCGCCTCAGCCTCCCAAAGTGCTGGGATTATAGGCATGAGCCACCACACCCAGCCACAATGTGCATTTTAAAAATCATCTCTTTCTCGCCCCGGTGGAACTCAATTCAGGGCTAGGCCATTGGCTTTTTCTTTCATAAGGCACACCAGGGATTCAATCTACTCTCAGTTCTTCTCTAGAAACTTCTCTTCCTCAAGATCTATGAAGGAAAACCAGCTAAGCCAATACTTTTGGCCTGTAGTTTGCGAATAGTGTGTCCATATAATTTTTTTATCCAAACTTTTAAGAGTACAGAGGGTTGCTGTAATAACTATATTAACAGGGACAGCAAACAAACTTGGGCTATCCTAGGCAAATTGAGATATATGAGAAACTATTTATAAATAAGCAGTTCTCAAAGTACAGCTCGGGGACTCCCAGGGGTTCCTGAGGCTCCCTTGGGAGGTCCATGCTATGGTTTGAATGTTTGTCCTGTCCAAAACTGATGCTGAAATTTAATTGCCATTGTAACAGTATTTAAGACATGGGACCTTGGAGTGGTGATTAGTCCATGAGGACTCTATGCTCATAAGAAGGATTAATACCTTTATAAAGAGGCAAGTTCAGTTCAGTCCTGTCTGCCTCTTTGCTTGCTGGCCTTCCACCATGGGACAATACATCAAGAAGACCCTCACCAGATGCCTGCACCTTGACCTTGGACTTCCCAGTCTCAAGAATGGTAAGAAAATAAATTTCTGTTTATTATAAATTACCCAGTCTCAGGTATTCTGCTACAGTAGCACAACATATACTGTAATAGTCCACGATGTCAAAACTACTTTTATAATACAAAGATAATGTTAGCCTTTTTCACTCTCATTTTCTCAGGAGTATGCAATAGATGTTTCCAGAGACTGCATGACATATGAGGTCATTACTCTGGTACCTAAAAGAATATATGTTTTGTTTTCTTGAGTTTTTTAAGAAAGTTTCAAGATCGCAGGTTTACTGTATGAACAAATACGTTTTCAGAGATTAACTCTCTTTTCTCGGGGCTTCAACTGAACTTTTACCAGATACCTTTGGCTATATCTGCTATAATGTCTAATTATTGTCCAACTTTGAAACTCCACAGTTGCCGTAATGCTCATATGAAAATTTAAGAAGAAAATAGATTTTGTTGTCCTTTGCAATTTTAGTTTTTTAAATCATCACTTTTAATTTCTAATAAAGTAAATACCAATATATATAACCTACCCTATCACCTCCTCCACCCAAAACAATCCTGGGATCCTCAATAATTTTTAAAAGCATAAATGAGTCTTGAAACCAAAAAGTTTTAAAACTGTTATAGATGTATTTTATGTTTAGTCTTTGGTATAAAAAATACTTTAATTCCCTCAAAAAACATACCTCTTACAGTGAAACAAAGCTTAGCTTTCAACACCATCTGCTCTTCTAGGGGCTTTAAGAGTTTATCTTGCATGGCAAAGACCAAGACTTTGATTCTGTTTTCAGCAGTTCAGTTTCCCTAGTGATGCCTTTTCAATAGTAAAGGGGCTGAGGGAATAAATGGACTTGGAGAGAATTAAAAATCATTGTTTAATAGTTCAAAATATTATCCTTACACATCTATAAATCACATTGTGATGGAAAGATGGTATCTGACCAGGACCCACAATTCAGAACACCCACAGTCTGCATTGTCACTCTCAGCATTTTGAAATGATCAAAAGATATGTGAATTCAGAATACGGCCTGAGAAATGAGTATTTCTAACTGGAAACTTGACTTCAAACCTCTATAAAGAACCCTAGCCATGGTAAAGTGAGTTAGGCCACATGCTGCCTGACTGCTACAAGGATTCCTTAACTACAAGACAGCAACTACTTAACCCCATTCTCTTTAGAGGCAAGTAAGTATGAGGATCCCCACTTTGTGATCCACATATCTCAGTGGTAGAAAAGCTGAAAGTTTTCTGAGATGGTTACATTTCTGGTATGTTCACTTCATTATTTCTAGGTTACAAAAATAATTCTAAGATAAAGTTAATTTTAAGAAAAAGAAAGGAGGTAGGGAGTAAAGTTTGCTCAAGTAAAGTTTATGTTTCCCCAACTAATGTTCCTTTCCACAGTAATCTTGCCCAACATTAATACTGGGGTAACCCAACCTAAGCAGCACTCTAACACTCTACCATTGTAGTGGTGGTAGAGGTGCTTTACCTCTCTAGGTCAAGAGGCTAGCAAAGTTCTCCATTCACTCCTAGACAATAGCCAACTCAGCCTACTCAGTCCCCAAGACAGTAAGTACCCAGCCTGCCAGGATCTCAGCACCTCCTAATAGCAGATGGGATCTGGAATCAGCTAGCAAGCCTATTAGTAACACGTCCCAGGAGGGCTCTAAGGACCCTATTGGATCTTGCTTTAACCAATCAAGCAATCCAAATGGGCTTCAGTGAGACCAGCTGACTCCCAACCTCCTGGCAGTGAATCATGTCAGTGCCAGGAGATAGTCTGAAAGACCCTTTTAAATAACAAAATGAGACCAGTCAGTCCTCACAATTCCACTGCCATTTGAACACTGTCATTTGAATGACTGGGATATCCTTAGAATAAGCTAAAATTAAGTCAGCTTCCCTAGTCCAAGCCACATTTGCTCTTGGTTAATTCCCTTCCCCTCCCAGACCACCATTTTGGTCCCCAAATTCCTCACTGTATAAGTGCATGTCATCTAGTCTTTTGCTTCCTCATGTTCACTCAGCCTCTAGTGTTCCCCAGTCCTTGATCCTGCAGAGAGATCTCACTGAAGTCACTGTTGCCTCATCTCTTGGCACCACTGGCTGCCTCGGCCCCTCAGCATCAGCATTGGCTATAGCATGACCTCCATCACACCTGCCACACATGACAAGAGCCATAAAGGCTCCAGTCCCCAGGTTCAACCTGTCTAGACACACAAAGACTCTGGCTCCCCACCCCATCTACTTCCACATTCAGATGTAGCACTGTACCACTGGGCATAAGTCTCTCTCCCCAGAAGTCAGTTGAGGGAGATAGTCAACAAGACACTGAGACAGGGATGAACCTTTGATAAGAGTCAGGATGAGGAGAGAATCCAGTGAATGAATTTTCCTCCCTTTTTCCCAATAACAAAAAATGTTCTGAGACACAGTACCTGGGATAGCCTGCACAAAGGGGGCCATACAGCTAAGTAGCCTGCTTCCTTTCCTCTTTTCCTGCCTTACCTCCCCCCTATTTTCCTCACTCTTACAGCCCTGGGACTGCACACCTCTGTGCCCACTTCCCAAGTAAGGCATTACTGCATAAGCTTTGCTTTGAGTTCTGTTTTCTGGGAAGTCTAGGCTAAGATATTAGAATCATGACGTAATTTAGACATGGATAGGTTTCAATCAATTGTTCTTCTCAAGGAATAGATAGAAGATGTTGATGGGAAGGTGTTTGAAGCCACACTTGGTGCACCTAGAGCAAGAAGAGGTCAAAGAACAATGAGAAGTCTTGGAATAGTGTTCATCTATCTGGCAGCTGTTGGTATGGCCTCTTGTAAATGCAAATATGCTGGGACTCCACTTATTTCCGTTGTTCAATCCCATACTTTGTCCAGTCTTTGACTGCTCTCCTGCCTCTCTTGACTCATGCAGTTTGTCTCACCTTTACTGGCTCTTGCCATCTCCAGATTTGCGTTGCACCTGTGCTCTATGTTGCTCAGATTGACTTTCTCAGGCTTCTGGCTTCTCTTCCTCACCTGTGGCCCCATGTTCTGGCATGCGACAGCCCTGACCCACTCCACATGCTCAGCCAGCCAGCTCCATACATCTCAGCATGTGGCCATAATACCCTATGCCCTTGAGTAGAAAAGAAATCTCTAGCCTGTGTCACAATGTGGGGAAAATGGTAATGAGATGATATTACAGGGAATGAAACTTCTCCCGTGTGCACATATTAGTTTCATACTGCAATAGGAGGGCCAGGCTAGAGAAATGAAACCCTTCAATTAATGCCAACTGGATACTATGTTCTGGGTTTAAATTTTGTCAATACAGACGAAACTATTTGGAAGGGAGAAGAGACTCAACCTTGTGAATGGATAGAATTTTTGTAACATTTATGCCTACATAGTTTTTCACCAAAAATTTATCAAGCAGGCACATTTTAAATGAAATGCAATAATTGCAATTGGTTTCAGGTTAATTGACTAAAGATAGCAGTATATTTGGGGAACAAATTGGTAGCTGGAAATTGATCTGACTTAGAATATTAGAGTTGGGGGAAAGATTATTTTTTTTTTATTTTTATTTTTTTTTTTGAGACAGTCTCACTCTATCACCCAGGCTGGAATACAGTGGCACAATCTCGGCTCACTGCAACCTCCGCCTCCCAGGTTCAAGTGACTCTCCTGCCTCAGCTTCCTGAGTAGCTGGGATGACAGGCACACAGCACCACACCCAGATAATTTTTGTATTTTTAGTAGAGATGGGGTTTTGCCATGTTGGTAAGGTTGGTCTCAAACTGCTGACCTCGTGATCCGCCTACCTTGGCCTCCCAAAGTACAGGGATTACAGGCATGAGTCACTGCGCCTAGCCGAAAGTTTTTTTTTTAAGGAGACAGGAAGTGAAGGTGAGAAAACTGAAGTGTAGCGACTGCTAAGTGACCAAACCTGGTCTTGACCCAGGCCTCATGCCTCCCAGGGTAGAGGGTGGGGTTGGTGAAGCCAAAGGCAGGTTAATCTTTTGGGTCAAAGGACATTTGTATTGTCCCTGGGCCTCTGGGCCATCTCAGCCCATGATGTTCTTCTGTCAGCTACCAAACACGGGACATGAAAATGGATTTGTTCAAGTGATTCCAAGCCTTGGCACCTTTCTAAATGAGCCAGTGACACAGTGCCAGGCAAGACGCAACCTCCGCAAATGAATTAATTAGACTTTCAAAAAGAGCAAGCAGGCTTGCAATGGTGTTTTATTACACAGTTTTCTAAGTGGTAATTGAAAAAGAAGCACTTGATTTTAAATTCCCTCCCTGAGGTGTTAATTGTAGCAGGGAGGGACTGGGGAGATGGAGAACCCTTTGTAAAGTGAATCGCTTCCTTGCTCAGGACCCGATGGTTACAGACTCTTTTATGCTTGTTTTGGGAAATTGAAGGAGAAGAGCAGGTCACAAGGCCGGCCATGGGAGCTCCAGCCATCACTGTAATAGAGAAATTTTGAACACGGTCCCACAGTGCTCTGCTTCCAAACCACTATAGATCAGGTTAACATGAATCAAATTTTTAAAAAGCACTGAACTTGATCCTGCCATTGTGTTCTGGGTAGCCTGTCATCTGTCTTCCAGTTCTCTCCTTTCTCCCTTTCTTTCCCTCAAGAAAATCTAGTCTCTGAGCTACTATTCAACCCAATGCCCTTCAAGTTCCTTAAGATTTGCTGAGCAGCTACAACATATGAGCCATTCAAGAGCTACAGCAGTGAATAGGATAGTCTGTCCTCCTACAAGGTGTAATAAGGGGAAGACAGGCATATGCCTTGAGTCTGAACAGATTCACGGTCCCCGTGGTGTAAGAAATGAGAAAATGCAGTGTAAATGATAAACCAGGGAAACTGAAAGACTTCTGCATGACACTTTTGACCCACCTAGGATTGGGGTCAGAGTTGAAAGTTATGAAGAAATCATCCAATCAAATCCCTTCACTAATGCTGCCCAGACACAGTGGCTCACACCTGTAGTCCCAGCACTTTGGGAGGTTGAGGCAGACGGATCACCTTAGGTCAGGAGTTTGAGACCAGCCTGGCCAACATGGCGAAACCCTGTCTCTACTAAAAATACAAAAGATAGCCAGGCTTGGTGGTGGGCGCCTGTAATCCCAGCTACTCGGGAGGCTGAGACAGGAGGACTGCTTGAACCTGGGAGGCAGAGGTTGCAGTGAGCCGAGATCATGCCATTGCACTCCAGCCTGGGGGACAAGAATGAGACTTTGTCTCAAGAAAAATAAATAAATAAAATAAAATAAAAATCCCAAATCCCTTCATTAATGCTGTAGTGTCCTTGGACACCTGGGATTTCAAATATGTAAGATCAGTAAGAGCATAGGTCCTGGTGCCAGGTGACATTTTGAGTCATGGCTCTACCACGTGACCCTGGGCAAATTACTTACCCCTTTTCTGTGTCCCAGTGTCCTCATCTCTAAAATGGAGATGATAATAATACCCACCTCTTAGGTGGTATGTATTCATGAGAGCAGAATACATTTATACACGTAAAGCACTTATAATGGAGCCTGGCACATGGGAAATGCTATCTCTTTTCAAACTGGCTGAAGGACTGGTAGAGCCTCACAGAGGAGAGGGATGGAGAGGGACCCACGGGAGCCTCTAAGGGGTGGCAGAGGACTTTAGGAGACACAGCACAGGACCAAGCCATGCAGGTGTCCAGCACAACAGGCACACACACATTTCCCTGACAATAAGCCCACTCACCACCAACCTCACTTCTGTACAAGGGAAAAAGAAGAGTAGAAAAAGGAACCGGGATCAAATGAGAATTTATATCAAAAGCACAGAGGAAAGAAAAAACTGGCAATGACCATTTATCTGAAAGTAAGTAAGTTTTTTTGCTACGGACACAAGAGAGCTTAAGAGCCAAGTCCAGCTCAGTTGCAGAGAAAAAGGTTCTATTTTGCAAACTGAGTTGATGGTTGAAATTCATACCCAAGAATCAGATCAATGAAATTGCCCCATGCCTTGCTCACTACATTCCTGCTTTCTGTTTCCGCAGCTGCTTCCTCTGGTCATTAATGTGTCAGCTCCCGCTGTGCCTCAGTCCTGCTGCTCCCCGGAAGCCCCGCCTTGCAAACCACAAAATGTACCCAGCACTCCCTCGCCCAGCCTGGGTTGGCAATGGCCCCACAGGACACATGGGAATGAGGATCTTTAAGTCTCAGATGCCTCATGAATAAAGTGGATGTGATGGTGCCAAACCTGATTGAAAAGTGGGGAATCAGCTGACCTTTCCCAGGGATTACAGCATCACCTGCTGTGCAAGGGTTTTTGTGATACATTAAGGCAGTAGTGCATGTACAGTACCAGGAGTAACATTATTTTATTTTAAATAATGAAAAAAGTGTTCAGGAAACAAATTATTATGTTGTAATTATTATTTTGTTCCTTTGGTTCTAAGATCTCTGATGTTGCAAAATACAGATACACATGGGTTTCTGTGAGGGCACTTCCATGGAAAAGAATGTAGAATTGTACATAGGAAAGCTGGGAGAGATGAGGGCAGCTAGAAAGTATTCTAGCTAAACATAAGAATAGCCTGGAAGACCAGGCATGGTGGCTCATGCCTGTAAACCCCGTGTTTTAGGGGTCTGAGGAAGGAGGATTGCTTAAGCCCAGGAGTCTCAGGCTGCAGTGAGCCATAATCATGCCACTGCACTCCAGCCTGAGCAACAGAGAAAGAATCTACAAGTAAAAATAACAACAAAAAAAACCTGCCTGAAGTTTCAAAAAATCCCATTGCCCAGGGCACTCCACAACAATTACATCAGAATTTCTAGGGATAGGTTCCAAACATGAGTAATTTTTAAACCCCCAGGTAATTCCAATGTGCTGACAAGGTTAGGACCCAGCTCTGCAGTTTAGATCTTTGCTTCTCAAAATGCGATCTTGGACAAGCAGCATCAGCAACCCATGGAGGGTGTTTGTTAGAAATGTGAAATCTAATTTACATTCTCACCAACTACCTATTGGGTCATATGCTCACTACCTGGGTGATGGATCCATACCCCAAACCTCAGCATCACACAATATACCCATGTAGCAAACCTGCCCATTTACCCCCGCGTATCTAAAAGTTGAAATTATTTAAAAAAAAATAAGAAGAAGAAATGCAAAAATCTCAGGTGTCAACCCAGATCTACTAAATCAGATCTGCATGGGAACAAGTTCCCGTCCTCTGCGTTTTTTGTGAGGACCAAATGAGCCTATGCATGTCAAGGACTGTTGCAGATATGCCTCTGCCGGGACATGGGAGCTGTACTCTCTGTGGCTGGCTAAGCTTTGGCGATCCCTGGGCCTCGGTTTCCTCTCTGGTAAAACAGGACGCTGAGCTAGACGATCACAGCCCTGGCATCGGATGAGTCTTTGGGGCTTCTGCCCAAAGCAGCCCCTGATAAGCCATGGTCCCTCCCCCACCCCCGGCCCTGGCTGGGATCCCCAGGGTGTCCTGCTGAGGAGTCCTACCCAGGAGCGACTGAACCTGGCAAGAGCTAAAAATTAATTCCCTTCAAATCAATAATTTGCAATTAAGCACAGAAGACACTAAAGCCAAGGGGGGCCGGCTTCTGGAGAGAAGACAGCTGAGCACTTCAAGCCTTTGGAACTGAGAAGGGGGGGATGCCCAACCAGTTCCAAGCAAACAAATGAACATTCGGTTCCATTGTTTATGAGGAAGCAAGCAGAGGGACTTAAGTGGTACTTGAAGAGTGGGGGGGAGGGGGGGGAATCAAGAGATTATATCAGCAGGACTCAAAGCCAGAAGCTAATTTACTCTCAGCAGCCCTCTTTGCTCACACACTTCCCATGGCTCGGTGCCCCTACCTCACCATGCTGGGGCCCTCTGAAGCCTTTACAACAGGGCTTCACAGTTTGCTGGCTTCAGGCAGCACCCAGCTCATGAAAGAATTGGAAACCTGCCTGGGTCCCCGCCCCATCCTCAGCAGCAAGTGTCAGACCAGCCTGGGTGAGTGCCAGGCGGGCAGTGCCAATGGGGAGTACAGATATGACAGAAGCAGAAGCTCAGTGGAGCCAGGATGGAGAGAAGGTTGATGCTCCACAGTGATCGCTGCAATCTGGCGCCCAGAGCCATCCCATAGATCTCCAGAGATGTGTGGGGATCTGCAGAAATCCTTGAAACAAAATGGAAATGTGTTTAATTTTAGAAGAAATGGATGCCATGCAGCCCTGGGAGGTGGAAGAGGCAAAAATACAGTATAAAAGAACCACAGCTCTGAAAAGACAGGAAATTCAATGTATAGAGATTGTCAAGCCAAATTTGCTGCTTTTTTGAGTTTCCACAAACCACAGTAAAACAAGGAAGGGAATGCCATTTTTTCTTCCATAACAATTAAAAAATGACTTTCCTATGAGTCCTTAATAAGTCAAAGCTGAACTCCCTGCCAGAAAGGACAGGGAAGGGAATGATACTTATTGAAGGCCTACTGTGTGCTGGGGTCTAGGGGCTTTAAAACAGCATCTCATCTGGTCCTCACAGTCCCATCTGGAGGAAGATTTTAGTATTGCCTTCATTTTACCTGGGAAGAAATTGCCCAGGATTGATGGCTCAAACCTGAAATAGGAATTGAGCTCTACTCTATGGAAAACACTCATCTGAAACATGAAAGAAAGATACAAAGAACTATAAGACACCACTCCTACTTATGCTGTAGTCGGGAAAGTAAAATTCCCAAAGCAAAAAAAGTAACATCTGGCAAGTGCCACATGGGTAGAGCTGAAAAGAATAGTGGCAGAAGTGTGAATCGGGAGAGATTAGCCAGGACTTGAGTGGACAGAAAGACAGTGCACATTAGGGTTGAGGGAACCTTGAGAGAAAACATGGTTTGAAGGGTGAAGAGGAGGAGAAACATGCCAAGTGAAGGTAGCAGCTGGAACAAAGCCACGGGAATGAGGGTAAACGGGATCTGTTAGATGGTATGAAGACCATTCATGATGCATTTTT
>NW_012119598.1:1339779-1383258 GCF_000951035.1 Colobus angolensis palliatus
CAGGATGGTCTCGATCTCCTGACCTCGTGATCCGCCCGTCTCGGCCTCCCAAAGTGCTGGGATTACAGGCTTGAGCCACCGCGCCCGGCCCATGATGCATTTTTCTTTGAGGATGTTGTGATAACCTGGAATAAAAAGAATTGGCGCTATAAAGTTGTTGTCCAAATCTTTTTAATTGTGAAAGGAATTCTGAACCTGGGATATAATAAGGAAACAGAACTATTTGGTCATCTGACAATTATTTGCTTGTCTTAGGCCAAGACTCTAGGGCACAGCTGCTGACTTGGCATGTTGTTAAGAGCTCAACCTCCTCAGAAAACATGGGACCAAGTTCCAGTCTCCTAATAGATAATATAGAACTACAGACTGAGACTCCTACCCACCTATAACTATATCAGAACATGGCATGCTGTACTGTTCTCCTAAATGTAGAGCAAGGCTCCAGGGAAGGTTTCAAGCATCTCATTCTAGTCCACTGGAGTTATTTCTGTGAGCACCCTTGGAGAAGAGCCAGATGTGCCACAAGTCAACTTTACATATCATTGTCCGAAGAGAAAAGAAGCAAGAGAAACCAGGAAGAAGCTGAAACACACTATGGGAGAAGTTTTGCATCTCATTCTCTGTTTGGGGTAGAGAGGAGGCTGGTTGAGACTTCTCCTCTTCTCTCTTCTTCCTCCTTCCTCTGGAGCAAGACATTCCATCTCCAAGGAGGAAAAATTCTCATCTGGATTGTTTAAATTCCAGAACATTGTGTTGGATGGAGCACTGTTCTACTGGGTGCAGCACCTAACAGAACAAAACATCCCAGGGCATATGAGTGCTGTATCTTAATACCAATGTAGCAGTAACATGAGATATCCCAGGTTCAAAGCCTGTTCGTCTTTTCTCTTCTCCTTCTTCCCTCCATGTCAGAGTGGTCAAGATCCCTGAACTGCTCTGAGCAGTTCTGTTTTCCCTATTTGTATTCTATTTTCGCTTCCCTTTGGATGCACACATACTCTCTCTCTCTTGGGTTAAGGAGTCCTGGGAGGGACAGCATAGGCCAACTCTACTCTCATCACAGAAGCACTTAACTCTGTCTATTCGGGGCTCCTTTTTACTGAGTCTGACTTGTTTTTCCATTGCAGATGTAACATTAAGACTTATATTTGGCTGTGGAGAGGAAAATACAAGAGTTCACATGATTTATTATTTATTTATTTTTATTTATTTAGAGACAGAGTCTTGCTGTGTTGCCCAGGCTGGAGTGCAGTGGTGTGATCTTGGCTCACTGCAACTTCCGCCTCTGGGGTTCAAGCAATTCTCCTGTCTCAGCCTCTCCAATAGCTAAGATTACAGGCATGTGACACCATCCCCAGCTAATTTTTGTATTTTTAGTAAAGACGGGGTTTCACTGTGTTGGCCAGGCTGGTCTCGAACTGCTGACCTCAAGTGATCTACCTGCCTCGACCTCCAAATCATTTCTTGTTGCGGCTATGTTGCCCTGCCTGGTAGAGGGGAAACTGTGGAGGGGACTCAGCCCAGTTCCTGGAGTCCTACATCAGGGTAGGAAATGCTAAATGGAATCTTCCTCATTGCCATGCTTTGTCTCCCCGTGCACCTTCCCTCCTCTGACGAAGACCTAGTGAAAAGGAGAACTACCTAGACCAAGGCAGAATTCAAGTATTTCGGAGTTCCCTAGGCAAATGTAACAGTCACTGCTTCCTAACCCAAGCCCTTAATACGACTCGGTGTCTGGGATGCAGCAGTCACCTGAAATCATCAACTCCCTGGGAAATGAGGAAAATTGGAGGTTCTATGCAAATTCCCCCTTCCCACTTCTCACCCCCTTCTGCAACTGAAGCACACACACAAACGTGCACACACACAACGCGGCTCTACACAAATTAGATTGAGACATTTTCTGGAAAAACAATCCATGGTTCTGTTTCCATGGAAGCAGTCGCAGGTCCCCAGTGGCAGCAAATGGCAGGCAGACGGTGGTGAGGGAGGTCGCGGTGCCGCTCTGGGCCCGCTCCTCGACGCCCAGCTGAGCAGAATGCACAGCAGGAAAGTGGGAGGCAGCAGTGAGCTGCACCAGGAAAACCAGGCCTCCAGGGAGACAGTGAACCCCAGCTGTGCCCCCTCTTTTGGGGCAAATGTACATCTGGGCACTCTGGGCATGGCTCCAGCCAATCAGCCAGGCTTATCCTCCCACAGCTCCTCACAAAAGCCTGCTTGCTTGGAGCAGATGGCAGTGCCAAGACGGAGGCTCCACTGAGATGGAGGCCACCCATGGGGGTGGTGCTGCAAGAATGCTGCTGCTCCTTACAAATGCCCCTTATCCCACCCCCATCTGTAAGACACGCTGCTTGCCTCAGCTCCTAAAGTGAGTACCCCCAAATGTGGTTCGTGTCCTATGAGTGGTCCCCAAGATGATGTGAGGTGGGACATTCATGAATATTCTCTAAAAATTTTAAGTGACATATTTATTGTAATGTGTATTAGAGGAAAAAAAAGGGGGAGGGGGAACTGGGCATAATGGCTCATGCCTGTCATCCCAGTACTTGGGGAGGCTGAGGTGGGAGAACCCCTTGAGGCCAGGAGTTCAAGACCAGTCTGGGCAATACAGGGAGATCCCAGCTCTAAAAAAAATAATAATTAAAAAAAATGAAAATAAACACAGACTACCAGTTTTTAAATAGTATTAACATAAAACTAAAGTAGATGTTTAAATAAAATGAGTCAATTTTGAGGAATTATGAAGTAAATAATAGGATGGACATTTCACAGGTACAACAACAAAAGAACATGACAATTGCATGTGAATAAATAAAGACTAGGAAACCTGTGTTAAGGAAAAGATTACAACGTCCAATGTCCTCTATTAGAACTGCACAATCTTCCAAGCAAGAGGAAAAAAATGCTTGAGGTGACAGGTGCAAGGTCAGGGCTCTGGAAAGGGGACCCCACCAAGTTCTCCCTTGGGGCCAATATTTTGGGGGTTCCCTTTGCCTCCCCTAGTTGACACCCAATGCCAATGCCCAGCACACTTTGCTGGGGCTCCCAAGAGGACGAATAGATGAATTCTATTTCATACTGATCGCAAGCCTACCCTAAATCAATTTTCCGGTAAGCAAGACCAGACCACGCAGAAGGCCCACTTAGAACCATGACCTTGGAGTCAGCTCTAAGCAGCCAGCTCCTTTCTCCCCAGCCACACCCTGGCTGCTCTCAGCATTTAAGACTCAAATGCAACTTCTACAAAGAAGGCACCCCCACCTCACCCTCTCCAACCTGCAATTCCCGAGGTTTCACCACTCCAAAATGTAGTCACAAAAGAAGCAATAAAAGTAGACAAGTAGTAGAAGCTTCTAACTCCCTCTTCAAACCCAGCTGTAAATTGGCTCCAGTTGCCATAATAAAATTCCACAGTCTGGGTGCTTAAACAACAAGCATTCATATTCCCACAGTTCTGGAGGCTGAAAGGCTAAGATCAGGGCACCAGCATGGCTGGATTCTACTGAGGGCTCTTTTTCTGGCTTTCAGAAAGCAGCCTTCTCTCTGTCTTCCTATGGCACTAATTCTTCAAGGCCACGAATCCCTTCATAAGGGCCCCACCCTCATGACCTCAGGTAACCTAATTATCTCCTAAAGGCCCCACCTCCAAATACCACCACACTGTTGGGTAGGGCTTCAAAAACAGGAATTTTGAGGCCACACAATTCAGTTTATAGCAACCACTTTGAATCTTCAGGAGAAAAAAGTAAGAACTGGAAGATCAAGTCCCCAATGTAAGCTACAGTTGGCCCTCCATATCCATGGATTCCACATCCAAGAATACAACTAACCTCAGAAAACAGTGGCTGGGCATGCTGGCTAACGTCTGTGATCCCAACACTTTGGGGGGTGAGGTGGGAGGACTGCTTGAGCCCAGGAATTCAAGACTAGCTTAGGCAACATAGCAAGAATCCATCTTGACAAAAAAAATAAAAATAAAGAAATTAGCCAGGCATGGTGGCACGTTCCAGTAATTCCAGCTATTAGGGAGGCTGAGGCAAAAGGATGGTTTGAGCTCAGAAGTTTGAGTCTGCAGTGAGCTATGATTACACCACTGCACTCCTGCCTAGGTGACAGAGTGAGAGAGACTCTGTCTCTAAAAAATTTTAAAAATAAAAAATAAATTAAAAAAATACTCAGCAACACATGGTGGCTCACACCTGTAATCCTAGCACTTTGGGAGGCTGAGGCAGATGGATCTCCTGAGGTCAGGAGTTTGAGACCAGCCTGGCCAACATGGTGAAACCCCATCTCTAGTAAAAATACAAAAATTAGCGAGGCATGTTGGTGCCCACCTGTAATTCCAGCTGCTCAGGAAGCTGAGGCAGGAGAATTGCTTGAACCTGGGAGGTGGAGGTTGCAGTGACCAGAGATTACACCACTCACTCTAGCCTGGGCAGCAGAGCGAAACTCCGTCTCAGAAAAACAAACAAAAAAAAGTAGGACAATAAAAAGTAATATAAATAAACAATAACAACAATTTATATAGCATTGACATTGTATTAGGTATTATAAGTAATCTAGAGATGACAAGGTATACAGGAAGATGTGTACAGATTATGTGTAAATACTACGTCATTGTATACAGAGGACTTGAGCATCCTCAGATTTGGGCATCCTGGTGGGGATGCCTGGAACCAATCCCTCATGGATACCAAAGGACAACTGTATTACCAATAACAACAAAAGTAATGATAATTGTGACTGAATCTATCTAAATTCACTACAGTTCTATAAGGCACGTATCATTTTTCCCATTGTATAGAAAACCATTTTAACACTCAGATAGGTTAAGTGATTGGCAAGGCCAGGACTCTACCCAAGTCTATGTGACTCCAAATCTTGTTCTAGTTCATTGCTCAGCCTCCCCCTTTCCTGGTCTTCCTCAAACTCCAGTGTCCTTCTGTGCCTCTTCAGGCCCCTCCCTACTTCCTCTGCGCATGTAGTCAGAAGGGGTCCCTAGAGAGCCTATCAATCTGAACCCCTGTAAAAGGCCATTTCCTCATAACACACCCTGAACATCTGTAAAAACAATTTCTCCTCAAGCTCACAACTCAACCTCATAATAAAAACTCAACATCCAATAGAGCCTTAAAAAAAAAAAGTCCTGATGGCATTTTAACTCCTAGAGGGGCTTTTAGTGATGTTGATTTCCCAGTTATTCTGGGAAGATGCTTGTCTCTTTGGGATAGGGTTTTCTATAAGGCACTGGGATTTTTATTTTTTTCTACTGGGAAGAGTTTGTTGGTGTTCAACTGTATAAACTAGATCGTGCTGCTGTAACAATCTCCAAATATCAGGCATTTTATTTTGCTTCTCACTCAAAGTTGGCTCGACGTTTAGGCAGCTTTCCAGGCAGCTAGCCTCCCAGTGTTGAGCTGACATTCCAGCAGCTTCCATCTTACAGCCCTTTCTCCTCCAAAATAGCCCAGACAGTGGAAGACAAGACTGTGAAAAACTGCACATCAGCTCATGCTGCATTGTCCAAAGCAAGTCAGATGGTCATGCCTAACCCAAGGGCATGGCAATATACAACCCTCCAGGTTCCAGGAAGGAGCAGAGAACCAGAAATATGGGGGACACGCACTGTTTATGTGCCACACCGCTGAGAGGCTGTCTTCTCATCCACAAGTGCAGGGAGACGCCTCCATGTTGACAGGACTGCTCATCTAAGAGTCAAGATGAGAGTCTGAGGCCCTTCTTGGCCATTTCTTAGCTATGTGGCGTCATGGAAGTTGCTTGGCCTTGCTGAGGTTGCGTTTGCTCATTGATGGAATGAGAAAAACGCTGATTCTGCCAACCTCACAGGGTCATTGTGGTGGAAAATTCAAAGTAGGCAATGAATGGGAGTGTTTCTCCACAAAAATGTGTTACTCTTAAGTGGTAGTTTTTCAAGTCATCTTTTCCCTCATGTGGAAGGCAAAGAATAAAAACAAACAAAAAACAAAATCCTAACCAGTTTCAGGCATCCTGAGTTCATATCCTCCCTCTCCCCTCTCTAATAAAGTCATTTGATCTCTGTGAGCCTCAGTTTACCCATCTATCAAATGGGTGGTGATGTTGGTCCCACCTATCCCCATATGAGACACTGAATGAAAAGCACTGTATAAACTGTAACAATCTCTACAAACGCATTCAATCTTTATCCTCCCTTCCTTCTTGTACCTGGGATGTCTGCCCTTCTATTCACCTTCCAGTCATTCAACTTCTCAACAAGGCCTTCTGCCCTTCAAAGGGCCTTTATTCAGGCTTAACCCCTCTCCCTCACACACGTGCTTAACTTTCCACAGGATCTCTTTTTTGTTGACCATCAGACTTCCTGAAAATAAGGCTACACCCATGCCTGGTCTTCATTCCTATCTTCCATTGACTCTCTAGACACTTCCTATTTAGCCTCTGCCCTGTTTGTGAAGAGTGCTTTTTAAAGGTTGCAGAATCTCGCCATTAACTTTCTGTGAGTCTTACTTGTCCTTGATCTACCTGCAACATTTGACAGCAGGGACCACCATCCACCCCCATCTAATCTGATCATGCTACATCCTATCAGCTCTATCAGGTCCTGCTGGTTGCCTCTGTAACACGTCTCTGTCTTATTAATTCATTCACTGAAACTTTGCTCATACCCATCTTGGACTTTCCTCACTAGCCCACTTGCATGTGTTAATGATTCCATTTGTTATTGCCTTTAATCCTCAAACAGCTCTCATCCATGTCTTCTTCTCCATCCTCACTGCTCCTGCCCCACCCAAGCCCCTAGTCATCTCTGGTGTAAACTTGCTCCCGTAGCTACCTGACTGGTTGTTCTTCATTCTTCTATAAAATGAGAGCGTAATATAATATCGACCATCAAGGCATATTATAAGAAGAAAATTAATCTTTGAATTTAAAGTAGTACTGCTGGGCGCCTGGTATTTGTTAAATATAGTTCCTTTCCTTCTCCCTGATTAAAACACTGTCTAGTTTTCTTTCCATGATTTGATTGGTTATCATTTACCTGTAAAAACAAACAAACAAACAAAAAACCTTTCAAGCTTCTCTGTTTTCTTCAAACTCTAGTCCAAATATCGCTTTCCAGCCTCATATATAGGGAATCTCACACCACTTACTCATGTCTCTTTAAGAGACTATCCAGTACTCCCCAAACATGCCACCCACCTGTATCGAGATTGCACTCTTTCCTACACCTGGAATTTATTTCTTCTGTTCTCTGAGGGAAAAAAAAAAAAAATCCTTTTTGTCCCCTTCGCACCTCGATGTAAACATTAAATCCCGTACAAGGCCGGGCGCGGTGGCTCATGCCTGTAATCCCAGCACTTTGGGAGGCCAAGGTGGGCGGATCACAGGTCAGGATATCGAGACCATCCTGGCTAACACGGGGAATCCCTGTCTCTCCTAAAAATACAAAAAATTAGCCAGGCGTGTTGGCGGGCACCTGTAGTTCCAGCTACTCAGGAGGCTGAGGCAGGAGAATGGCGTAAACCCGGGAGGCAGAGCTTGCAGTGAGCTGAGATCGCGTCACTGCACTCCAGCCTGGGCAACAGAGCGAGACTCTGTCTCAAAAAAAAAAAAGTCCCATACAAAGCTTTCTCCAACTCAAAGCCCCTCCTCCCAGGAACAAATCATTCCTCTTAGCTCTATTTTCCTGCACTTGATCCCAATTTCTGCGGACATGCAGCATCGGTCCCTTCTTACTAGAGTTACTGTGTGACTTGGAGAGTGAGAATAGAGCCAGGCTACCACTAGGGAGACAATTCACTAAAATGCGTCACAGGAGGCGAGGGGGCCTGGAAAAGGAAGAGCGAGGTAAATGAGATAAGAAAGTCACATTGAAGAGGAACAGGAGAAAACAGATAAACAGCTCAGGAGTAAATGGAGTCTTTTCTGCTGGAAGGCCGGAGTCATGGGGAGGACAAAATGGACAGTGGAAATGGATTAGTGAGAAAGGAATCTGCCAATTGTGAACGAAGTGGTACTCATCCCTGATTTCTAGTCTGCCTATTAAATGATGTCATATGTGATTTCTGCTGTTAATTAAAGATCATCCCATAACTAGAGTTTGCCAGCCCATGCCTGCAGGGAGGGGGTTGGACTGTCCACTATAAGGTAGATCATGCTGGATGGGCTTCATGGGCTAATGCTAAGTGGAGTGAGATCCCTCCAGCCAAGGCTCCTGTGAGTGGGCAGATATGTGAGTTGAGACTGCTTTAGCCTGCAAGCTCCCATAAACAAACAGCAGCTGAAATGATAAGGGGTTTACTTCTCTCACAAAGCAATATCAACATAGCAGTCCAGGGCTGGTGTGTGCCACAGAGGAACTAAGCTCTCCCTTCTCTCTCTCTGCCAGCCTTAGAGAGCACTGCCAAGCTCAAGCCCCACACTCACAACGGGGAGGAGGAAGGAAGAAGAAAAGAGGCCTCATTTCTGTGATGTTTCACCGACCACAACTGCAGCCACAATACAGTCACTCCAGACTGCTAGGGAATTTGGAAGGCATGTTCGGATCTTTCCAGACTTTGTATAAGAGAAAAACAAATGAAGAGTAGACTGGAAGTGAGCTACCCTACATCACTGCCATGGCTGGCTTGAGACAAATTCTAGGATTGTCTGTCTTTCCTCTACACTCTGAGCCCCTTGAATACAGTGGTACTGGTTTAGTAATCATAAAACAAAATAAGCAACACCAGAGACCCAGTAGTATGTATTAATGTTCAATAAGCACTTGTTGAGTTAACATCTCCTTGAAGGAAATTATGGGAATTAGTGCTCTATAGGCCAAAGTCCATGACCAAGATGAGTCCTGCTGAACAGAGAATGTTCCTAAAAGCCACTGAGCAAGGCTATGGTGGAATCACTATTTCAGTGGGGATTTATTTCTACCTAAGCCTACTTCTAAAGAGATCAAGATCATATGGCATGGTTAAAACCATCTATGAGCCATGCCACGTAGAAGGACAAGTATCAAAGAGGGGGTATGTGTAGCTGCAGATTCTGGACATTAAAATAAATGTGATCATGGGAAAAGATGAAAAAAGTCAAATACATACCAAGAAGTCATGTAACAGAGCTTGATGTGGGCATTAAGATTCCTTGACAGACTGTGCCCAACTGAAGCCAAGCTGCTGGAGTCTCCGCATTAAAAACCTCCAGAGCCATATGAAGACACTGAACACCTAATTCTTTTTTGTTCATTTTCCCATTGGACCCTCCTCAGGGATTTAACCAAGCGTAAACAGCTACTATGCAGAAGGCATGGGAATAGGCATTTCCATGTGTCTCATCTCATCTGATTTCTGAACCAAGAGATGGATTGGTAAAATTAATTTTAGTTCTGCAACTGGCCTGCCTGGATATTATACCAGGAACAGGCGTGGATTAAGAATGAAAGAAAGGCTGCCTTGAAAGAACACAACAAAATATCATCTTGTATTATGATAATTTTATAAAGTACTTAATTTTATCAAGTACTTTCACTCGCACTGTCATATTTGTTATTCAAAATAAGTATTGAGCAGTTTTCTGGTGATGGATGAAAGAGAAAGGAAAAGGTTCATTTCTACCATAATGAGCTCAGAGATGAAAGAAAGAAAGGAAAGAAGGAGAGAGAGAGAGAAGGAAAGAAAGGGAAGGAGAGGAGAGAAATGAGAGAAAGAAAAGAGAAGAGGAGAGGAGAGAAGAAAGGAAAGAAAAGAGGAGAGAAAAGAGAAAAAAGGAGAGAGAGAGAAAGAGAAAACTGCAGCACAGTAGAACGTGCTATGGAAGCTCAGGGTAGGAGAGGCTGGCTCTCCCTGCTCTTATCAAGGTGGGAGCTTTGGAGCTCACAGGGACATCTGCGCTGCAGAAAGAAGTAAGGAGAGGCCACCCAGATCCAGAGACAGAGTAGCAGGCCATAGTTATACAGTTAGGGGTCAATGTGATGTCCCTGTATCGTTTTATGAAGCCTTTGTAAATGCTAAGCTTGAAGGAATTTCTGTCCTTGCAACCAAATGACTCCTGATTACAACAGTTCTGTAGGCACCCCTGTTTCTTGGCAATCAGACAGAAAGACCCGTTCTCTAACAGGATCTGTGAACCCTGGATTTGCCTGCTTGGCTCCTTTATCTGGCCCTTTAACCTTTCTAATTGGTGATCCCCTCTGTCGTCTCATTGATGTCACCCCCTGATTGCCACACATCATCAGCCTGGCCCTTATGCACACATATTGTCATTGCTCTAACATCCCTCTTTTAAAGGCCAAGAAGATAAAGAAGATATCTAACTAATCAGATAGGCTAAATCTTACAAATCCACTAATCCTCACAAGTCCAAACAGCCCTCTTGTCCTGATAACTCATGCATAATCAATTATACAAGCAAAAAGCGGAAAATAAAACGCACTCATAATCCCATTCCCCAAATATAACAATTGTTATCATTTTTAGGGTATACACTTCCAGGCTTTGCTTTACAGACATTTATACACAATTTTCCTTCACAAAAATAGGGCCATATTAAACTACTTTGTAACTTGCTATTTTCACATCTGTATTAGTAATGGTTGCTTAATTACAGTACATAGTAGAAATCAACTTCAAGACGGCTAAAGCGAAAAAGGAAATTAAAGCATCAGATGGAATTCAAGGAAGAATTGACCAGACAGGCAGCGGGAGGGACAAGCCTGGCTTCTTTCTCCTCCTCCTCCCATTCCCTCACTTCTCCTTCACATCTCTCTGAACATCTGCCTCATCTTTCTCTAATAAAAGTTTCTTCATTTGTGTCTATAGGTTTTAGCTCAGGCCTAATGTTAAATGTTTTTTCTTAATTCAATTCTTTTTCAAAGTTTACATTTCTCCCCCTTTCAAAGAACCATGTCTTACATGGTTTTAAATCAATTCTACCATATTTCTGTGTTAGAGTTTGTTAATTGTTTGAAACACATTCATTCCTTTCTTCTAAGTTTCCTTGGGCTCATTTATTATTTTTCTAGTCTCTGTTATTTTCAATCTCCCTTTTAAAAACGATAAAGGCAACTGTGAACTTTCCCAAGCCTCCTTCCCTACATGATGCTCATCCTTTCTTACTCAAAGATGTGGAATTGATGATGCACATTAGAGCGGTGGCTACTGAAAAGACTTATTGCCCCTGGAGCAGCACTTCTAGCAGAGAGTCCTTCAGACTCTGCCAGTGCTTTATGATTTTAGAAGGTCCTGAATTTAAAACCAAGAAATGGCCAGGTGCGGTGGCACACCTGTAATCCCAACACTTTGGGAGGCCGAAGCAGGTGAATCACTTGAGACCAGGAGTTCGAGACCAGCCTGGCCAACATGCTGAAACCCTGCCTCTACTAAAAATACAAAAAGTTAGCCGGGTGCTGTGGTACATGCCTATAATCCCAGCTACTCAGGAGGCTGAGGCAGGAGAATTGTTTAAACCTGGGAGGCAGAGGTTGCAGTGAGCCGAGATCGCACCGCTGCACTCCAGCCTGGGTGACAAGTAGGACGCTGTCTCAAAAAATAAAATATAAAATAAAGAAATGATTGCAGGTCTACTATTTGCCAAACATTGTGCTAGTCACGCTGACATATATCCAGGAAGGAAGAGTATTATCTTCATTTTACCAATAAGATAACATATGGGCAGAGAGCTCACATGATCTACTCACTTACACAGCTAGTCAGTGACAGAGCTCAAAGATGGGCCTAGATTTAGCTAACTCCAAATTGCATGCTCTTTTCACGACCAAATGTGTTTCCCAAACAATTCTGAAAAGAACCAACAAAATCACAAAGAAAAGCGTCCCTGACGTAGCACTATCTAAAGCCAACAAAACTTTTTAGGATGCTTATATTCAAAATCTCTGGCATCATAAAAGTGGGTATTTTATCTTTATACCTATCCATTTATACATATATAGATAGCATCTCTATCTATAACAGCCAGGTATTTTTCCATCATCTGTCAAGGTATTTTTCTTGATTTTCTGAGAGATGAGCTATGAGGATGCAGCAGAAGCAGCTGTTTTGGAAATATTGCCTTATCTTTGTTCTGAATGCTATTTAAACATTGGCAGGGGGCCTCATTAAAGATGAATCGTTGAATTAGCAAGTAGTGTTGTAGCTAGAAGAGACAGCATGTGCTCCTGTGGCGAAAACAGATTTGCACAAAGGAGGGAAGGTTCGGGGGTAGGTGGGGGCGGGAGGTGGACGGAGGATGAAAAGACCCAAGACATGGCAAAGTCGTGTGTTTTACCGTGTTCTCTAACCTACCCACTGCCATAGGAAAGCACAAAAAGGCCAAAAAGGGGCCACGAGCAGCTCCAACTTTCTGAAGTATGAATATGAAAAGGAAGCCCTTCACTCTAGGGCAGTTCTGGTTATTAATAATCCTCACTCCTTCCCTTTATGGTAAATGAGTGACCTGCAGCCTCTGATGACCTGAACACTCAGACACGCAGCCTGGTGCAGTAGCTCACACCTGTAATCCCAGCACTTTGGGAGGTCAAGGTGGGAGGATCACCTGAGCTCAGGAGTTCAAGACAAGCCTGGACAACATAGCGAGACCCCCATCTCTACTAATAAATAAATTAACCAGGTGTGGTGTTGTGCACCTAGTCTCAGCTATTCAGGAGGCTGAGCCAGGAGGATTGCTTGAATCTGAGAGGTTGAGGCTGCAGTGAACTATGATGATGCCACTCCACTCCAGCCTGGGCAACAGAGTGAGACTGTATCTCAGAAAAAAAAAAAAGACTTGGGTGCCAACACTGCTTTCAGTTTGGAGTGCCAGGAGTGCTATTTAACAACAATAGCAACAAGAGGTGAATGATTCTAAGATATCCCCTCTCCCCACTCTTCTCCCCATGTGCCCTCTGCCCTCTCTTATCGTGGAGGTGGCAAAGAGGTATTGGTAGTTTTATTTCTTTGAATATTTGTTGCAATTCCTACATCATCTCTCATACTTGTGATGGCTTCAATTTGCCTCTGGGTTTAGAAATGCAATAGGCAGGTCAAGGGGATCTCCTGTGGGGTGGGTGATCCCACCCCTGAAGTTGAGACTTATCCCTCAAGCAACGTTTCACTGGTGTGTCACTTCCCTTGGCCCTCTTCTTTTCCCTGAATTTTTGACGCCTTGTAATTTGGGGAAGGAAAAGTGGAGAGTGGGAAACTGATGGAGAAAGAAGAGGTGAAAGAAACTAGTACTGAGTCTCTACTAAGTTCCATCTATTATTTATTCTTAATAGCAACCCCAAAGGAGAGATCTTTATTCCCATTTCTCAGGAAAAACAAAACAAAACTGAGTGTCAGAATAATTTGCCCAAAGTTGCGCAGTTGAGAAATAGCCCAGTTGGGGCCGGGCGCGGTGGCTCAAGCCTGTAATCCCAGCACTTTGGGAGGCCGAGACGGGCGGATCACGAGGTCAGGAGTTCGAGACCATCCTGGCTAACACGGTGAAACCCTGTCTCTACTAAAAAATACAAAAAGCTAGCCGGGCGAGGTGGCTGGCGCCTGTAGTCCCAGCTACTTGGGAGGCCGAGGCAGGAGAATGGCATAAACCCAGGAGGCGGAGCTTGCAGTGAGCTGAGATCCGGCCACTGCACTCCAGCCTGGGCGACAGAGCCAGACTCCCTCTGAAAAAAAAAAAAAAAAAAAAAAAAGAGAAATAGCCCAGTTGGAATTCGAAGTCACCTCTATTTGACTCCAATGCCTATGCTCTCAATTTGCTAATTCTCATAGATAATCGTTGCTATGTTAAGAGAAAGGATTTGTGTATGAGTCAGTAGCCTAAATTGGGGATCCTAGAAGGCCCTGTCTCCAGTGACCTCTCCCCCATGGGGACCTGAAGAAATTCCTGGCATGAGTCACCAACAGGAACTCATCTTGCTCCCTTAACTCCTGCCATCCCAGCTCCCGGGGCCACTGACCATTTGGGCAGAAAGTACAAGAGTCAAGATCCAAACAGCCAGGGCCTGGAAAGCAGATGTATCCCAAACTGTTCTGGTTGCAAAAGTCAAGAGCTTCCTGCCTTGCTGAACTTCTGTGCTCCAGACCTTCAGCCCTAACACAGGCCCTTCCCTCCCCAGGCAGGCGTCCTCCTTTATTTCTCCTCCAGAAGTTTGTGCTCTCGAAATACAGATGCGGATTGATTTACAAAGGACCGAGTGGGTAAGCTACATTAATATGTGAGTGCAGTGGTGTGATCTCGGCTCACTGCAACCTCCACCCCCGGGGTTCAAGTGATTCTCCTGCCTCAGCCTCCCAAGTAGCTAGGACTACAGGCATGTGCCACCATGCCTGGCTAATATTCTTTGTAATTTTAGTAGAAATGGGGTTTCATCATGTTGAGCAGACTGGTTGTGAACTCCTCACCTCAAGTGATCCACCCGCCTCAGCCTCCCAAAGTGCTGGGATTACAGGCGTGAGCCACCACGCCCGGCCGTTTGAAGCCTTTTATACCAATGAGAATACAGCCGTGAGAGGGATCACACCATAGGTTTTCATCCAGGCTCTTGGGTCACCAGGATTCAGCTGGGGTCGCTGAAGTGGATGCAAACGGAGATACAGACCAAAAGACAAATTCCAATTTCCTACCAACATGCGCAGAGATGGTCCTGCTCTCATTTAAGGTTCAAGCACGAGTCCTAATAAGCAGTAAGTATCCTGCACCCTTCTCAAAAGCAGCAGAAATTACAAGTATTGGAGCCAGCCGCCATGGGAGATTCAGAGTAAATAGTCTGTGGCTGCCGCTAATAAGGCCTTTATATACCTGTGGTCCTTACCCTGAGTCTGCTAATACAGCCTCTTTAAATTAGCAGCGTCAGGGACCTCGTGGCCCCCACTCCACCCAGATCAAACCAAAAAGCCAGTTAACATAGCTGAAATATCCAGAATAACCCTGCATACCGGAAATCTGAAGACCTCCAGCAGATGCAATTCCATTCATCCCCTTAGACTTCTGGCCTTCAGCTCTCTACTTCTCACACCAATGTCTTCACTTTTGCTCATGCATTGAAAACATCTGCCTGTCCTCTCTTCCCTCTTTTCAGGTGGCCTAATAGCTAACTGCTGCTTTCATTGGGCACCAGGTGCAGACCAGCCTGGAGTCTGTGCCACTAGAATCTGTTTCCCTGGGGAGCCACCAAAGACTCCTCTGGCCACTGTGTTTCTTTGTTCATATGCTGTGATGTGATGTCCCCACCAAAAGACATTTTGTAAAGTCACCTCCAAGGACCTGCCTGCTCTGAGCTTCCCACCCCCTTTAAACTCACTGGCCTGGCCACACCATGGAAATGGTAAAATGAAACAATACACCCTTCTGTCCAAAGTTGACAGAACTGAGTGGAGTCTTTGCTCTTCCATCTTTGTTAGCTGTGTGACCTTGGTCAAGTTCACCTGTTTGAGTCTCAGGTTTTCCATATTTAAAATAGGAGGATAATACAAAGCGCACAGAAGCTGTATGAGTCTTAAATGACTAATGTACAGAAATGCATCTATCCATTTATGCCTCGCACACAGTAAAGAATCAGTCAGTCAGAGTGTCCTTCCCCGAAGCCCCAAACAAAAATTGGCTGCCATTTCTACTGAACAATGGACCCAATTAAATTGGTTTATTAGCCCAGCTGAATTAATGCACATTGTCAATCAGAACATCAGCACAACCTGCAAACAATCAAGAAGCATTTTTAAGTGCACACTGCGTAAGAACTTGGCTATGGTTACGGAGTAGAAATAGGCAACCATTTGTCACCTTCTGTAGTTAGCATAGAGGTGCAAACAGCAAAATGGTCTCCTTTTGAAAACAAGTTACAGTATTAAAAAAAGTCAAAGTACAAGTTTAACACAAAAACAGTTTACTTCACTGTGTGGCATCACTGACTGTTTATTTAAATTTCTCAGTGTTTCAACTGATGCTTGGTCTTATTTTTTAACATGCAACCAACTCATTTTCTGTCCATAGGGAGAAAGGAGCAGAAAAGGGCCAAGTGCCTGGAAAGAAATGCCTGGATATTAATCTCCTCTCTTTAGAGATTTAATACTGCATAACTTTACAGCCAATAATTAGTCAAGGTGCTGCCTTAGTCAGGAAATACGGGGAGAAGGACCAGTTCATGATTTAAACGAAAAGGCTTTACCTATGACCAAAAGCACTCCAGGACCAAGACCTGGCTCCAGCTGCCCAGTTGTGTGGCTCAGATAAAGAATGTGTCTCTCCTAAACTGACGTGGCATGACATGTCTAAATAGACAGGCCTTCGATTAAGGAGGTTTTGTTTCCTACTGTTCTGTACCTCTGCCTTCCCTGTACTTTCTCAGGTTAGGTCATTTAAAAAAAAAAAAATTATACCAAAAAATGTACTAGAAACTATTGATTTCTGTTGTGCTAAAGCCCCTGACATTCCGGCGCGATGAAGATATTGCTGTGGACCTTGTGAGCTTTCTCATACTTCTCTTCTGCTTATGAGGGTCTCTGAGGATGGTATTAAAGATATTGTAGTTCCCACTTTCTGACTGTGGGATATCAGCAGGGTCTCTCCTGTGTAAAGAATAATTATCAGCACTGCTGTTACCTCTAGTAAGTGTGTAATTACATGCTCGGTTTTGTGGGCTCTAGGCTGTGCAATTTTAAATTATACAATGTCAAATTCTCTCTCCCTCCCTCTCCCTCTTCCTCTCTCCCTCTCTTTTTTTTTATTTGAAAGGGGAGGGGGGTAATTTTTTTTTTAAGAGACAGAAGGAGGAGTGAGTGTGGGAGCCTTTCCATCCACACCAGCCGAATCGACAGTGTGGTAACCAGGGAAGGTCAAACGCTGCCTTTTCATGCCAGGATGTCAACCTAGAGGACGCCTCTTTAAAAATCAGAATGTACTTGGCAGTGGATGGGGTGACATTAAGAGGTGGAAGGGTTGCCCCACCCAAATGGTGGAGGTGGGGAGATCAGGGGGCTGAGGGGAGTAATGTAGGAAAAGGAGGTGTGTTGAGTGTGTGGTGATCAACAGCAACATCTACAGGAAAGGGGCGTGGGGGCAGCATACCCTCCTTGCTAATTCCCAGCCAGAGATTAAAGTGGCTGGAGCCTGACTGCGTGTGAGGTTTAGGGGCTGATCAGCATCAGCTCTCAGACTGGGAAATTAGCCTGAGTGTGATGAACAACCTGAGGTGAGGCTGGAGGCCATGCTTTGGGATCCCGAGGCGTCAGACGGCACCTGCCTGCGCGACTGGCCAATCAGCAAGCTCCGAGGATACCCCGCCCACCCGGGGGCCAGCCCCAGTGCGGCAGGTGCAGCACCCAGACCAGTGGATTTGGGTTGTCCTGGGCTTCCTTGCTCACTGCACAGCTGCTGCCCTCCTCCTTCCACTACCCCTCCAGGAGGTTAGGGGATGCTGGCTCTTGTGCCTACCTCCACCCTTGAAACCATCCAGACTCCTCCCGCTCCAGACCTTGGCTTACATGTCTATTTTATAATCACCTCAGCCATCCAGGCGTTAACTTATTCAACAGTGTTGGGACTCAGAAAACAATATCCCCAAACAAAGGTTTCAGAGGCAGCCTCAGAAGCAAAAGTTTTTCTCTCACCTCCTGCCCTCCTCTCTCTCCCCTCAAGGTTAGCCATGAAAACTAGAATTCCTCTTTCCCGAGGCCAGTCATAGAAACCAGAACCCCTTCTTCAAAGCCAGCCATAAAACCGAAAAATATTACTCTAAATTTCCTCTGCCTTTCTGTGTAAAAATAGGCCATAAAGAAATTATCTGACCTACCTTATTTGACTGTAGGTCATAGGACCCCCATTCCAGAGAGGGCCTTCCCTACACCCAGAAGGAAGGAATGCACACTCAGAGAAGCCAGGAAGGATCTAGACAGACAGGCCTCGCTGGGTTTCCTAACTCAGTCTGTTAGCATTAGAACACACCCACTTTGTCCAATCGTATTTCTACATGGCTATCCATACTTTGTTGCACCTAAGCATAAAAATAAACAATTTCCCCTGTATATTTGGGTGTTCATTCTGAAGGCTCCCGTGCATACACATTAAATCAATTTGCATGCCTTTTCTCCAATTAATCTGTCTTTTACAAGTTGATTTTTCAGTGAAACTTCAGAGTTCACTGAAGTTCCCCTTAGCCCCTATACCTACATTCTCCATTTCCTCCTACCTCCCAGAAGAGGGTGCCTACAAACTCTCAGTCCTGCCCCCTCACTGGGGTTTCACATGCAGAGTCCCCTATCTCTGCCAATCCCCACCAACCCCCTTCCCCACATTGGCCATCACTTCTGCAGCTGCCACTTCTTTGAGTCATTCACACGTCTTGAACATCCTGGGTGTTCAATAGGTATTTGGTCACAACGTGCAACCCTTTTTTTTTTTGAGACAGAGTTTTGCTCTTGTTGCCCAGGCTGGAGTGCAATGGTGTGATCTCGGCTCACTGAAACCTCTGCCTCCTGGGTTCAAGAGATTCTCCTGCTTCAGCCTCCCAAGTAGCTGGGATTACAGGGGTGCCCGCCACCACATCCAGCTAACTCTTTGTACTTTTTTTTTTAGTAGAGACAGAGTTTCACCATATTGGCCAGACTGGTCTCAAACTCCTGACCTCAGGTGATCCATCTGCCTTGGCCTACCAAAGTGCTAGCATTACAAGCATGAGCCACAGCGCCCAGCCTGCAACCTTCTTTTTACTGTCCAGGAAGACAGGGCTGGAAAAGTTAAGTAACTGGCCAAGGTCATAGAGCTGTTAGTGACACATCCAACAGAACCCTATTCTTCATGGAATCTACTCCCAGTTCACCATGCTGCTTCTCAGAACTCTGAGATTAGAAAGTGCCAATGACTTCAAACAACTAAAAGGCTTGAACTGATAATACAGAAGATATTGGCCCATAGGAATAAAAAGAAACTAACATGTATTGAATGCCCATATATGATAATCACAATAATCATTAGAGGTAGGGATTGTATTCTTCCCATACAGATAGGAAACTAAAGCACAGAGAAGAAGAGTAACCTACCCTGGGCTCCTGGGTAGAGGCAAGATTTGAACTCAAACCTGCCTGACTACAAATCTTACATGTTTAACTCCTCTGCTTAGAGCTTCTGGTAAGATACATCAATAAGCCTGTTGTGCTGATGATTAAGAATGAGTTCATGGTCTTTGGTGAACATTTCTCTCCTCGTCTATCTTATTCTTTCCTGTCCTGCAAAATACAGTTCACCATTTCTCCCCTGCACAGTCCCAGATTGATTTTTGGTTTGGGGCAGTTGAAGTACAGGGCCACTAAATCCTCTGAAACTGACAGGGAATCCATCCACAGATGTAATCAAAGCTAGGACCCCTTCTCTGAAGGCACGAACTCCCACCAGCTTGCCTGGACTTCCTCCTCACGGTCCATCTATAAAGCTTCCTCAGTCCTAAGCAAGAAAACAGCACAGAGAGATTGCCAACCCAAACAGATCAGGTCAGATTGAGTTTCTGAATTTAATCATCACTTTCAGTAGTTTTTGTAGTTTCCACAGTTTCTGTGGGATGTGCTAAAGGTAAACAACCAGAGCTGGGCAAATATCATTTAAAGACTGTAAATAACAACCTCTTGCATTTAAATAGATGTTTTCATTTCATGGTGTTTTCACATTTATTATCACAGTTGACGCTTCATCAACTCTGTAGAGAGAAGGCAGCTATTTCTATTCACCTCTACCCCATCGAACCACCATGTTTTGCAAAAAGGAAAAAAAAAAAAAGGGAGATCTAGTTACTTGGTCCAAATTGCAAAAAGAAATGGAAGCCTGCATCCAGAACTCTGACAAGTGTTGAATATTATTGGATTCTTTGAAATGATCATCTTCTACCCATGTGTTGTGTGTCATAGCTCACTGGGCCCTACCACATCTATTGCATTGTGTGGAAGGAAAAGGACCAAAGTCTGGGGAGGTTGAGTAGCCTCCACAGAATGCAGACAGTATGGAATCAGGCCTAAAACCCCCAAGACCAACCCTTCTCCCATGAGCTTCCTCATCCCGATGCTGTCCCCAGACAATGTCCTGTTGTGAGAACCTCCAATGGCCTTGAGCCAGGGTCAATGTTTCCTTTTTGTTTCTCTTCCCACATCATCTACAACTCTGATATTCAATAATAACTTCCCTTCTATACAGGAAGTCTGAGATGCAGCAGGGACTCCCTCTTAGGGACCTGCCAGGCCCTTACAAACACGGAAATAAAGGAAAATCCCGAGTTCCCTGGAGGGAAATTACAGGCACCTAGCTAGTCCTGAGAAGTAAGTGAGCAACTTGATCAGCAAGAAAGTAATAGTAGCTTAAAACAATAGCCAAGGAAATTAGAGTCACAAGATATTTGGCTCACTACAGAAACTAAAGATAACATCATGACATATGTCTGATGTGTTTTTCAGAAACGTAGGTCCCCCACTAAATGAATCCACTGTCACACATACCTCAAATAAGGGGGAACTGAGGACTAAACTCTGCCATTCTTTGTTCTGTATTTCTACCCGAGGGGCCTGGAGGAAGGCACACCCATAGGCCAGAACTTGACATTCCTTTATGCTGACCAGAAGTTTTTAGACAGAGCTTCCATTCCTTAACCAATCACAAATCAGAATCTCTGAATCAACCTGTGGCCTGTAAGCCCCCACACTTCCAGATATCCCACCTAAACCCACCTTTTTAGGTGGGATAAACTAACGTTTAATTAACATCCATGTATTAATTTACAGTTTTGCCTGTAACTTCCGCTTTCCTGAAATTTACCCCTGCCTTTAAAAATCTTCGCTTGCAAGTCATCGGGGAGTTCGGGTCTTAAGCATGAGCGGCCCAATTCTCCTTGCTTGGTGCCCTGCAAATAAACGCCTTCCTTTCTTTCCCTGCAAAATCTTGGTGTGGGTGTTTAGCCTTGTTGGGCCTGCAAGCAGATCCCAGTTCAGTTCAGTAAAATGTTCAGGAAGAAGTCTGCTTCACAGTTCATATGCTGTAAATTCAGACTAATGATCAAATAATGTCTCCTACAACTGAAACATCAAATTGATGTATATTTATTCAGAACAGTGCTGGACTATGAAGGAACAACAGCAAGATGGAACTGCCTTCAAGGAGGATACAAATCGGCTGAAGATAAAAGATCTTTAGGCAAGTAATTAGGATTTACAGAAATGTTCAAGAGAGTAAACGAGGTTCAGGGGAGTATATGGGTGTTACCTTACCGGACCTTGGAGAATACAGTGGTCAGTGGAAGAGATCAGATTCTGTCCTCATGGGAGAGTGTTGGGAATCAATTCTTCATTCAAATAAACATTGAATTCACAACCTACTAAGTGGGGTGAAAGAAAAGTAACAGGGGTTCATGAGCATCTAAACAGAGGGATATGGCCTGTTTGTGTAGCCGGGGGGGGGCTTCCTGGAGGAAGAGTGACTTTTCGGTTGAGATCTGAAGAAGTGGGAATTAATTCGGCTCTGTGCAGGGTGGGGAGGCTACAGATAGTGTGTGGCATGCCATTTCAGAGGAGGGGAGACCACTTAGTCTTGTGACCTGAGCAGATAAGGTTTGACAGGGCTCTCAGAGGATGGGTGGATGTAGAACGGGAGAGGCGGTTGTGGAAGACATCTCTGATGCCAGTGGAGTGCAGAGGCGGTAAAGGGTAAGTCCTGTTAAAGCCTGCCAAAGTGTACTAGTATCCTGGGAGGGCTAGACAACATTAATAAGACAGCAGAGTCTGCTTCATCTCCATTTCCCCCTCCCTGTGTAGCTATTCCTTACCACCCTAATTTATATAGGCCACCCAAGGCAACCTCAACTTTTGTGAAAACAGAGGCTCAAACTAAGTAACTCGAGAAGCTGGTTAAATGGGATGGGTAAAAAGAGCAAGGACCCAGGAGCAATCAGTGGAGGAAAGTCTAATCAGGCAAGCTGAGGATATGTGATGTGATGACTAGGCCTTTAACCGGGAAAGAACATAGCCACAGGAAATCTGCGTGCAACAGGATCTGGAGTTCCAGGCAAACCATGCTGGAGGCCGTAGACCCCCTGATGCAGACTTTGGGTAGGACTCTATTCCCTAAGAAAGGAGGGGGTTAGCAAAAGCAAGGAGGGACTGGAGCCAGGCCAAAAGGCCAACCCATGCCTAGGAGCAGTGTCCCTCCCCCAAAAGGGACATATGCTAACATGGATAATGCATATGCAAATAGACCCTTGGCAGGTGCTTGTGATAATAAAGATAAAAATACACATTCTAGACACGTTTATGAGTTCTCTTAAAGAGTTCATTAGCTAGCTGGGCATGGTGGTTCATGCCTGTAGTCTGAGCATTTTGGGAGACTGAGGTGGGAGGATTGCTTGAGCCCAGGAGTTTGATACCAGCCTGGACAATACAGTGTCACTCCATGACTACAAAAACTGAAAAAAAAACAAAAAATAGCCAGACATGGTGTGGTGCCTGTGGTGCCAGCTACTTGGGAGACTGAGGTGGGAGGATCACTTGAAGGTACCCTGAGCTATGATCATACCGCTGTACTCCCATCTGGGTGAGAGAGTGAGATCCTTTCTCAAAAAAAAAAAAAGTTTATTACAGCCTTTTGGCACTGAATCAGACATTAGAGATTATCTGATGTACTCATTCTTTTTTCAAATGAAGAAACAAAGATTCAAACACTGAATCACTTGGAAGTGTCACACAGCTCATTAGCCAGAGCCAGAGCAAGGATGAAAACCCAGGTCTCTTAGCTCTTAATCCACTTCTCTTTCCACACATACTCTAATTTTTAATTTTAAAGAGTTAGGTTTAAATTAGGAAAGAAGCCGTCTACGATCAATCCCATAGTGCCCAGTGAATTTTCTCCTCATCACTGACAAGGGCTTTTATTCTGAGACTAGTTCACTTTTTGTCTATGATCATTATATGTCATCTTATAAAGTCGGACAGATAATTTGTTTCAATTGTTAACAGAATTGTTTTAGATGTCATTATGAGTTGTTCCTTTATCTACAACCACATTTATTAAAACTTTCATTTTTCCATGACTTTGGCAGGGGTGGAGTGTAGACATCTATATACGTGCTTATTCACCTTGTGCACATCAGGTTAGAGACACAGCTGTGAACAGACAGTTACCCGAAGAGTTCAGTTGATCCACAGTCACAAGATCTGTCTTTGAAACCCAGCTTTGCCTTCTTACCAACTGAGGAAGCTTAGGTGGCTAATTTAACTCCTCACTACTAAATGGTGATAGGAGACCCTACCCTGACTAGCCCGCAGGATCTTAACTTGACATAACCCAACATTTCTCCTTTTTTTACTTAACATTCTGTGGACACCAATGGAGAAAAGCTGCCCTAGACCCCATCTTTGTTGTCACACTTGACTCTCCAAGGAAAGGGGCATTTGGCCAACAGAAGTTGCCCCTGGACTTAAACTGCTGCAAGTACATCATGGGAGAAGCAAGCAGGGAGAGACACGGACATAGGTGATAGAAAAGGGAGAAAGTCCATCCATGTCTACTTTCTACTTCTAATCCCATTAGTCCTATGTGAGGCAGCCAATGTCACAGTCCCCTTCCTCCTGTGCACCCTTTCATGGGCTCCTAACCCCTGGATTCCATTTCTCACCACTAACAAATGCCTCGCCCTCTGCCTGGGGGCCCTGCTTTTTCTGTCCTACCCAGCCCTTCACCTTGGACCTGTGTCTAGCTGTCAGCCTCGTCCCTGGGACTTGATGTTCCACTCTTCTCTGGGGCTCCCTATCCAGGATGCATATCCTATTTCCTCTGCTACTAAATGTGGTAGCTAAAGGACCCTTGGGACCTACAAGTGTGGGAGAGAAAGCCCAATCTGGCTCTAATCTCCCAGGGCATCCTGTGGTATGGCCCCATTATCCAGCTTTGGTCAATTTGCATGTAGCTACAAACTCAAACTCTCACTTTCACCCTACTTGGCTCCTACTTGGCCCCTGAGGGAGGATCTCAAACACAGGCCTGGGATACGATGCTCACCTTCCAGTATTCCATGGTGGCTACGGATGGACATGACAACTGGCAACAGACCCGTGTCCTTTGTCCATAATCCTTTCCCTTGGCCTAACAGTACTTCCACTCACAGACAAAACAGCCACAGCCACAGAGCTGCCATCTGAACCCAGAGCCAACATATCATGGTCTCAGCAGCTCCTACTTCTTCCCTGTAGACCTTCCTGTCCTCCTACAGACTCACTTTTATCTGGAGGTTCACAATACACAGGTGACTTTCCAGGGTTCACATTTCATGGAGGTAGACAGATCTCCCCCAGCCCCATGTCTGATATCCCACAGCACGGTCAAGATGCTTTTGCAAATATATATCATTCACTCCTGAAAACAGTCTTGCAAAGTGGGTATTATGAACCCTGTCTTACAGATAAGGAAAGTGAAGGCACAGCAATGTTCAAAAGACACACAGGTGGTTAGGGGTAGAAGTGTGGGTCAAGCGCAGACCCCGACTCCAAATGCCGTGCTCACTCCACCACACTAAGCTACGGGAAACCTGTGATCAGGCCTCATCAGCCAGGGCCCCTGCGTGCCAATCACATCACAGATTCAGAAGGCCATCCCCACATTCCCTATTCCTAAGCTAATTCTAAACAGAGGGAGCTACTGTCTGCTGATCATGAGAGACTTTCCAGCTGTCAGAATGACTTCCCAAGAGAAATCCAGGGAAGTCCCACTGACTTGTGCATTTAAAGTGGGGTGAGATAAACCTTCCAGAAACATTCCAAAGGAACGAATCTGTAATTGGGAAGGAAAGAAACAACCAAAATGGTCCTTCCAAATTCACATGTCTGTCATTAAGTGTCTCCTGGGGAAAGCAGGCAGATAAACCAGGACAGATTTAGGGAAGGATTAGTCTAATTCTTTTATTTCCTCATTAGAGGAGTTATCAAGTTCTGAGTCAGTGGAGAGATACCAGTGTTAACTGCTAGAAGAGGAGCTGGTTCACCACCGTGCTGTCCCTTCCACATGTCAATTTCTGAGAGGAAATTCAAGGTGAGGATGACTTTGCAAGCCCCGAGAATGGAAAGAGGGTTAGTCTCCTGGCATGGATCTGTAGTCTCAAATGTGATCTTAGGATTCTGGTCTACTGTGATCCACCATGGCATACGAGGAGAGTAATTTGTTACTGTTAATGTATACCAAGTTTTGCAAATGGTTTTTTCCTATAAGTAACAGAAATTTCAAAAAGTGTCGGCCGGGTGCGGTGGCTCACGCCTGTAATCCCAACACTCTGGGAGGCCGAGGCAGGTGGATCATGAGGTCAGGAGATTGAGACCATCCTGGCTAACATGGTGAAACCCCATCTCTACTAAAAAAATTAAAAAGAAAGAAAGAAAAAGAAAAAATTAGCCAGGCGTGATGGTGAGCACCTGTAGTCCCAGCTACTCGGGAGGCTGAGGCAGAAGAATGGCGTGAACCTGGGAGGTGGAGCTTGCAGTGAGCCGAGATGGTGCCACTGCATTTCAGCCTGGGTGACCGAGCAAGACTCCTTCTCAAACACACACATACATACACACACACACACACACACACACACAAGTTTCCCATAATTCTCACTAACATTCAAGAGTAGGATAGAGAGGAGTTGAGAAAAGGTCAATGACATGGAGACACCCAAAGCTTTGCCCAGGATGCTGAGATGTGACTATATCTTTTTTGTTCAGATGGGAAAACATTTGCCACTGCATATTCTTAAAACTACCTCTTTCCCCAATACCATTACAGTAGCCCCTCTTTAGATTTCTGAGACTGAATAGATTTTTTAGTTAGCTTCATTTCTAAATAAATAAAAACCAAGAATAAGGGTTTCCATCAAGGCAATAGTTTAGAGTCACTGCCTACTTTGATTCATTGGGTGACTTTGGGCAAGTCATTTAACACCTCTGACTGTAGTTACTTCATGTAAAAGATGTGGATAACTTATTGTCCTGCTCTGTGTCTCTTGTAAGGATTTTTCTGATGTTCAGATGCAAAATAATAAAAGCTGGTGTTATTAAGCACCTACTCTATGCAAAACACACAACATCTCAGTTAATTCACACAATGGTGCCATGAAACAGGGTTTATTATCCGATTTTACTAAAGAAACTAAAGAAAGAGGTGACCTGTGCAGAAGTGCTTTTAAAGGTATAGGGAATAATTTGCTGTGCATGGTGGCATGCACCTGTAGTCCCCGCTACTCAGGAGGTGAGAGGATCACCTGAGCCTGGGGAGGTTGACCCTGCAGTGAGCCGTGATCACACCACTGCACTCCAACCTGGGTGACAGTGAGACCCCGTCTCAAAAGAAAAAAAAAAAAAGATACAGGGAGTTGTCATCAATCATAAACATTTAAAATGTTTTACTATTAGAACTGTCAACTATAGATGCTTTAAAAACAAGAATTAAATATAGATAGTTTTAAAACATAAACCAGTCTGAGGAACTAGCAAGACATATGATCTTTGGAAAAACAATGGCAGGGGAGAGAGCATTCCTGTATTCCTTCCTTTATTCTTGGCATTGGGACACAATACTGAACAAAAAGCTGCAAACTCTCTGCTCTTATGAAGCTTACATTCTTGTGGTAGACACAGATGATGAACAAATACATGAGTAAAAAACAGAGCACAGTCATGCCTCAGTAGCAGTGGGGGATTGGTTCCAGGAACCC
Source organism: Colobus angolensis palliatus (assembly GCF_000951035.1). Lineage (NCBI taxonomy): Eukaryota > Metazoa > Chordata > Mammalia > Primates > Cercopithecidae > Colobus > Colobus angolensis. The sequence continues at coordinate 1,366,463 of NW_012119598.1, forward strand.
CATGGAAACCAAAGTCTGAAGATGCTCAAGTCCCTGATATAAAATGGCATAATCACACCTGAAATCCCAGCACTTTGGGAGGCTGAGGCAGGCAGATCAGTTGAGCCCAGGAGTTCAAGACCAGTCTAAGCAACATGGCGAAACCTCGTCTCCACCAAAAATAATTTTAAAAATGGCATAGTATTTGCATATCACTGATGAACATCCTCCTGTGTAGTTTAAGTCATCTCTAGATTACTGACAATGCTATATAAATTGTGGTTACACTACATATTTTAAGTTTGTATTTTTAAATTATTAAATTGTTGTTTTTCATTTTTCAAATATTTTCAATCAGCAGTCAGTTGAATCTCAAGATGCGGAACCTACAGATACAGAAAGCTGACTCTATGTCAGATGGCGATGAAAGCTAAAGAGAAAAATAAAACCAGAGAGGGAAAAGGGGAGCTGCAAGTTGAATATGTGGTCAAGGAAGGTCTTGCTAAGAAGGTGCCACTTGAGCAAAGACCAGAAGGAGATGAGGGGTGATCTATGCTGGTACTGGAGGAGGAACCTTCCAGAGAATGCAGTAGACCAGGGGATGAGATCCCAAATCACTTGATGTTCTTGTGGACATTCCCAAAGGTGAGACCGCACTGCTGAGGTGTTCTAAGAATCCTGAGATTGAGAATAGGAAGAAAGGAGGGCCCTCAAGATGACTGACTGGAGGCGTCTGGTACTCACCTCCTCCATAAAGAACCTCCGAAATACTGAGAAGATAATCACACTTCAAATATACCATCTAAGAGAGAATGCTGGAATTCAACAGAGAAGTGACAGGAAACACCTAAAGCAAAGAGAAGGAAGCGAGGCAGCCTGCTCAGCTGCCTCACCAGGATGGGCTGCCTTGGACCTGAGGATCAATCCACCCCTTCCTACCACAGCCAACACATGCACGCACCACCAGGGAACCTGAGGATAGATCCATCTGGCCAGCCTCTGCACCGCCAGTGCCTGAGCACATTGTTTGGAGGCCTGGGGGCCACCCAGCTCAGTCTGCCACCATTGACACCTGAGCACTCCTCCCAGGGGCCTGAAGTCGGGCCCACCCAACCTGCTGCTACCACCACAGCAGGCACCCACCCACGGGCCTGGGGGTTGAACTACCCACTCTGTCACAGCCACCACCAACACCAGCATGGAATACTTGGGACCCAGAGGTTAGTCCCACCACTACTCTGCCATTGTCCATGCCACACCTGCTGCTCAGGAGCTTGAGAACCCGTTCATCTGCTGAACCCACCACTGGCACTACCTATACCTGAGCAAGCCACCTGCAGGTCCAAGAATTGACCCACCTGAACTCAGTAGCACCAGTGCCAGCATATGCCACCCTGTGGCCCAAGGATAGGCATACTTGGCCCACCACTGCCACGACTAGGGTCCAAAGACAGCCGCCTCCCCCCCTCACCCAGTATTCCCATATCCAGCAAAACTTTGCCACAGGCTTCATTAACAACTGTATTCTAAGTCATTGAGGAAATCAGAAACCACCAACATTGTTTACAGCAAAAGAAATCAAACAGAGACTATACTACTACATGCACCCAGAATCAAAGCCAATGTGTCCTAACCAACCAACACTATATCTAAATCTTCAGGAAAAAACGTCCTGGCCCACAAAAGCAAATTCAAAATATCGAAAGAGGCAACTGTTACATCAGATGCATAGACAGCAATGTAAGGACACATGAAACATGAAGGAAGCTATCATACAAAAGTATGACACCTCCAAAAGAACACAATGATTCACCAGCAACAGATTCCAATCAAAAAGAAATTTATGAAACCTCAAAAAGAAAATTCAAAATAATGATATTAAGAAGCTTAAGAAAATACAGGAAAACAATATAAAGAAATTAGAAAAACAATTCAGGATATGAATGAGAAATTTTCCAAAAAGATAAATGTCATTTAAAAAATGAAACAAATTCTAGAATTGAAGGATTAAATGAAACACAAAATACATGCAAAAGGTTCAAAAATAGATTAGAACAAGCAGAAGGAAGAATTTCGGAGCTCTAAGTTCTTTTGAGATAACCCAGGCAGACAAAAATACAGACAAAAGAATTTTTTAAAATGAAAAAAGCCTACATGACATATGGGATACCATAAAGCAACCAAATATTCAAATGTTTGATATCAAAGAAGGTGAAGAGAAAATGAAGGGGTTAGAAAACCTATCTAATGAAATAATAGCCAAAAACTTCCCAAGACTAAAAACAAATTTAGACATCAAGATGCAGGAAGCTCAGAGATTCCCAAACAGATACAATGTTAAAAGATCTTCTCTACTGTACATTACAGCCAAAGTGTTAAAAGTCAAACATAAAGAGACAATTCTAAAAACAGCAAGAGAAAGGCATCTAGTCACTTAGAACTCCCTACAGACTAACAGTGGATTTCTCAGCAGAAATGTTACAAGCTAGGAAAGAATGAGACGATATATTCCAAGTGCTGAAAGAAAAAAATGTCAGGCAAAGATACCATATTTAGCAAAGTTATGCTTCATAAGTGATGGTCAAATAAAGTCTTTCCTAGACAAGCAAAAGGTGAGAGAATTCATCACCATTAGCCTGGTCCTACAAGAAAAGCTTAAGGGAGTTCTATACCTAGAAGCAAAGGGACAATATCTACCATCATGAAAACACATGAAACTATAAAACCCACTGGTGGAGCACACACACAAATAAGGAAGAAAAAGGAATCAAATGTTACCACTACCAAACCACAACGATATAAAATGAGAGATAGAAAGGAACAAAGGATATACAAAACAACAAGAAATCAATTAACAGAATGATAGGAATAAACCTTCACATACCAATAATGACCTTGAATGTAAACAGATTAAATTTTCCACTTAAAAGATATAGACTGGATGAATGGATGAAAATACATGACCCAACTTTATACTGCCTACAAGAAACTCATCCCACCTGTAAAGATACACATAGACTGAAAGCAAAAGGATGGAAAGAGAGATTCTATGCCAACGAAAACCAAAAGTAAGCAGGAGTAGCTATACTTAGATTGAAAGACAAAAACAGTACAAAGAGATATAGTAATAAAGAAATTAATTCAGCAAAATGATATAACAGTTCTAAACAAAAATGCACCCAGCAGTGAAGCACCTAGATAGATATATAAAGCAAATATTAGATTTAAAGGAAGAGAGACACTTCAATACAATAACTGGGAACTTCAACACCCTACTCACAGCATTAGACAGATCAGCTACCAGGGGTGTCCATCCTTTTGGCTTCTGTGGGCCACACTGGAATAACTGTCTTGGACCACCCATAAAATACACTAATGATAGCTGATTAACTTTTAAAATAATCACAAAAAAAATCTCAATTTTTTTTTTTTTGACCAAGTCTTGCTCTGTCACCCAGGCTAGGCTAGAGTAGAGTGACACGATCTCAGCTCACTGCAACCTCTGCCTCCCAGGTTCAAGCGATTCTTCTGCCTCAACCTCCTTAGTAGCTGGAACAACAGGTGTGTGCCACTATGCCTGGCTAATTTTTGTATTTTTAGTAGAGATGAAGTTTCACCATGTTGGTCAGGCTGGTCTCGACCTCTTGACCTTGTGATCCACCTGCCTCAACCTCCCAAAGTGCCGGGATTACAGGCGTGAGCCACCGCTCCCAGCCAAAAATCTCAATGTTTTAATAAAGTTTATGAATTTATGTTGGGCCACATTCAAAGCTGTCCTGGGCTGCATGCAGCCCTTGAGTTGGACAAGCTTGATTGGTCTAGACAGAAAATTTAAAAAGAAACGTTGGAATTAAACCTCACATTAGACCAAATGGACCTAACAGACATTGACAGTACATTTCACCCAACTACACAATACACCTTCCTCTCATTAGTACTTGGAACATTCTCCAGGATCAACCATATGTCAGAACACAAAAACAAGTCTTAAGAAATTTTTAAAGTCAAAATTATGTCAAGTACCTTCTCAGGCCACAATGAAATAAAACTAAAAATTAACAACAAGAGGAACTTGGGATATTGCACAAATACATGGAATTTAAACAACAGGCTCCTAAATGACAACTGGGTCAAGGAAGAAATTAAGGAGGAAATAGAAACATTTCTTAAAATTAATGAAAATTGAAACACAATATACTAAAACCTATTGGATACAGCAAAAGCAGTGCCAAGAGGAAAGTTTATAGTGGTAAATGTCTACATCAAAAAAGTAAAAATATTTCAAATGAACAATCTAACAATGTACCTTGAGGAACTAGGAAAATAAGAATAAAGCAAACTCAAAATTAGTAAAAGGAAAGAAATAATAAAGATCAGAACAGAACTAGAAAAGTTGAGGCTTAAAAAAAGACAAAGGATCAGCGGGGCACAGTGGCTTATGCCTGTAATCCCAGCACTTTGGGAGGCCAAGGCAGGTGGATCACAAGGTCAGGCATTTGAGACCAGCCTGGCCAACATGGTGAAATTCCGTCCATACTAAAAATACAAAAAATTAGCCGGGCATGGTGGTGGGTGCCTGTAGTCGCAGCTACTCAGGAGGCTGAGGCAGGAACATTGCTTGAACCCGGGAGGCAGAGGTTGCAGTGAGCCAAGATTGTGCCACTGCACTCCAGCCTGGGTGACAGTAACACTCCATCTCAAACAAACAAACAAACAAAAATACAATCAACAAAACAAAAAGCTGGTTTTTAAAAAAGATAAACAAAACCAGCGAACAGGGATTACTTTGAATCTGTAGATTGCTTTAGACAGCTAAGCTAACCAAGAAAAAAAGAAAGAAGACCCAAATAAAATCAGATATGAAACTGGAAACATTACAACTGACACCACAGAGATACAAAAAAATTACAGACCATTATGAACAACTATACACTAATAAAATAGAAAACCTAGAGGAAATGGATAAATTCCTGGATACATACAATCACCAAGAGTGAATCAGAAAGAAATAGAAAACCAAAGCAGACTAATAATGAATAATGAGATTGAATCAGTAATAAAAAGTCCCCCAACAAAGCGAAGTTCAGGACTGGATGACTTCAGTGTGAAATTCAACCAAACTTTCATCAAGAACTAATACCAATTCTCCTCAAACTATTCTAAAAAGTTAAAGAGGAGGGAATTTTCCATAACTCATTCTATGAGGCTGGCATTACCCTGATACCAAAACCAGACAATGATGCAACAACAAAAAAAGAAAACTGCAGACCAATATCCCTGATAAACATAGATGCAAAAATCCTCAACAAAAGAACAGCAAACAAAATCCAACAACACATCAAAAAGATAAGACACCATGATCAAGTCCTCAGGAGGCAAGGATGGGTCAAAAAAAGAAAATCAACAAATATGATACATCACATCAACAGAATGAAGGACAAAAACCATACAGTCATCTCAACAGATGTAGAGAAAGCATTTGATAAAATTCAACATCCTTTTATGATGAAAATTCTCAACAAACTAGTTATTGAGGGAACATAACACAACATAATAAAGACCACAGATGGCAAACCCCCAGCTAACATTATACCGAATGGAGAAAAGCTGAAAGCCTTTCCTCTAAGAACTGGAACAAGGCAAGGATGCCCACTTCAGCCACTCCTATTCAACACAGTGCTGGAAGTCCTAGCCAGAGAAATCAAGCAAGAGAAAGAAATGACAGGCATCCAAACTGTAAAGGAGGAAGTCAAATTTTCCCTCTTTGCAGAGGATATAATGTTACATATTTTTAATTTTTGGATCTGATATTGAAGAAATGATACTATATATAGAAAAACCTAAAGATTATACCAGAAAACTCTTAGATATTATACATTCAGTAAAGTTGCAGGGTATAAAATTAACATACATTATTCTATATACCAATAGTGTACTGGCTGAGAAAGAAATCAAGAAGCCAATTCCATTTACAATACCTACCAAAAAATTAAAATATCTAGATATAAATTTAACCAAAAAGAAAAACTGCAAAACACTGATAAAAGAAATTGAAGAGGACACAAATGGAAAGATATCCCATGCTCATGGATTAGAAGAAATAATGTTGTTAAATAACCATACTGCCCGAAACAATCTACAGATTCAAAGTAATCTCTATGAAAGTACCAACATAATTTTTCACATAAATAGAAAAAACAATCTTACAATTCATATGGAACCAAAAGAGAGCCAGAATAGCCACAGCAATGCTGAGCAAAAAGAACAAAATTGGAGACATCACACTACCTGGCATCAAAAGATATTACAAGGCTGTAGTAACCAAATAGCATGGTATTAGTATTAAAAACAGACACATACACCAATGGAACAGAGAATCCAGAAATAAATCCATGTATTTATAGCTAGCTGATTTTCAACAAAGGTACCAAGAACAAACATTGGGGAAAGGACACTATGTTCAAAAAATGGTGCTGGGAAAATTGAATATTCATACACAGAAGCATAAAACTGGACCCCTATCTCTTACCATATAGAAAAATCAATGCAAGTCAGATTAAAGTCTTAAATCTAAGACCTGAAACTATAAAACTACTAAAAGAAAACACAGGGGAAACACTTCAGAACATTGGTCTGGGCAAAAATTTTATGCCTAAGACCTCAAAAGCACAGGTAACGAAAACACAAATGGGACTATATTAAAGTAAAAAGCTTCTACACAAAAAGAAAACAACAGAGCAAAGAGACAACTTGTTGAATGGGAGAAAATACTTGCAAACTATTCATCTGAGAAGGTGCTAATATCCAGAATATACAAAAACTCATACAACTCAACAGCAAAAACAAAAACAAAGAATGCCTAAAAAGTGGGGAAAGGACAGGAATAGATATTTCTCAAAAGAAGACATACAAATGGCCAAAAGGTATACAACAAAATGTTCTCCCCATCACTAAACATCAGAGAAATGCAAATCAAAACCACAATGAGGCTGGGCACAGTGGCTCATGCCTGTAATTCCAGCACTTTAGTAGGCCAAGGCGGGTGGACTACCTGAGGTCAAGAGTTCGAGACCAGCCTGACCAATATGGTGAAACCCCATCCCTACTAAAAATACAAAAAATTAGCCTGTGCCTGTAGTCTCAGCTACTCAGGAGGCTGAGACAGGAGAATTGCTTGAAAACGGGAGGCAGAGGTTGCAGTGAGCTGAGATCACAACACTGCACTCCAGCCTAAAAGACAGAGTGAGACTGCATCTCATAAAAACAAACAAGAAAACACAACGAAATATCATTTTACCCCCAGTTAGAATGGCTGTTATTAAAAAGATAAAAAGTAACAGATGCTGGCGCGGATATGGAGAAAAGTGAACTCTTACACACTGTGAGTGGGAATGTAAATTAGTACAGTCATGGAAAATAGTGTTGATCTCTCAGAAAACTAAAAATAAAACTACCATCTAATCCTGCCACCTTGCTACTGTGTGTTTATCTACAAAAGAAATCAGTATGTCAAAGAGATATTTGCACTTTCATGTTCACTGAAGCACTACTCACAATAGTTAAGATATGGAAACAATGTACATATCCACGAATGAATGAAGAAAGAAAATGTGAGACATATAACACACTCTGAAATACTATTCACACATAAAAAAGGATGAAATCATGTAATTTGAAGCAACTTGGATGGAACTGCACATAAGTGAGATGAGCCAGGCTCAGAAAGACAAATACCATATGTTCTCACTTACATGTGGGAGCTAAAAATATTGATATCACAGAGGTAGAGAATAGAACAATAGACAACAGAGGCTGAGAATGGTGTGGATGTGTAGAGGGGAGGGAATACAGACAGACTAGCTAACAGGTACAAAGAGACAAACATACACTTAGAAGAAATAAAGTGTAATGTTCGACAGCAGAGTAGCGTGACTAAAGTTAACAGTAGTGTATTGCATATTTCAAAATAGCTAGTAGGGGACTTGAAATATTCCCAACACATAGAAATAATAAATACTAGAGGTGGGCCAGGCATGGTGGCTCACGCCTGTAATCCCAGGACTTTGGGAGGCTGAGGCGAGTGAATCACGAGGTCAGGAGATCGAGACCATCCTGGCTAACACAATGAAACCCTGTCTCTACTAAAAATACAAAAAAAAAAAAATTAGCTGGGCATGGTGGCGGACGTCTGTAGTCCCAGCTACTCGGGAGGCTGAGGCATGAGAATGGCATGAACCCGGGAGACAGAGCTTGCAGTGAGTCTAGATCGTGTCACTGCACTCCAGCCTGGGTGACAGAGCAAGACTCTGTCTCAAAAAAAAAAAAAAAAAGAAAGAATAAGTATTAGAGGTGGTAGATATCTCAAATACCCTGATTTGATCATCACAGTCTGCACGTAACAAAATATCACATGTATCCCACAAATACGTATGAATGTTGATATCAATAAAAAATGCAAACCAAATAATAATAATCATAGGAAGAAACATGACTTATCCACTACATATTCTTGACCATCCCTGAAAAGTCTCGTTCTTGCCTTAGTATTTTTTAATACAGATATCAACCCATCGTATTACACTGAGATGCTAATAATCCTTGTTTGAAAATTCCCCAGGGCTGGGCACAGTGGCTCACGCCTGTAATCCCAACACTTTGGGAAGCCCAGGTGGGCAGATCACCTGAGGTCGGGAGTTTGAGACCAGCCTGGCCAACACGGAGAAACCCCGTCTCTACTAAAAATACAAAATTAGCCAGGCGTGGTGGTGCATGCCTGTAATCCCAGCTACTAGGGAGGCTGAGACAGGAGAATTGCTTGAACCTGGGAGGCAGAGGTTACGGTGAGCCTAGATGGCGCCATTGCACTCCAGCCTGGGCAACAAGAGTGAAACTCTTGTCTCCAAAAAAGAAAAGCCCCCAAATGCAAGTGACTCATGTTGAAATCCCATTTCAGAGGCCCGTGCAAGAAATTATCATCGCTTCAAGAATACACAGAAACTGCTAAGTTTTTCCTGCAGCTCTCTCATGTCTACAAACCTGAGTAGAACAGTGTGCCCTTTGGGGCCAACAAAGCGACTGTTGCCAAGCAGGGTAACGTGCTTTCAAACCTGAAGCATTTTAATCCTCAAAGGAAAGCCCAGCCCCTCCACAACTTGGGTGTCCTGCTGGCCACAGAGCCACTGTCCCAGGCTGCTACCCTCTGCGCTCGGCCCCTCCCCTCCACCACCCCTGCCCTCATTCCATTATTAGGTATGCATTTCAGATTTTGAATGGATCTCCTTGTCTGGCATTAATTGACAGTGAAAGCCCGGTTTTCAAAGCCAAGGTACAAGCACTGAAGGTAAGTGATCAGAGGACTGCCCTCGCAATAAATCACTGCAGCGCAGGTCACCGTTTGGAGTGTGAATGCAGTGTTCAATAAAGAAACACACTCCACCTTTCAGCTTCAAGCCGACCCTAGCTAATTGACCTCATTGTAGTCCCCCCATTAATCATTCTGGCACATGGGGCAAGAGGCAGTTTCACTGCTTAGGTTTGCAGGGAGGAGGGGGACCAAGTCCGTGTGGGGGTGGTTGAGGGTTGAGGGGGCAGTTATAATGTAAAAGGAAATCATAGACAATTCTACCTTAATTAACTCATTGGATTTCCAGGTTGACCAGATATGGTTAACTTCACTAAAGGAATGTGGGGAATAGGGCAGGGGCCTTCATTAACTTCATGCCAGGTCGCAGGAGTTTGAGGCTGTAACAAAAGCAGATGTGAGCATCTGTAGCCCATCCAGAAAGCAGCATGGCAGAAGGACTGGGGCGTTCGCCTAATGCTACATAATCATTCAGTGTCATTGATCTCCCCAGACCCTGATTAATAAATTGCAGCAGAAGTCTTTTACAGCAGTGACTACAATTTTATTTCACCTATTAGAAGCCCGTCACAGTGCTCACCAGTCATGCAGGACAAGCTTACACACCCCTCCCTCCCACCTCTCCAGGCCTGTCCATAGTTCTGAATTCATTTTGCTTGTGCACCTCCATGGGCCTGTTTTGGTTAAGAAATGTGGGGTGCCTTTTGCAGGTCCCTCCATCGTGCCAAGCTAACCCCAGGCTGACCACAGGGAACAAAAAGGGAACATTTGCAAAGGGGTCAGTTCAAACAGCAACTTGAGGTTTGTTTTTTTTTAATGCAACACAGCAAACATAATTTGGGCAGCCATGATGCCAGAAAGAAACCACACCAGAAAGAAACCCACGCGTGCACACACACAACATGGTTTGCGTGCTCACGCACATGATTTGGTTACGGAACTTGGAATCTGCATTGATCCATTTACATTTTCAAAATGCAAGATCTGCCTTTTTGTACCAAGCTGCTTTAAATTAGGCCTTTTTAAAAGGTCTGTTTCCCCATGCTTAGTCGCAATTATTCAAGAGTGCAATAGTTTCACAGTTCACAGGGGTAAACAAAGCCCCACAGGTCAGCAACTTTCATTTTGAGAGGAAGAAAATGAAAAAGAGAGGAGGGTGAAGGGAGAGCCGATGCTCATTTTATACTGTGCATCTCTCGCTGGTGCTGTCTTCCCTGTGTTTCATTACTGTTAATGAACTTAATTGTTTGGTTTCAAAAACCGCAGCCTGAAGGCATCACTCTCCATCTCCCTCAGTGCTGAGATTCAGTCTTGCTGATCTCCAAATTAACTTGTAAGCAAATACTTCAAGTCTGTGCCCTTCCCTGACAAGCACCTGGAGGAGAAAATTCAGGCCAAGACTCCAGGACAAATTCAGATGGAGCGTCAAGAAAGACAGAGAGGGTGCATTCAGATCCCCACTTGGTATTGTGTGTAATTCAATTCCACTTAACTATATTTATGGCGTGTCTACTATATGGTCCAGTAATCATGCCAGTCATTGAGTTTAGAAAGTTGATAAAACACAGTCACTGACCTCCAGGAGGGCATGGTTTCTTACCAGCCCCGCAAACATATCAAATTTCCTTGGTTCTATTATCAACAACACAACCACACCTACGGGACCTGCAAGCTAAAGCAGCTCTACTCAGCGAGAAGCTCACAGGCTTTGGAATCACAGATGTAGGCAGACTTCGAAATTTGTCTATTTACAAGCTATGCAGGCTTATCCACATCATTGAACCTCATCGAGACGCAGTCATATCTACCCCTCTTGCATTACCATAATATGTGCAAAGTGCTGGTTCTGCCCCACTGTAAAGGCTAGGCTTTCTATAAGAAAATTCTGATGAATTATTGCAAAGACTAACAATATAGTTTGGATATCTGTCCTCACCCAAATCTCAAGTTGAATTGTAATCCCCAATGCTGAAGGTGGGGCCTCGTGGGAGGTGTTTGGATCATGAGGGTGGATCACTCATGAATGGCATGAGCCAGCCCCTTCGTGATAAGTGAGCTCTTGCTCCGAGTTCACACAGGATAGGGTGGTTTAACAGTGTGTGGCACCTCCTCCACCCAATATCCAATATTCATTCTCTCTCTTTCTCTCTCTCGCTCCTGCTTTTGCCATGTCCTGTGCCTGCTCCCCCTTACCTTTTGCCATGAATGGAAGCTTCCTGAAGCCTCTGAAACAGATGCTGGCACCATGCTTCCTGTACAGCTTCCAGAACTGTGAGCCAATTAAATCTCTTTTCTTACAAAATACCCAGTCTCTTTTTTGTTTATATAGCAGTGCAAGAACAGCCTACTACAACTACTCACCAAGATAATAATATACCAGACTAAAATAAAAACAAATCCATTCTAGTATGTCCTTTTTTCACTCTTTCTTCTAGAAACAAAACATTGTGTCAACCTCAGCACACAAACCAGAAACAGCAACCCCCCACCTTGAACAGGAACCCCTTGGAGGCTTCACTGCCCTCTCCATTCAAACCTGATTTTCTTCCAAGCCCATCACACACCCCACCTGCTTCAAGTCAATCTTCGACTGCACTCAGAGCCCACACCATTCATTTTTACATGTGGAATGATCAAAACCAAAAATGTCAGATAGTCTCAAGAACTAGAGATCTTTCTTGACCTTCTTACATAGGTGCGTTAGTCAGGGTTCCCCAGAGAAACAAAACCACCAGGAAAATCTGTCTTACAGATACAGAAGAGAGTATGTGTTATTGGAATTGGCTCACAAAATTATGGAGGTCAAGTCCCATGATCTTCCAACTGCAAAAGGAATAACCATAAGGCCCAGTGGTATAATTCAATCTAAGTCTGAAGGCTCAAGAACTAGAGGAGCCAGCAATGTAACTCTCAGTCTAAGGCTTAAGGCTCAAGAACTGGGAGCACCAATATCTGAGGGCAGGATAAGACGACTGTCCAGTTCAAGGAGAGAGAGAGGAAATACACTCTTCTCCTGCCTTCTTGTTCTATCTGGGCCCTCAGTTGGACGACTCTCATCCATGTTGATTAAGGCAGATCCACATTACTCAGTCCACCAATTCAGATACACATCTCTCCTGGAAACACCCTCACAGACACATCCAGAAAGCATGTTTACCAGCTGTCTGGGCATCCCCTACACCTGTCAGGTTGACATCTTGGTTTAACTGTGATTAATTTCAGATTTAAAGACCTTAAAAGAGTTGTTCAAGTTTGCACAGCTGGTTAATGTTAGTTAGAGCTAAAGCTCAGCTCTTGATATCGAGCCCAGGGATCTTTCTATTACATGAGATGGGTTATTTCCAATGACATTCAGATTAGTACCTTATTTTATGCTGCATTAACGTGTCCTCCAGGCTGGGTGTGGTGGCTCATGTCTATAATCCCAGCATTTTGGGAGGCCAAGGCAGGTGGATTGCTTGAACCCAGGAGTTTGAGACCAGCCTGGGCCACATGGCAAAACCTCACCTCTACCAAAAATACCAAAATTAGCTGAGTGTGGTGGCACATGCCTGTAGTCCCAGCTACTCAGGAGGCTGAGGTGGGAGGAACACCTGAGCCTGGGGAGGTCGAGGCTGCAGTGAGCTGTGATTGTGCCACTGCATTCCAGCCTGGGTAACAGAGTGAGACCTTGTCTCAAAACAACAACAACAACAACAACAACAAAGTGTCTTTCAACAGTTTAATGTGCTATCATAGCTTCCCTTACTGGTCCTCCAGGCTTCCTCTCTTATCTCCTTTTTGGTCCAGATCTGCACATCACTCTCCTGATTAAAATAGTATTAGGCTTCCGGTTTAAAGTAGTATCTGAATCTAAGCCTTAATTCAATCTTTTCCAACATCCCACTACAATATCTTTTTTTTTTTTTTTTTTTTTTGAGATAGACTCTCTGTCGCCCAGGTTAGAGTGCAGTAGCACAATCTAGGCTCACCGCATCCTCCGCCTCCCGTGTTTAAGCAATTCTCTGCCTCAGCCTCCCAAGCAGCTAGGATTACAGGTGCCCACCATCACACCTGGCTAATTTTTTTTTTTTTTTTTTTGTATTTTTAGAGAGACTGGGTTTCACCATCTTGGCCTAGCTGAACTTGAACTTCTGACCTCGTGATCCACCTGCCTCGGCCTCCCAAAGTGCTGGGATTACAGGTGTGAGCCACCATGCCCGGCCTAAAATATCTTTTAAAAAACTTTAAAAAAGTTAAAACCCAACTCAATTAAAAGATTAAAAACAACCAGAGGAAAAGAAAATCTTCCAGACAACATAATGCCAAACCCAGAAGGAATCCCCAGAACTTACAGAAAAACAGAGTTTTTGTTAAAAAAAATCTGGCAGTTATTGCCTCATGAATCTCAGTCTCTGCTTCATAAAAAGGAGATCATTTAAAAAGAAAGGAAGACAGGAGAGAAAGAAAAGAGAGAAAAAGAAAAGAGAAAGGAAGATAAGTCATCCCTCCCTTACCATTGTCTCCTGACTCAGACCCGGAAGTTGTATGACCCAGAAACTTGGGGTGCAGATGCCACCTTTTAGTCTTGGCGGGTGCCATTCCCCTCTGTCACACATTCTCACCCAACATTTGTTTAACAACCAATCAGATACAGCAATGCCCAGAAACATCTAAACAGGAAACGTGGGAAAAAAGTAGCAACATATCACAGCCTAGGTCAAATCCCAGCACAAAGGCTCTTTAGATAGGAGCAGAGGCAGAAATAAACCAGGTGGCTGTATCTTCTAGGAGCAGAGCAGCTATGTATTCCATGAGTCCAGAGAGTCGTCAGTCCAGGCGGAGGGGAAGAACACATAACCATTAGAAAGCAGCTCTAACCCATGCTTTCAATGCTAGCAAATATCCACTAATATGCCTCAAAGTAGCAGTTAGGTAAAGCAGATAAGGATGTCATCAATGTCAGCATCCATTGATAATTCAACATACATTTTACTAAATGTATTAGTGACATGAATAGGAAATACATTCGTAATTCAATTTCTACGAAAAATCATCTGTGCTTACTTCAGGAAAATATACACTGAAATTTCAAAAGACACAGGCATGGATAAAATGTAAAGTCTTCAAATCATCCTCACTTTTATATCTTACTCAAGAAATGCACAGTAAGAAAAAGAAAATCTCTTTGAAAACAGCATCTAATATACTTAAAGCAAACGCATTCTTTTAAAATCAAGAACAAAACAAAGATGTATTTAGCATTGTTGAGGAAATTTTGGTCAATGCATTAAGTCAAAAACACATTAACAAGGTATAAATATAGAAAAGAATAGAAAATGATTCTTTGCAGATGATATTAGTTGTCTAAAACATCCATGTGAATCAACTAAACAATGATTGAGTCTAATACCTTTGTCAACCTTTACTTCATTTTAGAATCACCTGGAAAGCGTTTAAAAACTATCAATACCTGGGGCTCACCCCAGAAATTCTGATATAATTGTTCTTGACTGAGGCCTGGTTCCATGTCTGTTTTAAAAGCTCCCAGATGCCTTTAATATGCATCCAAGCTTGAGAACCACTGAAAAAAAACACAGGAAATACACAAAATCCAACAGATTTGTCTTTATGCCACCAAGGACCAATTACAAAATATGATGCAGACAAAATTCCACTAATAACAGTACAAAACATTCGCAATAATAGAATTATCATGTGATCCAGCAATTCTACTTCTAGCTATCTACCCCAAATAATTTAAATCAGGATCTCAAAGAGATATTTTTACACTCAGGTTTATATTGGTATTATTCATGATACCAAGAGTTGGCAGCCAAATAAGTGTTCATGAACGAACGAATGGACAAACCAAATGTGATCTATACATATGACAGAATATTATTCAATCTTTAAAAGGAAAGATATTCTGACTCACACTACAACATGAATAAACCTTAAGGATGTTAAGTGAAATAAGCCAGCCACATTCTTTATAATTCCATAAAGTACTTTATAAATTCCATAAAGAAAAATATTTTATGTGAAGTACCTAGGGTAGACAAATTCACACAAATAGAAAGTAGAATAGTGGCTGCCAGAGGCTGGGGTAAGTGGGAATGGAGAGTTGTTTAATAAGTACAGAGTTTTCCCTTTGCAACATGAAAAGAGTCCTGAACGTGCATTATATTAAAATATGAATGAGCTGAAAATGAGCTTTACTGCTGAACTATATGCTTAAAAATAGGCTGGTAAATTTTATGTTATGTCTATTTTACCACAACTTAAAGCGTTTTAAAGTCATTTAAAAGAAAAAATAATAATAAGTTTTAAAACAAATGCTATATGAAGAAATATCATATGAGGAACTGTTACTTCATGAGATGGCTCAGTGTCATAAAGATGCCCATTATTTTTAAATTAATTTATGAATGTGTTTCATTTCAATCAAATCTTAAACATGTTTTGTGTAGCTGAACAAAATAATTCTTCAGCTTGTTAAAAAGAATAAACATCTGCTACTAGACAAGAAAAAAACAGGACTGCAAGGTGGCCTGAATTTCCCAATATTAAAATGTATTAGAAAGATACACTACTTAAAAGAACATGATAATAGCACAGGAAATGACAGACAGATCATTAAAGTAAAACAGAAAGCTCTGAAATTCACCCCGTATGCATGAGAATTCATGGTAAAGGTGAACAGAGAGTAAGAACAAATTACTTAATAAGATATGTTTAGACAACTGGTTAGCCATTTGGTAGTAAAGTAAAGTTAGATACCTATCTTACACCGTGTACCAAAATAAATTTCACATGGCTTATAACTTTCAATGTAAAAAAAAAGTAATTTTTTAAAACCTAGAAAAAGTACAGATGGAGTTCTCTTTTTAATCTCAGAGCAAGAAAGACCTTTCTAAGCAGTCTCTGGAAGACAAAGATAAAGCAAGGAGCTTGAAAGCTGATTCCTCAGGACTGCAGATGGTGAAAGGTTGGGAGAGAAAGGACTCGAAGAATACATACCCAAGAGTGAAGGGTGGGGCTTCACACATACTATGACTCCTGCAGGACCCTGTAGTTCATCCAGGTGCCCTGAAAAGGCCGCACTGTCAGTAAAGAGTGAACTTTAAAACTCCAGACAACATAATGCCAAACCCAGAAGGAATCCCCAGAACCTACAGAAAAACAGTTTTGTTAAATAAAATCTGGCCCATTTAACACCTCAGGGAAGAAAAAAGTGTCATTATCTCTGACTAGGTTGCTGGGGAACCAAAAAGAAAATAAAAACTTTGTGGAAGAAGGCGAAAACTCAAGTCTATGCCATATGCCGGCACCAAGTACAAATTAGCGCTTTTTGTTGTTGTTGTCGTAAAAGAAGACCCAAGCCGGCCAGGCGCGGTGGCTCAAGCCTGTAATCCCAGCACTTTGGGAGGCCGAGACGGGCGGATCACGAGGTCAGGAGATCGAGACCATCCTG
>NW_012119598.1:1383338-1405052 GCF_000951035.1 Colobus angolensis palliatus
TTGGGAGGCTGAGGTGGGCCTATCACTTGAGGTCCAGAGTTCGAGACCAGCCTAGCCAACATGGCAAAACTCCATCTCTACTAAAAATACAAAAAAAAAAAAAAATTAGCCAGGCATAATGGTGGGTGCCTATAATCCCAGTTACTCTGGAGGCTGAGGCAGGAGAATGGCGTGAACCCGGGAGGCGGAGCTTGCGGTGAGCTGAGATGGCGCCACTGCACTCCAACCTGGGCAACACAGCGAGACCCTGTCTCAAAAAAAAAAAAAAAAGGGCAGTTACCATCTCCCAAAACGTCAGATAATATTCTTCCAACAGAAAAACATAAACTAAATATGTTTTAAATTGTCAAAATGATAAAGAATGGTATAAAAAAATACTGAAGAAAAGCACATGATAAAAACAGGCACATTTGCAGAAAGAGTAGAATCGAATTTAAAGAAATAAAACATACAGTCCTTGGAATAAAACCTTAAAAAAATATACAATGAAGAATTTGGGGATTTAAAGAAATGGAAACTATAAAAGAGGTTAAGAGATACGGAAGAGGCCGGGCGCGGTGGCTCAAGCCTGTAATCCCAGCACTTTGGGAGGCCGAGATGGGCGAATCACGAGGTCAGGAGATCGAGACCATCCTGGCTAACATGGTGAAACGCCGTCTCTACTAAAAATACAAAAACTAGCTGGGCGAGGTGGCGGGCGCCTGTAGTCCCAGCTACTCGGCAGGCTGAGGCAGGAGAAGGGCGTGAACCCGGGAGGCGGAGCTTGCAGTGAGCTGAGATCCGGCCACTGCACTCCAGCCCGGACGACAGAGCGAGACTCCGTCTCAAAAAAAAAACAAAAAAAAGATATGGAAGAGAGAATGAGGAAGCCCAACACACATCTAATAGGGGTTCCAGGAAAAGGCAATAGGGGAAAAGAGGAGAGGCAATATTTAAAGGAAAAATGACTACGAATTTTCTAGCATATATTAGTTAATACCATACATATTTATGAAGCTCTACCATGAACCCTGCACTATTTTAGGTACTAAGAAGAAAGCAATAAATGAAGACAAAAAATCCCTGCTTTCACAGCATTTACTTTCTAAAAGAAAAGAGATAATGTTGTGGTTGTTGCTTTCTTCTCTTTTTTAAAAAATGGTCCACTTGCTAGAAAAAGACAAGAGAGATAATTTTTTAAGTACAATTCGATATATTACTATGTGTTTGGTGTGGTAACCAGACAATCCCCAAATCTCAATGGTTTACGGTGATATTTGGTTTTCATGTCAAGTGAGGGTTGCAGGGTTCCCTGTGGCTCTACTCCAGGCTGGGGGATGACTATGGGTCTAATCTGTGAGTTCCAGGATACAGGCTGAAGAAGGAGTCCCCATCTGGGACATGTTCTCATAGTGGCAGAGGGCAAAAATGCAAGTCACCAAGCCAATCACACTGTTGTACTGAAAGCTTCCACTTAGAAGCAACCTGTGTCATGCTTGCTCACATTCTTAATATAAACAAATCACATACCCAAAGCTGCCAGTTGTATGTACTAGAGACAAGCACGGCAAGAGTGGGTATGCATAATCCTCCTACAGAGAAGGGAATAAGTAATCGTGAATGAAAAATAAAGCCTACCATAATACGGTCAGTGGGGGTAATTGCTATGGAGAAAACCAAAGCAGGGAATGGGGATGGGAATTATCAGGGAGCGTGCCATTTTAAATAGGCAGACTAGGGCAGGCACAAAGAAAGTAATCTCTGATTAAGACCTGAAGGATATCATGCAGATATCTTGGAGAAGAATGTTTTGAGAAGATGAACAACAAATGCAAAAGCTCCAAGTCAAGGGCCAGCCTGATGGGTTTGAGGAGCAGCAAGGAGGCCCTTGTGGCTGTCAGGAGGTAAGAGAGGGAGCGTGGCAGGGAAACAGATCAGGCAGACCTCAGAGGCCAGACGATGGCTCTGTGAGGCCACTGTGGGGCTTGGTTTCACCTGTGGTGAGATGAAAAACCATGTGAGGGTTTTGAGCAAAGGAATGACATGATCTAATTTATATTTTAACTCAGAGATATGCACAGAATGGACTGAAGGCAGACCAAAAAGACCAGTAGGGGGCCTTCATGATAAATAGACGAGAGACTATAAACAAGAAGCTCCACCACATAGTGAAAGTGGTTAGAATCTGGATATATTTTAAACATGAGTTGCTGAAATGGAATGTGGGGTACAAATGAGAGAAGAATCAGCCACGATGCTTGGGTTGGGGCAAGCGTTTCAAAGATAGTGTTCCCGCAGGCTATGATGAGACTGTGGCATGAGCAGGTAGGCAGAACCGAAGTGCTCTGTTTGAGTCATGTCAAATTTGAGGTGCATAGAAGACATTCATGTGGAGATATCCAGTGAGCAGTTAAATAAATTCGTCTGGAATTCAGCGAGGGGTTTGAACCACAAATGTAAATTTAGGAATCACCACCACACTACACATTAGGGGATAACAAAGTTTTTTTTTGTAAAGGATCAGACAGTAAATACCTTAGGCTTTGCAAGTCACATATGATTGTTCTTGCCTGTTCTTCATAAAAACCATCTTTGGATTATAGAGACAAGCCAGGTTTGGCCAACAGACTGCAGGTTTGCAGACACTGCTAGCAAGGATATTGAAGACCATGAGTTTAGATTAGATCACTAAGAGAGGGAGTGCAAACAGAACAGACAAGATGTTCATACATGAGCCCAGGACGCTCCAAAGTTGAAGAGGTTAAAGAGATGAAGAAGAACCAATAAACAGACCAAGAAGGAGTGATCAGTAAGGTAGAAAAAGAACAGGAGAGTGTGTGACATGGTTTGGCTCTGTGTCCCCACCCAAATCTCAGCTCAAATTGTAATCCCCATAATCCCCATGTGTAGAGGTAGGGAGCTGGTGGGAGGTGATTGGATCATGCGGGCAGTTCCCCCATGCTGTTCTCATGATAATGAGTGAGTTCTCACAAGATCTGATCATTTCTTTAAGTGTTTGACAGTTCCTCCTTCACACACTCTCTTGCCTGCCACCATGTAAGATATTGCTGCTTCCCTTCCTGCCATGATTGTAAGTTTCCTGAGACCTCCACAGCCATGCAGAACTGTGAGTCAATTAAACCTCTTTCCTTTATAAATTACTCAGTCTCAGGTAGTATCTTTATAGCAGTGTGAGAATGTACTAAACAGTATGGTATCCTGAAAGCCTAGTGAGGAATGACTTTCAATCAGGAGGAACAATTAACTGGGCCAAATACTGCCGATGGGCCCAGTAAGAGGGGAACTGAAAACTGACCATGTGATTTAACAACATGGAGGTCATTGGTGGCCTCCTGATTAGAATGTGTACAAGGAAGAAGGGGAAGTCCACAACTATACTCAAGTTTTTCAAGGAGGTTTGCTCTACAAAGAGGAAATGGGGTGCCAGCTGGAGGGAAGTGAGGTACAGAAAGAGCTAGGTCTTCTAAGATGAGACAGATGAAAGCATATTGGTATGCTATATGCAGTAGAAAGGTGAAAACTGATGTGGAGAGATGCTGGAAAGATGCCTATGAATAGTTGAGAAGGGGAGTCCAATGTACATGTGGAGGGGTGGGTCAAAGCCAGGAGCATCGTTCCTCCAAAGTCACAATAAAATGGTAGTGTACATAGAGATGCGGGAAAGTGGGTAGATGTGGTGGGGAGCACTTGGGGAAATTTCTTTGAATTGCTTCTATTTTCACAAAACAGAAAGATTCCCAAGGAGGACAAATGAAAATAAATCCACACTGAGATTCATTGTAGTGAAAGTGCAGAATTAAAAAAAAAAATTCTTAAAAACACCCTAAAAGACAAGACAGATTAGACTCACATTTCAACAGCAACTTTAGAAGTCAGATGACAAAGGAATACACTCAAAGTGAGAGTTCAATTAAAAGTTCACATGGAGTGAGGCCAACTACTGACTTTTTTTAAAGACAGACTCAGAGTTTTACACTCTCTCACCTGGGCCGTAATAGGGACTAATTGATGTATTTCAGTTAAGAAGCAAGAGAATGGCCAGGCATGGTGGCTCATGCCTGTGATCCCAGCACTTTGGGAGGCTGAGGCAGGAAGATAGCTTGATTCCAGGAGTTTGAGACCAGCCTGGGCAACACATAGAGATCCTACCTCTACAAAAGCATTTAAAAAGTAGCCAGACATGGTGGCGTGAACCTGTGGTCCCAGTTACATGGGAGGCTGAGGTAGGAGGATCACTTGAGCTGAGGAGATGGAGGTTACAGTGAGCCAAGACTGCATCACTGCACTCCAGCCTGGGTGACAAAGGGAGAGACTGTCTTAAAGAAAAAAAAAAAAAAAGCAGCCAAAGAAACCAAGCACGAAAATGTGGGAAGCAAAAGCACTGGTGAGGAAAGACACCAAGGAAGTAATAACATCACATATGTATGAAGTGTAACGTCATTAAGAATACTGGGTGCCTCAAAAAGAAAGTAGAGGTAAAATACTAGGCCTCAATACTATGAAAGAGGTAGGGATGATCAGAATTAAAGTGGTGTATGAGTCCTGATCATTCTGAAGTTTATCATAAAAACCTAAGATGTTCTTAAGTAAAATATGCATGTTACAAATTCAAGGCTAGAACAATTGGACATCCACATGGCAAAAAATGAATTTTGACCCTGCCTTATATCATATACAAAATTAACTCAAATGGACAATAGGTATAAATGTTAAGAACTGAATCTACAAAACTCTTAGAAGAAAATGTAGGAGTACATTTAGTGAACTTGGGCTAGATGTGACACCAAAAGCACAAGTGACAAAGGAAAAAAATAGAGAAATTGGACTTCACCAAAGTTGAAAACTTTAGTGCTATAAATGATACCATCAAGAAACCAAAACACAACCCATAGAAGGGGAAAAAATATTTGCTAATCATATATCTGATATGCCACTTGTACCCCAAAGCTATAAAGAACTATTACAACTCAGTAATAAAAAGATAAATAACCCAACTTAAAGATGGTCGAAGAACCTGAGTAGACCTTTCTCCAAGGAAGATACAGGAATGACCAAATGGCACATGAAGGGTGGGTGTGGTGGCTCACGCCTGTGGTCCCAGCACTTCGGGAGGCTGAGGCAGGCAGATCACAAGGTCAGGAGATTAAGACCATCCTGGCCAACATGGTGAAACCCTGTCTTCACTAAAATACAAAAACTTAGCCAGGTGTGATGGTACATACCTGTAGTCCCAGCTACTCAGGAGGCTGAGGCAGGGGAATCGTTTGAACCTGGTAGGCAGAGGTGGCAGTGAGCCAAGATAACACCACTGTACTCCAACCTGGTGACAAAGCGAGACTCCGTCTCACCAAAACACACACACACACACACACACACACACACACACACACACACACACACGAAAAGATGCTCAACATCATTAGTCATTAGGGAAATGTAAAGTCAAACCACAATAAATACCACTTCACATCTACAAGGATCATTCTAAAAAAAAAAAAAAAAGACAATTACAGTGTTAGTGAGGATGTGGAGAAATTCATACATTCCTGGTGGGAAATGTAAAATGGGGCAGCCACTTTGGAAAGCAGTTTGGCAGTTCCTTTAAAAGCTAATTATTGATTTATCACATTATCTACCAATTTCATTTCTCTGTATCTATCCAAGGAACTTGAATACGTATGTCCACATAAAAATTCATACATGAATGTTCTTTTTATCATTCATAATGTCAAAAAGTGGAAACACCCAAATGTTCATCAGCTGATGAATGGATATGACTTATGCATATAATTATTATTTGGCCATAAAAAGTAATGAAGTATGGATCTATGGTACAACATCAATAAATCTTGAAAACATTACATTAAGTGAAAGAAGCCAGTCACAACACTTACTGAATGATTCCATTTATGTGAAATGTCTAGGATAGACAAATCCACCGAGACAGAAAATAGATTCGTGGTTTCCAAGGGCAGAGGGGAAGGGAGAATGGGGAGTGACTGATAATGGCTCCGAGGTTTCTTTTGGAGATGATAAAAATATTAACATAAATTGTGGTGACGGTTGCTGCACCCTGTGAATACATGAAAATCCACTGACTTGTACACATCAAATGGGTGAACTGTATAGTATGTAAATTATATCCCAAAAAAGCTATTTAAAATATTTTAAGAATAACTCCTAAAAGAGTAGAAATAAATTATCTGTATAACTTCTAAACCAATAGAGGTGAAGGAGGGACTAAGAAAAACTGTTCAGTCCAAGGAATGACAGGAAAGAGACACAGGAGAAGCAAAGGAAAGGCAAAGCAAAGAAAACATCTAGAAAGAGGGTAAAAAGCAAAGAAGCAAATAAAACATTTAAAAAGAGGGTACAAATCAATGTTTAAAGAAAATTACAGTCGGGCATGGTAGCTCATGCCTATAATCCCAGCAGTTTGGGAGGCTGAGGTGGGCCTATCACTTGAGGTCCAGAGTTCGAGACCAGCCTAGCCAACATGGCAAAACTCCATCTCTACTAAAAATACAAAAATTAGCTGGGCGTGGTGGTGGGCGCCCGTAATCCCAGCTATTCAGGAGGCTGAGGCATGAGAATCGCTTGAACTTAGGAGGCAGAGTTTGCAGTGAGCCGAGATCACGCCACTGCACTCCAGCCTGGTGACAGAGCAAGAG
Organism: Colobus angolensis palliatus; assembly: GCF_000951035.1. Lineage (NCBI taxonomy): Eukaryota > Metazoa > Chordata > Mammalia > Primates > Cercopithecidae > Colobus > Colobus angolensis. Next base: position 1,390,010 of record NW_012119598.1, read on the forward strand.
ACTCTGTCTCTAAATAAATAAATAAATAAAATTACAATAACTATGCTCAGTATGATAGACATTTTAAGAAACACATTATTATATATTATTGGAGACATCTGTGAGTGGTAAAAGTATAAAAATATCCACTTAAAAACCCTTGGGGGCCAATTCCCGGTAGTCTAGTGATTATTTTGGGGGCCAGGCACGGTGGCACACTCCTATAATCCCAGCACTTTGGGAGGCCACAGCAGGAGGATTACTTGAACCCAGGCATTCAAGACCAACCTGGGCAACATAGTGAGACCTTTTCTCTATAAAAGGAAAGAAAGAAAAGGAAAAAATGTTGGGTATTGGGGGACGGAAGGAGAAGAATGAGATGGGAAGGATATGAATGAGATGGGAAGGGGATGAATGAGATGGGAAGGAGATAAATGAGATGGGAAGGAGAGAGTGGGCTTGTGCTGTCCCTATCACACACATTTTATTTCTTTATTAAAATATGAAAAACACTATGGCAAATTGTCATTATCTATTAAATCTAGGTAAATAAGCTCATAGGCATCTATTTCCTGTATCACTTTGTATTTAAAATATTTCTTCATTAAAAGGCAATAAAAATAGCATTGGCAAGAGTTCAGGGAAATGGTACTCCACCTCTGTTGATAATAAGCCTGTACACATTTGGAGAGGGAATTCTGACAGTAGGTACCCAAAGGTCTTTAAAGTGTTCACATTCTTTAATGACGCAATAACTTTTCTAAAATTTAAAAAGAAAACGTTGCACAAAGATTTAACTACACAAATGTTTGCTCTAGTTCCACACATGTAGAAGCAAATATACACACACAGAAATGAAAATAGAATGTCTATTATTTGGCAAATATTCAGAAGCACTGTACAGTTAACATAAATAATTAGGGATAGAAAAGGTCTTAGGCCTCTAAGAATCTGATAAGTTATGTGTCCTCTCCGGAGAAAGGCAGATGTACATAACACAACACACCAATTTGCAGACAATATCAGTGTGTCCCAGAGTACTTAAATCTCACACCTTTTATTGTGGAAGGAAAACCAGCCAACTCACCCCTAATTCTCCTTCAGGAACCCCATCCTCTAGGCAGCTTTTCCATACCCTTCCTTCTCCATCTTCCTCAGCCTGGGACAGGTACCCCTTCCTTAAGAACCTATGCAAATCTGTACCCTGCATGGCATATATTTTTTATCATGATTGTCTATTTATTTTCTCTCTTTTTCATCAGCATCTTTGAGAACCAGGTATACAACTCAATTGGCTTCACATCCCAGGACAGCACAGATATAAATATTTGTTGACCAGATTGAGGGAGGAGGTAGGATTCGACTCCAGAGGGAGGGCTCAGACACCTGACCGAATTGAGGACTGGCTAAAACAGGGATGAGGTGGAAGCGGTTTTCCATAAGACACACCTACCAGTGTGCCATGTCAGTTTACCATTGCCATGGCAACACCTGAGCGTTACTGCCCCTTTCCATGGCAATGAATTGACACCTAAAAGTTATTACCCCTTCCCTAAAAATTTCTGCATGAACTGCCCCTTAATCTATATGTAATTAAAAGTAGGTATAAATATAACTGCAAAACCGCCCTGAGCTGCTACTGTCAGCACACTGCCAATGGGCCAGCCCCGCTCTGCAGGAAACAGTCATGGAGTTGTAACAAGGCCACTTCAATAAAGCTGTTTTCTTCTACCCCACCACTGACTCACCCTTAAATTCCTTCCCCAATCACGCCAAGAAACCTCGTGGGCTAAGCCCCACTTTGGGGCTCGCCTGCCCTGCATCAAGATGACCAAATGAATGTTCCTTAAGGAGAGCGACACGGTCATGTATTGCTTCTAGATAATGCTTCACATCGGGAAACATTTCTCATCTATTTATTGATCCACAATCATATCAACCCCTCTCTAACCAGGTCATACACACACCCCAGCCTCTGCAGCTTGTCTTTTGAAATACACTGGATTCTAAATGCAGCCTTATCTGAAAGAATGAGATATAACACCGGCTGCAAATAAATTGCAAAGAGGAGCCAGAAAAGCAGGGCTGCAGCTTCCTGCACGGCTCAGTTGCCGCTCAGCTCGAACCCAGACTCAGCAGTAACTTAGTCAAATTAGCAGCAGCTTGTTTTCATTTCAGAGGACAAGCTTTCCAATCCTTTCTGAAGTTATTTCCCTTCCTCTGCCTTCCCGTTATTCCCTATTTTCATCAAGCAGAGCCCTTGAATGCATTTCCCCGCCAGCTATTCAAGAGGCCGTTCCCCCCGGAGCTGGCGACACAGAAGCTATTAATAAGCAAACAGAATGAACTGGCTCGCTCTCCTCATAGTGAAATTCCTCTGCCACCGATTTCTCAGACACTTCCCTTTAGGGTTTTCCTGCGGAGTCCCATTCATTTAGAGCAAATGTGGAAAATTGTTTAATGTTTCTTGTTGTAAGCAAATGCTGGTAAATGCCGATTACACGTGGAGAGTGAAATGCCTCTCTCTGACTTGGCTTCCAAGCCCATCTGGTGGGCCTGGCAAAGCGTGCACGTCGCTCCCCGCACATGCGGCAGTCAACATGATCGTGTGGGGAAGAGCGAGGACTGTAAGATGGAAACCTCTAGCTCTGTTAGCATGCCTAGCCTTTATTTTGCACGTCAGTGAAGTCACTTTCCCATTCCTTGCCTTGGTTTCCCCAAATGTAGGGTGGTGACAAGTATCTTGGTTCTTTACCTGTATGATTCAACACACTCTTTTGCATCTATTTTGGGCTGCAAAACATTGTGCGGACTACAGAATAAGCACGGAAGAACTCCTATCATTATAGATTCCAAAGAGAGGCTGGGAAATAACAATGGTAGAAAACTCTGAGCTTGAAATGATGAGAACAGAAGTATAAAATACCTGGGTCTGCTGTCCCCATGTAGGGGAAAGAGGACACAGGTTAATTACTCAGAGGAGAAAAGGGTAAGTCTATCCCATCCTGGTTTTTTTGTTTTTTTTAATAAAAATACCAAAAGGATCTTATGTTTACACTTCCTTCTCTAATACACTTCAGAGAATAGGGCTTTAGAGAGCCTTCATCCTGAAAAGGGGCTATTATACCCAGGGTAAAAGAAAAATGGGAAAGGACCTTTTCCCAAGCCTCTCCTTCTTTCAGTAAATGAAGCAAGGAGAGTCATATAGCCAAGTATTTTTGACTTCTTAACAGGCATGAAAATACAATAAGAGCCACCCAGCTGAATCCTTTAAGTCTATGGATGGACAAATCGAAGCCCAGCAAGTTGGAGTGACTTACCCAGGGTCACACAGCTGATGGGGGCCAAGGCAAGGATGAAATCACGAGTTTCTTATTCCAAAGCTCCTTCCACTGTAGGAATTCTCAGCATCTAGGAACATAATCCAAACATTAACACAACCACCCTGTTCTCACACTGGTCTTCTTACCCCACTAAATGTCCCTTCTGTGGCAGTCAAACGAGGCCTTCTTCCTGTATTACAAAGGCAATTTGTTCATTCCTGCTCATGTGGTTTCCCCTGCTGGCAGGGCTGCACTGTATGGCCACACAGGTTGTGCACTGCACAACTCTAAAAAGACACATACAGACAAACACACCTCATTCACACTGTATTCCATATACCAGCCCAAGATGTTCTCCTCATTATCTTCATCTTATTCAAGATATTTTTCAAGTCACATTTTCACAAAGCATTTCTTGAGTGGTTTAGACCACACTGGTTTCTCCTTTCTCTAAGTTCCCAAGATTCTTATTCTTTACCACTTAAAAGCTGTGAATCCTTGGGTAAGGCGATGATTCTGAGCCTCTGTTTTCCACTAAGTAAAATCAGTAATGTGCTTTTTCAAGATGTTGAAAAGATGAAACATACCTGGATACACGGAGGAACTCTACGAAGTACCACGTGCTCTGTGATGCTTGTTCTTATCACTCCAGCTCATCAATACTGCTTTATGATGTTTGCTAACAGTTTCTTACTCTTAGCCTAGTTTTCCCCAAAAAGAAGTTCATTCCTGGAGCGCAGGCAGAGACCTCTGCTAATACCACGTCCCTCATAACAGGTGATCAAAATAATGATAACGGCTCACGCACCACCAGGTGGTCTTCCGGGTCCTTTATCATGCCTACTCATTTCACCTTTATAACAAATTGTAAATCAGTACCAATAGTACCTTGGTTTTAGATGAGGCAATTGAACACAGAGGAAAATAATTTACTCAAGAGGCAAAAAGCTTACAAATGCTGGAGAGATTCACACTCAGACAACCTGGCCCCAAAGCCTGCACTCCTACCGTCTCGCCATTCCAATCCTCTTTTGTATATATACAATGGGACAGAGAGTGGGAGCTCCACATATTTTTGATAATTGATTATTTGATCTTTGGGGTTACACTGCCTTTAGACAGTGTTAGGTCTTAGAAAGAAAACTTATTTTTTTTTGAGAGAGAGACAGGGAGATAAGGTCTTACTCTGTCACCCAGGCTGAAGTGCAGTGGTGCAATCACAGCTCCCTGCAGCCTCTAACACCTAGGCTCAAGAAATCCTCCCACCTCAGCCTCCCGAGTGGTTGGGATTACAGGCATGCGCTACCACACTCAGCTAATTTTTAAATTTTTTGTAGAGACGAGGTTTTACTATGTTGCCCAGACTGGTCTCGAACTCTTAATCTCAAGTAATCCTACCACCTTGACCTCCCAAAGAGCCGAAATTACAAGGCATGAGCCACCATGCCTAGCCAGACAGAAAAACTTAAGTCTGTGTTTTTACCAACTGGTAAATGATCTGTGGACATATTCAACTCAGGCTAGCTCCCTATCCTACCTTCTCAAACCACAGCTTACTGGAGCCTCAACTGGTTTGTAATAAAGAAAGCCATGAAACGTTTTCTCAGTTTTAAAAATTGTAGTACAATACATACAGCTTAAAATTTACCAATTTAATATTTTTATGGACAAAATTCATTAAGTACATTCACATTGTTGTACAACCATTACCACTATCCTTTTTAGAACTTGTCTTATCACCCCAAACAGAAACTTTGGACCCATTAAACCATAATTCTCTTCTCCATCCTCCTTCCAGCCCCTAGAAACCTCTGTTCTTTCCATCTCTATGAATTTGCCTGTTCTACGTACCTCATGTAAGGGGAATTATACAATATATGTCCTTTATGTCTGGTTTATTTAACTTAGCGCAATGTTTTGAAGTCTATCCATGTTGTAGCATGTGCCAGTATATTCAGTATATATCTTTCCTTTTTTTTTTTTTTTTTTAATTGAGACAGAGTCTTGCTCTGTCTCCCAGGCTGGAGTGCAGTGGGGCAATCTTGGCTCACTGCAACCTCTGCCTCCCAGGTTCAGGTGATTATCCTGCCTCAGCCTCCTGAATAGCTGTGACTACAGGTGCACACCACTATACCTGGCTAATTTTTCTATTTTTTTAGTAGAGACGGGGGTTTCACCATGTTGGCCAGGCTGGCCTCGAACTCATGACCTCGTGATCCATCCACCTTGGCCTCCCAAAGTGCTGGGATTACAGGCATGAGCCACTGTGCCCGGCCATCTTTCCTTTTTAACACTGAATAATATTCCATATATAAACCATGTTTTGTGCATTCATCTGTTGATGGACGTTTGGGTTATTTCCACATTTTGACTACTGTGGATAATGCAATGACCACTGGTGTACAAGAAGAAAAAGAAATGTTAATACCAGCCTATAATAAGCAGAACTGGACACAGATAAATCAACATCTGAACAATAATCCCACGACGTTTCTTGAAGGCAAACATGGTGGCCACTCAGGACAATAGAGAGGGCTTTCGGGGGTGGGATCAGGACCCTCTTCTAATTAGCTTTGTGATCTTTGGGATTGAGTTTCTTGATCTGTAAAATAAGGGAACAAGAGTAGACGACTTGAGAGGTTCTTTCTAGCACAAATGTTCCAGGATTCTGTATCTCAAATCAGTTCCCTTAGTGCCTGCAGGTGAGTGTGTTCTGTTCCTCACTTTCCTGGAGTTTTAGCATTTGTATGTGTGAGCAGGTGGCTTTCTGGGTCTGTTTTTTTTTTTTTTTTTGGATGCAGAATGGCTTCTCAAACAGGCTACTACTTTCCCAGATCTTCAGAAAAACTAGGCCGGGCGCAGTGGCTCACGCCTAGCACTTTCGGAGGCCAAGCAAGGCAGGCAGATCACAAGGTCAGCAGATTGAGACCATCCTGGCTAACACGGTGAAATCCCGTCTCTACTAAAAACACAAAAAAATTAGCCGGGCCTGGTGGCGGATGCCTGTAGTCCCAGCTACTCGGGAGGCGGAGGCAGGAGAATGGCCACCACCAGAGAGGCGGAGCCTGCAGTGAGCTGAGATTGAGCCACTGCACTCCAGCCTGGGGTGACAGAGTGAGACTTCGTCTCAAAAAAAAAAAAAAAAAAACCACACAAACAAACAACAACAAAAAACTAGACTAGAGATACTAAACCATTACCTCTTTCCCACCTGTATTACTTCCTTTGTTTCCACAGATATTCAGCTAGCCGGGCTGACTGGACTGGCTCCCTCCTGGGAGACCCTCATTTCTCACAGAAACCAAGCTACTCCCATCTCTGGGCCTCTGTTTTCTCATTTTGCTCATTTGCAACCTGAAAATGTTGGGCCACTTGTGTTCCTTCAGCTCCAGCCTCTGTGATTCCAATGAGAGAACTAGGGAAAGGAGGTTTTTTGTTTGAAAGAAGAAGGAAGCTTAGGGCCCAGGGCAAGGAACCTGGAAACCAGCTCCTGGTGGGGTAGGTGGATAGGAGGGGTGGAGATTGGGGCATCCTGTGCTCTTGTAACAATCCAATGAATACATCAGCATCACAAAGAAAAAAAAATTTGTAGTTTTCATAAATATGAGGGAAATGAAACTATATAATTGCAAAATAAAAGTCATGGCTCTATTCCACAACAGTATGAAATTACACATTTAATCAAGAAAACAAAACAAGACTAAAATACCATGGCGTAAGAAAAAAAAAAAAAAAACAGTCCCAACTTCTGAGCCCCCTCAGCCATTTTTCTCACACTGCCTTTGTTTTCTTACCTACAGTTTCCACCTAGCTGAGCTCCTGACTCGTGGATAATGGGGTCCCTTTAGCAAATGTGTAACACACAAATATTCTCACCCACAGTTCAGCCTTCAAGACTTTATTCAGTAGGGCAAAGCCTATCCAGGATGGAACTTTGAGAAAAATCTTACCTTTTACATTGCAAGTACAACACAAAGTTTCCCTGTCCTTTTCTCTATCTACCTCTGGGTATTTTATCTGGTTTACTTTCTGGCTGAATTGTTATCCTGAAGCAAATTTCTCACTTGAGCCCATGTGGACTTACTGTGTTTCACATTTAGCTTTGTAGCTTAGGGGAGTGTGTGTGTATGTATGTGTGTGTGTGTGTATATTTTATCTTCCATGACTTAATGCTTCTCTTGTTCTCCCTAAAGGTATGTATATACACATATACACACACAGACACATTATATATACACGCATACATATATGTGTGTGTGTATATATATATATGAAAACTCTTGAAATACAAGAAAACTCAAGGCTTTTTTATGTTAGCAAAAACAAAATGTCTCCCTGTCACCTACCCACCTCTTCCCCCCATCCATTATTGCCACATACCTGCTAATTTCTCATCCTGACGAACTCACTTTGCCCAAATTTCAACCTCGTCATTTATGTATGGACTGACGTCTATGACCTCTCCCCTGACAATATGGCTGTGGTATGTTTTGGCAATAAGAATAGAGAAGTGATAGGTTTTCTTTTTCTGATTATTTTTCAGGAATCATCCATTAACCAATATCTTGAATTCTTTGCAATGCCAGTATCAGTAATGACCTTTCCTGGCTGGGCACAGTGGTTCGTGCCTGTAATCCTAGTATGGGATTTTTTTGGGAGGCTGAGGCAGGTAGATAGCTTGAGCTTAGGGGTTTGAGACCAGACTAGGCAACATGGCAAAATCCTATCTCTATAAAAATTACAAAACATTAGCCAAGCATGATGGCATATGCCTGTAGTCCCAGCTACTTGGGAGGCTGAAGTCGGAGGAAGACTTGAGCCCAGGAGATGGAGGTTGCAGTGAGCTGAGATCCAGCCTGGGTGACAGAGCCAGATCCTGTCTCAAAACAACAAAAAAAGTTACTTTTTCTGCACATCCTTTAGAATCAACTTTGAAGCTTAAAAACAAATACATACGTCTGGGCCCCACCTCAAACTTACTGAATTGGAATCTTGGGGATAGCTCCAGGACATCTGTATACTTTTCATGTTTCAGAAAAGATTTCTGATCTGTATTGGGTTGGGGACCAGTAGCAGAGCAAGGGAAATACGTGCAATCACATCTTCTTCAAAGATGCAGAACACTATGAATACCATGACCTAATTTCTCACCAAAGAAGCAACCAGACATTCTGTTTTGGAGGTGGCACACTCTCACTCCATCATTTGCCAACCATTTATTCAATGCAACTTTCCTAAGCATGTGCTGAGAAAGATGCAGAAGTAGGTGAGGACATTACACAGGCTGTCTCTAGTACAGAAGAAAAGACACAGAGAGAATTAACCATAATATAAGAGCTGTGCAGATGAGCTATTATAGGAATTCAGAAGAGTGAAAGTCCTTCCATGGCTGAAGACTTCATAATGGCTTCATGGAGATGTTCTTTGAGATTTCTCAACAGGCAGAGATGGGAGGAGGTAGTCATGGGAGAGAACCACTTGAGCAAAGATTCAGAACTGGGAAAGCCCAGGCACATTCAACTGATTTCCCTCAAGAGAGAGAAGTGAGACAGAGATGGAAAGGTGAATGGAGGGGGCCTATGAGTGGTCATGAATGACAGACCAGGAAGCCCATGCTCTTAGTCTATTTTGTGATGCTGTAGCAGAATACCTGAAACCAGATAATTTATAAAGAAAAGGACTTTATTTTACTCACAGTTCTGGAGGCTGGGAATTTCCAGGGCATGGCCCTGGCTTTTGGTAAGGGCTTCCATGCTGTGTCACCACATGGTGGGGAAGGTCAAAAGGGAAGCAGACGTGTGAAAAGACAAAAATCCAAGGGGCATCCTGGCTTTATAACAACCCACTCTTGAGGGAATTAATCCAATCTTGCCAGAACAAGAACTCACTGCTGCAATAACAACACCAAGCCATTCACGACAGATCTCTGCCTATGCCCCAAATACCTTCCACTAGGCCACATCTCAATACCATCACATTGGAGGTAACATTTCACATGAGCTTTGATGGGAACAAGCAAACCATATTCAAATCATAGCACTCACTCTTTATCATGAAGCCCTCCAACCCACAGCTGCTTTGACACAATTCAAGCCCAGACATCTCTGTGTAGGACTCCTGGAGCCTTTCTATAATTTTTGTCTTGCCATACTTGGCCTCTCATTTCAAACAAATGTGAATTCCTGAATATTAACCTTCAATTCTTTTTGCTAATATGCAGGCATATCTCCGTAGTAACAGGTAACACTTACTGAGTGCTCATTGTGTGCCCAGAATTAACTCGTTTTGTTCTCATAACAGGTTGGGTACTATCTTTATTATTGCCATTTTGCAGATGAAGAAACTGAGATAAAGGGAGGATGAATAGCTTACCCAAGATTGTGCATGGGAGCAGGAGAGTAGGGGCTTGAACTCAGGTACCGTGCTGCCAAAGTCCACACTGTCAGCCCTCACATTATACTGCCTTCATGTAAGATAACCATGGTTTTTTTGTTTGCTTTTGGTAGTGAACCACCTTGAAACCATCTACCATTTTTTCAGTTAGTCACCTCTCACCACTAGATTGATTGAAAGAATGAAGAGTGAAGCACAGGGCAAAAATGAAATAAACACACAGCAATCCTTAAGGGGATCAGGACCACATTCTATATCTAAATCAGGACCACATTCTAGATCCAATCTAACTTTGGATGTGAATCAGTAATCCACTGTAGTGGGCAGAACCACATCCCCAATGACGTTCATGTGCTGATCCCCAGAACCTGTAACTATGTTAGGCTACGTGGCAAAGGGGAATTAAGGCAGCAGATGGGATGAAGATTCCTAATGCTGACTTAAAATAGAGAGATTATCCTAGATTATCTTGGTAGGTCAAAGGTCATCACAGGGGTCTTTAAAACTGAAAAATGGAGGCAGCAGAGAAGGTCAGAGAAGGAGATGTAACTACAGAACAGACCAGAGTGATGCAATGTGAGGATGAAATCTGCCATTACTAGTTCTGAAAATGGTGAAGGGGCCATGAGCGAAGGAATGTAGGAGGTCTCTAGAAGCTGGGAAAGGGAAGGGAACAAACTCACCCTTATTCCAGAAGGAACGCAGTTCCGACAACACCTTCATTTTAATGCCTTGAGATCAGGGCCAGACTTCTGGCCTATAGAACTGTAAGACACATAGTAAATGTGTGCTGTTTAAGCCACTAAGGCTGTGTGATAGTTTTTTACAGCAATAAAGCAGAAAAATACAGCCACCGTGTTAGCCCACTCAGCTGTGAGTGCTTGCATATGGCTTTGTGGGACTAACGATGCTTTTGCTGATGATAACAAGCTAGCATTGCCAAGTCACTTTTTAGTAGAGAGACCATCCTGTTGTCCAGATGAGCCCCTGTGGTGGGGGCAGAAGAAGGCATTCTAATATAGATGGGAAGACTGTAGACTTTGGAGGCCAGAAGATGTATGTTCAAATCGCAGTTGTGCTGCAAACTCACTGTAAGAACCTGAAAAATTTATTTAATTTGGCTTAATTTAACTTTCATTATCAGTGAAACAGGAATAACTGGAAAAAAGTATGGAATAAGATGGAATAAAAACTGGAATAATAACATGTATCAGACATGGCTGTTAGGAGGAGTCAAGCTAATGTATGTAGAGTAACTGGCACATAGTAGGTGCTCAGGGCAAAGTAACTATTGTTTTGTTACTGAAGTGCCAGAAAACTTTACCAATTATGATACTGAGTGGTTTGATGCATATGTGAGATAGTAACTGGTAGAAATGTATGATATTTTTTAAAAGCCAATACAAAATCCTGGCCGTCACTTTGGGAGGCTGAGGCAAGAGGATCACTTGAGGCCAGGAGTTTGAGACCAGCCTGGGCAACATAGCTGAGACCCCCATCTCTTTAAAAAATAATAAGAATAGGCCGGGCGCGGTGGCTCAAGCCTGTAATCCCAGCACTTTGGGAGGCTGAGACGGGCGGATCACAAGGTCAGGAGATCGAGACCATCCTGGCTAACACGGTGAAACCCCGTCTCTACTAAAAAAATACAAAAAACTAGCCGGGGGAGGTGGCGGGCGCCTGTAGTCCCAGCTACTCGGGATGCTGAGGCAGGAGAATGGCGTGTGAACCCGGGAGGCGGAGCTTACAGTGAGCTGAGATCCCGCCACTGCACTCCAGCCTGGGCGACAGAGCAAGACTCTGTCTCAAAAAAAAGAAGAAGGAGAAGGAGAAGGAGAAGGAGAAGAAGAAGAAGAAATTAAAATTCTGGTGAGGGAGAAATAATGAAATGGAAGCATTTTCATATCCATACTTCTCAGCTGGTAAAGAAGACTAACTTCTGCCTTTTTAAAGACCTAAGTGTGACCCAGATATCCACACATTCCCCAGTCTTCATAGATTTTCCTTCACACGATGTCAAATCACAGTAGAGCAGAACTCCATTCCCTGGACTGGGAATTTCATTCTTCTTACAAATACCTGCCCCATATAATTTCTGCAAAACTTTGAGAAATTTACCCTGGTCGTCACTGTAGTCTTTTTATTTTTCCTGACTTCTGCCACTGTCTCTCTATATTTAGCCTGCTGCATGGAGTCAAACCCCTTCCTTAAATCCTAGAAGCACAGACAAGCCAGGTTGCAGTGTTATCAAAACATCACAGAAGAAAATTAGAACATAAGAAGTAAACCTTAAAATTAGTTGTTACATGTCACTGCTTCTAGTTGTGGGCTCTGGTTTTCACAGGGTCTTCTCCAGGCCCTCAACACCTTTCTCTCATTTTCTTCGGACCTACTGGCATGTTGCAAGGGCCAGACAACCTTCTTCAAATGTCCCTCTATCCAAATTCCCAGTTCAGCCACTCCGGGTCCAGTGGAAAGATACAGATCTCCCACGCCCAGCCCAAGGCTTACCTCCTTCCTTTTCCAGATGATTAACAATGGAGTTGCCTGGACCACGTGGCCCATTGATAGTTAACACTAAATTTCTACAAAGTTTGATTTAGTCAACAAGGAAACACCTCATGGAGTACTTGCGATCAAATAGATTTCAGCTTTTTCGTCGAGTCCTTTTAGGGTCCCACTGCCAAATGGTGAAAATATAGAGCCTTGTCTTCCCTATTCTCAATTTCCTACACACACACACACACACACACACACACACAGAGAGAGAGAGAGAGAGAGACCGCCCTATAAGAACAAAGAATAATCTTTCAGATATGATAGTTCCTATTCCCCTCATAAACAAAATGTGGTAGATATTACTAGTGGTCCCCAATATCTAGTTCTCTTTCCTTCCTGGGAATATAGAAAATCTCAGTTTCCAACCCCTTACAGTCAGGTGGGGCCATGTGAGTAGTTCTGGTCAGTGAAATGTATGAAAATGACTTGTGTTTCTTCTGAGCCGATTCAGCAAGTACTCTCTGTTTAACTCTCTGGTCTTTCCTTCTTCCCTTGCCACTGCAACCACCAATCTTCTAGATGGTGGTCCCTCAGAGAGATGGGATTCCTGAGTGATGATGTGAAGTAGACCCCAGTCAACTTTCATTGCCTGTACAGTAAAAGCCAAAGATAAATTTTTATTATGTAAGATTATCAAGATTTGGGAGTTTGTTACTGCGATATAACCTAGATTATCCTTGCTAACTCAGAAAATAATCAATTCTCTAAACTCACCATCTGCACAAGCCTATTAGAGTTAATATTTTATACTGAAGTACCTGCATTTATTGAACATTACAGTTTTCCCCAAATACAAAAGGTAATACGTGATAGACAAAAATCTCAAAGGACCCTTCACGTTCTCCCCCCAAGAAGAATATCTTCCAAAAGTGAATTGATATATCAAACTTTAGAGACATGTACTGCTATGAAGTTTTACATGGAACTTCTACAACTTAAGAAAAATATACAAAGCAAGGAAAAAACCACCAAGAGCCTATTTGCCAAAATGCTAACACATGAGTTGTTGAAAATCTAGTTGTGTTCCTTTACTTCTTTATGTTTTCTGTACTTTCCACAATTTTTTCTATAATAAAGACATATTTGGAAATGTTTTAAATTAACTTTTTGGGGAAAAAAACACATACATTAAACTTACCATCTTAACCACTTTGAGTGTACGTTGCAGTAGCGTTAGGTTACATTGTTGTGAAACAGATCTTCAGAACTTTGTTGTCTTGCAGAACTGAAAGTCTGCCTCTATTAAACAAGTCTCTGTTGCCCCCTTCTCCAAGCCCCTGGTAACTATAATTCTACTTTCTATACCTATGAATTAGACCAGTTCAGATAGCTCACGTAAGTGGAATCACACAGCATTTTTCCTTTCGTGACTGGCTTATTTCACTTAGTATAACGTCCTCAAGCTTCATCCATGTTGTAGCATATGACAGGATTTCCTTCCTTTTTAAAACTGTGTATTATTCCATTGCATGTACATACTACCTTTCATTTTATCCATTCATACCTCAATGGACATTTGGGTTGCTTCCACCTCTTGGCCATTGTGAATAGTGCTGCTAAGCATGAGTATGAAAATATCCCTTAAGGCCCCTTATTTCAGTTCTTTTGGATATATACTCAGAAGTGGGATTGCTGGATCACATGGTAGAGCATTTCTGAGGAACTGCCATACTGACTTCTGTAGCAACTGCACCATTTTACAATCCCAACAACAATATACAGGGTCCTAACTTCTCTACAGCACTGTCAATAATTGCTATTTTCTGGACTGATTTTTTTTATAGTAGCCATCCTAATGGATAGGAAGTCATATCTCATTTTAAAATTTCCATTTCTCTGATGATTAGTGATGCTGAGCATCTTTTCACATGTTTGTTGGCCATTTGTATTTCATCTTTGAAGAGATGTCTGTTCAAATGCTTTGCACATTTGAAAAATTGGGCTAGTTGGATTTTTGTTGTTGAGTAGTATGAGTTCTTTATATATTCTGGATATTAAACCCTTATCAGATGTACAATTTGCAAATATTTTCTCCTATTCTGTGTGTTACCTTTTCACTCTCTTGACGGTGTACTTTGATTAAAAAAAAAAAAGTTGTAATTTGATGTAGCCTCATATGTCTATTTTTGCTTTTTTTGCCTGTGGTTTTGGTGTGATAGCCGAGAAATCATTGCCAAATCCCATGTCATGAATCTTTAACCCTATGATGTCTTCTAGGAGTTTTGTAACTTTGGATCTTACTTTTAGGTCCTTAATCTATTTTGAGTTAATACTTTGTATATGATTTAAGAATCCAGTTTTATTCTTTTACATGTGTATATACTGTTTTCTCAATATCATTTGTTGAAGAGACGGTCTTTTCTCCCAATGAGTGGTCTTGGCACCTTTTTCAAAAATTATTTGGCCATATATGTGAGCATTTATATCTAGACTCTTTATTCTATTCCATTGGTCTATCTGTCTTTATGCCAGTACCACACTGTTTGATCACTGTAGTTTTGCTATATGCTTTGAATTCAGAAAGTGTGAGTCCTCCATTTATAATTTATTCTTCTTTTTCAAAAAATTGTTTAGCTACTTGAAGTCCCTTGAAATTCCATATAAATTTTAGGATAATTTTTCTTATCTCTGCAAAATATGCTGTTGAGATTTTGATAGGTATTGTGTTTAAACTGTAAATCACTTTGGTAGCATTTATATCTAATAAATATAGTCTTCCAAGCCATAAATATGGGATATCTTTCTATTTATTTGTATCTTATTTAATTTCTTTTTTTCTTTTTTTTTTT
>NW_012119598.1:1405237-1440822 GCF_000951035.1 Colobus angolensis palliatus
TGGTCTCGATCTCCTGACCTCGTGATCCGCCCGTCTCGGCCTCCCAAAGTGCTGGGATTACAGGCTTGAGCCACCGCGCCCGGCCATTGTTATATATGGTTTTTATTATGCTGTGAAAACTTCCTTCTATTCCTAGTTTGTTGAGTGTTTTTATGATGAAGTGGTATTGAATCTTATCTAATGCTTTTCTGCATCAATTGAGATGATCATGTGATTTTTGTCCTTCATTCTGTTAATGTGAAGTTTACATTAATTGAGTTTCATACATTGCATCATCCTTCCATCCCAAGAATAAATTCCACTTTGTCATGGTGGATAATCGTTTCAATGTGCTGCTGAATTCAGTTTGCTAGTATTTTGTTGAAGATTCTTCATCACTATTCAACAATACTGGTCTGTAGTTTTCTTTTCTTTTAGTGTTCTTGTGTAGCTTTGATATTGAGGTAATGCTGGCCTTGTAAAATGACCTTGGATGTACTCCCTCCTCTTCAATTTTTTGGAACAGCTTGACATGGATTGGTGTTAATTCTGCTTTAAATGTTTGGTAGAATTCTCCAGTGAAGCTGTGTGGTCCTAGACTTCTCTTTGTTAAGAACCTTTTAATTGCTGATTTAATCTCCTTACTGGTTATTGATCTCTTCAGATTTTCTATTTCTCATGATTCAGTCTTGGTAGGTTGTGTGCTGGATTGTATACATTTCTTCTAGGTTATCCAATTTGTTGGCATACAATTAATCTCTTTTCATCATTTTTATTTCTGTGGCATTGGTTGTAATATCTCCTCTTTTGTTTCTGATTTTAGTTAATTCAGTCTTCTTTTTATTTCAATTAATTTAGCTAAGAATTTGTCAATTTTCTTTATCTTTTCAAAAAACCAACTCTTAGTTTTATTTTTATCTACTATTTTTCTATTTTCTACTTAATAGTACTAATCTCTTCCCTAGTCCTTATTATTTTCTTCTTTCTAGTAGCTATAGTTTAGTTTGTTCTTCTTTTCCAAGTTCCTTGAAGTATAAAGTTAAATAGGTTTATATCTCTCTTCTTTTTTAATGTATGAACTTGTACCTACATACGTCTCTCATAGCACTGCTTTCACTGTATCCCATCCATTTCGATATGGGATATTTTTCATTTTCATTTTTCTCAAAGTGTTTTCTCATTTTCCTTTGACTTCCTCTTGGACCCATTGGTTGTTAAATAGTGTGTTGTTCAATTTCCACATACTTGTGGATTTTCCAGTTTTCCTTCTGTTATGGATTTTTAGTTTCATTCCATTGTGACTGGAAAATATATGTTGTATAATTTCAATATTTTAAAATTTGTTAAGATTTGTTCCATGATCTAATATGTGATCTATTCTGGAGAATGTTTCATGTGCACATGAAAAGAATGTATATTCTGTTACTGTTGGGTAGACTTTTCTGTATATCTTTTAGGTCCAAGTGATCTACACTGTTGTTCAAGCCTTCTATTTTTAAACGTATTTTCCGTTTGGTTTTTCTATTCATTATTGAAAGAGGGGTATTGAAATCTACTTCTATTGTGTTGCTGTCTATTTCTCCCCTTAATTCTGCCAAAGTTTCCTTCATATAGTGGGGCTCTCTGATGTTTGGTGCATAAATACTTAGAATTATATCTTCTTGGTGAATTAATCCTTTTATCCTTAAATAATGTCCTTCTTTGTCATTTATAAACAAAATTTTTGACTTAGAGTAAACGTTTTCTGATTTTAGTATAGCCTATCCTGTTCTCTTTTGGCTACCATTTGCAACATTTTTTCCATCATTTCATTTTCAACCTATATGTATCCTTAAATCGAAAGTGAGTTTCTGATATACAGTATATTGATGAATCCTGGGTTTTGTTTATTTGTATTTATTTATTTATGTATTTATTTTTATTGAGACAGAGTCTTGCTCTGTTGCCCAGGCTGGAGTGCAGTGCTGTGATCTTGGGTCACTGCAACCTCCGTCTCCTGAGTTCAAGCAATTTTCCCACCTCAGCCTCCTGAGTAGCTAGGATTACAGGCATGTGCCACCATGCATGGCTAATTTTTTAATTTTTAGTAGAGATGGGGTTTTGCCATGTTGGCCAGGCTGGTCTCGAACTCCTGACCTCAAGTGATCCACCTGCCTTAGTATCCCAAAGTGCTGGGATTACAGGCGTGAGCCAGCGTACCCAGCTGAATCCTGTTTTTTAAAATCAAATTTTCCAATATATCTTTGACGGGGGAATTTAATCCATTTACATTCAAAGTAATTGTCTATATGGAAGGACTTACTATTGCCATTTTGTTAATTGTTTCCATATATCTTACAGTTTTTTGTTCTTTTTCTCTCTTACTGCTTTCCTTTTATGTTTTGCTGATTTTTCTATACTGACATGCTTTGTTTCCTTCTCATTTCCTTTTGAGTATATTCTATAGTTTTTTTTATAGTTACCACTGTAATTACATATAACATCTTAGAGTTTTAAGACTCTATTTTAAACTAATAAATTAATTTCAATGTCATACAAAAACTCTAGTACTAAATGCCCAATCTCCCATTTGTTATTGCTGTCATAAATTACGTCTTCTTAGGTTGTATACCCATTAACATAGGTTTATAGTTTTTTAATGTTTTTGTAATTTAAATTCTATACAATAATTAAAAGTGAAGGTATGCAATAAAATTACAGTAATAAAGTTTACTATGTCTATGAATTTACCTTTATCAGAAAACTTTATATTTTTTAATGGCTTTGTGCTGCTGTCTCTACCATCCTCTCCCTTCACCTTGAGGAATTTCCCATTAGCATTTCTTGCCAAGCAGATCTAGTGATAATGAACTCCCTTTGTTTTTGTTTACCTGAATAAGTCTTAATTTCTTTTTTAGTTCTGAAGAACAGTTTGCTGGACACAATATTCTTAGTTGACAGGTTTTTTTGGAGGGTATTTTTGTTTTTCCTTTTTTCTTTCAGCACTCCGAGTATAATATCCTACTTCCTCTAGCCTTCAAAGTTTCTGCTGAGAAATTCACTGGTAATCTTATCAAAGTTCTCTTTTATGTGATGGATTGCTTTTCTTTTGCTGGTTTCAAGAGTCTCTCTTTGTCTTTGATGTTTCACAGTTTGATTATATCTAGGTGTGGGTCCTTTTGGATTTATCCTTGTTGGAATCTTTGAGCTTCTTAATTTGTATGTCCATTTTTCCCTTCAATTTGGGAGACATTTGGCCATTATTTCTCCAGTTAAGAGCTCTGGCCTTTTCTCTCTCTTCTCCTTCTGGAATTTCTATAATAAGTATATTGAGCTGCTTGATAGTGCCCCATAAGTTCCTTGGGTTCTCTTCACTTTCTTCATTCTTTTTTCTTTTTGTTCCTCTGACTTGAGGATTTCAAATAACCTGTCTTCAAGTTCAATGATTTCTTCTTCTGCAGTATCAAGTCTGTTGTTGAACCTTTTTGGTGATATTTTGAAGTCACTTATTACAGTTTTTAGCACCAGAATTTCTGTTTGGTATTTTTAAAATAGTTTCTATCTCTTTGTTGATAGTCTCACTTTATGCATGTGTCATTTACTGGATTTCATTTAGTCATCTATCTGTATTCTCTTTTAGCTCATTGAGCATATTTATGACAGTTATTTTAAATTCTTTGTCAGCAAGCCGATACATTTTCATTTCTTTAGGGTTGGCTTCTGAAGTGTTATTTTGGCCCTCTGATTGGGCCATAAATCTTTGTTTCTTTGTGTGCCTTTTGATTTTTGTTGTGCTGATGATGTTAAGACATGGACATTCAAAACAACAACCACTTTTCATGAACTTTATGGTCTGGCTTCATGCAAAAGACTTTCACTGATCAGACCAGCTAGAGTTTATTTTAGGATCTTTCAAACTCTGAGAATGTGTCTTCTCTGGGCATGTACATAAGCTTTTAGTGCTGTGAAATTCCCATTGCAGCTTGTCCTTGCTTCTTTTCAGAAGTCTGTAATCTCTTGCTCCCTCTGGCACCTGCCTGTGGAACTGCAGCTCAAATGTGCCACTATTATTGAACCTGTTTTCAGCAGCTTGCAAACAAGGCCACAAATTCAATCAGCCCTCTGAGCCAACTAAAATAAGATGCCAATTCTTGAGGCAGCTCCCAGATGAGCCAGACTGTTATACACATGGTCCTCTCCTTCGTTTTTATTCAAAGAGAGGATCCCTGGTGTGGGAAGTTTCCTTCCAGTTGTGTTGCATTAGGTCAAATGGGGGCAGAGCACAGATGAGCATACAAAGTGCTATGAACTTCCCTAACCCTTTATCTGAAATCCCTTCCTGTTGTATGTTGGTCAGGGTGCTTAGACTTCTCAAGTAGTCTCCAGAGTTCTCACAAAAATATTTTGGTCCACATATTTTTGCTAACTTCGCATCTCTGTGAAGCTTCCTAGTCTGCATCTCTAAATGTGTGTTATTTTAATAGTAAGAATAAACTATTACATTTTCTAAAAGAGGTGGTTTTTCATTTAATGGGTATCTCTCCCCTTTTCACTCCCAAAGCACTTGGCTTTAATCTTTCTCATATTTATCACATTCTGCCTTTATAGTCACTTTTGAAATGTGTTGAATCTCTCCTCTAGGGTGTCAGGCACCCTGAACTATGTGTGTATTGTAGGTTTGTGTCTTTTAAGTGAAAAATAAAATAAAACAAAGTGAAGGGACTTCAAATAACAAATCAAGGAAGGTAGTGGATTGAGGAAAAATAGATGTTCCCGGCATAGAATATGATAAATTAAAGAATGAAAGACTTGGTGATTAAGAGTAGATAAATCTGGAGGAGCTAAGGGAAGGTGATAGAGGACCCAGAGAAGTCTGGCAGAGACCAACAAAGGAGTAGGGGGAAAAAATCACCATTTTAGTTTGCAACTGACAAAGATCTGTGAGTATTAGGATGCTCATAAATGTTGTCTACACATTTTAACTTTAATTGACACAGAAACATGAGGACTGCAGCTCTACGGTGCTTTAAAAATCAAGTGTATACTCGGGTGTGGTGGCTCATGCCTGTAATCCCCACACTTTGGGAGGCCAATGCGAGCAGATCACCTAACATCAGGAGTTCAAGACTAGCCTGACCAACATGGAGAAACCCCTTCTCTACTAAAAATACAAAAACTAGCTGGGCGTAGTGGCACACGCCTGTAGTCCCAGCTACTCGGGAGGCTGAGGTAGGAGAATTGCTTGAACCCAGAAGATGGAGGTTGCAGTGAGCAGAGATTGCACCACTACACTCCAGCCTGGGCAACAGAGTGAGACTCCGTCTGAAAAAAAAAAAAAATTGCTTACATGGGAAATGTTAAGACACAATGACATAAAAAATAATAAACGTATTGGACTTTCACAGATTTACATAAACAATTGCATGCTGACCACCAGTCCATTGAACAGGAGCCCTGTTTTATTTTCTGTTTCCTGGTGTTGAGTACTGAAACTCAATTAAAAAATAATACAAGTAAAAAGGGAAGACAAAACGAAAGAACCCAGTGTGAAACTTGCTTGGTTTTCAGGCCTCAGTGAAGGAATTGTGTCCCAGGATTCAGGACCACCAAGATCACCTGCAGAGCCATTTGACTCAGTAGAGTTAGAGGGAAAGAGAGCCATCCTTGTTCTTTAGCAAGTAGGGATACAGAAATAATAGTTACTAACCATCCTGCTGCCTGAGAAACACATTAACACATACACTAACATGGGCACCTCTGATTTGTAAGAGCTCAAGTCCTAATTAACTGACAGTGAGCCAAGTTAAACGCTAAGCCAATTCTTTGAACATTTACTATAACTACCCCAGTGTACCTTACTCAGCCTCAGATGGCTGATTTTCAAATTGATGGGAAAAAGTCTGTTTGGAGATTTTGGTAGTGGTGGTGGTAATTTGGTTTGTTTTAACAATGGCATGTTTTAACCTCAATGGCCAGTCCTACCCAAAGGGAAATGGATCATGGCATTGCTCTTAAAAATGACCTGAGCTATTAGCCTAATGATGGAGGAGGGCGATGCGCTAGACATGATGAATCAAAAACAACCACATGAATGCTGACAACACAGTCAGGAAACAAAAGAACGCAGCTGTAAACATGAACCATAAGGCTTCATAACTAACAACACCTTTAAATGTCTGGATTGTTGCTATTGGTTTAAATCTGGCTAACATTTGGCCTCAGTTATTATAACTGAAATGTTATCTATAGATGCAATCTCTCTTGTATTTCAAAATGTTGTTTGTAAAGCCAGATATGAATCCATCAGAGACTCTTTCATATCTTGCAGAGGAAAAGTTCAAATGCACGAGTCTCTGTAATAAAGCCTACCCAGATATAATAAATGGGGCTGTCAGATTCATTCTCACTTGAGACACCAACTGTAGCTAATATTACTCGATATGCAGATGTTTTCTGTCTCTTTCTCTCAGACAAAAAAAAAGAGCATTTAAATGGAATAATGATAAATTAGTATCAATATGAAAAGACTCTGCTACAGTGTGGCAAAGGGCTCAACAGGTCAAGGCTTGGGGACGCATGCGAGCAACGGAGCCCTCACCTCTGTGCTAAAGGGGCTCAGGAATTTATTAGCTGAACTATTCACTCTGCTCAGGACCACACAACACTATTTAAAAAAAAAAAAAGAAAGAAAAGAAAGCCCTGAACTATACTACAACTTCTGGTGGGAGAGACAAGGTCCCCCGCAGTGCCTGAAACACTGCACTGCATTGCACACAGATAGAAATGAACGGCTTAATCGCAAACAAAAGTACTAACACGAGTCCATCAAAGGGGTGAAGAATAGAAAAACAAATCCTGACAATTCTTTATCTCCATGCCAGAGCCGATACTCGTTCTTAACAATTCCGCTGTCCCTGGACGCACCGCCAGGCTGCCTTCTGGAATTTCGTTCCACAGCACCAGCAAATAGTCACCTTCACATTTGTTTCCATTTAAGTTCCCCCCCACCTCTCTTGCCTTCTTGCCAACTTGTGTGCAGGTACACAGCACTGCGGAGGAATGTGGGAAAACGTCACTTCACTGCTTTTCAAAAAAGGAAGAAAAGAAAAGCTAATGATAGGAGCAAAGGGCAAAGGTTCTAATGGGACATCTCCCTAAATGATGAGGCATTTCTTCCTAGAGAACACTTGGGAAGCTCTTACGAAGTGTCTCCTGGTGGTAATCAAATGCTCTCTGAAGTCCTTAGGACCTGGAGTCTGTAAACCTGGAGCACAGCCTTTTATTATGCTTCTGAGAGTTTACTTTGGACAAATAAACTCCATGGGGGGAGGGAGATTCAAGTCACATAGTGCTATAACACACAGTCTGCAAATGAATATCCTGAGTGGGCAGTGGTTTAGGTATTATTTATTCACATATATGTTATTGGTGGAAGTCAGAAACTAGAAGATAACCATAGAAAGTGAACCAAATATTTATTCTATTCATCAGGACTCTCTAAATGGCTACACACTCAACCTCCAGTTTTCCATGGAAATAGTCTGGATACCTACCATATTATAGAATTCATCACAAAACAGCTATTCCTCCTTCTCCGTCTCAAAGTTTATCTCCTTAATTAAATTGAGTTAGGTTAATAATAAAGATCGTCATATCTCAGCACCCACCAAATTCTCGGCTGAGAAAGGCAACAGAGAGCGTTACCATGATGGAGAGGCCAAGCTGATTCAGGGAACTGCCAGAGAGGATTTGTTAGGTAGGAGGATCTGACGTACTAGATTTGCAGTTCAAAGTTCTATGGCTTCTAAGAATTGAGAGGAGTAAAGGAACTTGGAATTGGTGCTTCTGGACTCTCTTCCCCTCCTCATCTCCTGCAAACTCAGGAATAGTCACTCAATGTGCTTATGAACTTCCAAGTTCCGGAGTCGAGCTTGCTGCTAACATAATGCGCTGCCGAGGTCTTTCTCTCATTCATTGATCAGCCAAGGGGAGGAAGGGGAGCTACGTCCAACTAAACTAAGCCCAGAAGTAGAATGAAACAGCTGATGGCATGTCCTACCTCCACGCTTCTCCTTGAGTGCACTGTCAGCCATTTCCAGGCACATCCTCTGTGCTGTACAGCTGTGGCCAGTCTTACTTTGCCCTCTTCACTGTGGATCTGTGATGCTCCAGCTGCAAATGCACAGCCTGTTCTGCTCCTTTCCTTTCCAGGACCTTCCCTCCACATTTCCCCTTCCAAGGGACCTCAGATTGATTTCCTTTACACAAGGCAGTTGGTGGCTTTATAAAAAAAAAATGCATGTGTGTCATCCTGTGCAAAGGGCCAGCAGGGCAGTAGGAGTCCTTTTCTAATGTAGGGGCCTGAGTCTGGCCCTTCTGTAACAGTCAGGGTTTTCTGATGGGCCCCAGGTATGCACAGGTTCCTCTGCTGTAAAATAGAAGTGGTAACAATACCTCCTCCCAGCTGAAGATGGTTCCAGCACCATTGTAATTGGATTCAACACCTGGCTACCACATTTAATAACTGTGTGACCTTGAGCACATTACTTGGGTTTTCTGGCCTTAGCTTGCTCATATGTAAAATGGGTTGGTAATAGTACCTACCTCATCAGGTTATTGTGAGGATTAAATTACCTGGTTCAAGTAAAGCACCTAGAATGGAACTTGTCAGAACAAATGCTAGGTAAATGTTGGCTGATGGAATTTTTCCTTGGATTTGTATAGTTTTCTAAGAAGGTAACATGAGTGAAATAGCTTTATAAGCCACGTACAAGTATAGGCCCTTGTACTCTCTACTCCTTGAAGCTGAATTTGAGGTAAGTCCACAGATTCT
The DNA here is from genome assembly GCF_000951035.1 of Colobus angolensis palliatus. NCBI lineage: Eukaryota > Metazoa > Chordata > Mammalia > Primates > Cercopithecidae > Colobus > Colobus angolensis. The sequence goes on from NW_012119598.1 coordinate 1,414,029, forward strand.
TGAAAATGCAGGAAGACCCTCATTGTCACTGTTTTCAACAGTGACTTGCATCTCACAAACGGATCCCAAGGCTACCTGGAAGAGAAGTTTTCCCTGGAGCTGAGAACAGAAAACAAAGGTTCCTGCTGTCATGTAGCATTGACCACAAGTTCCACAGGCCTACCACCTATGTCATTTCTTACTTGAACAAGAACTTTACTACTCTCGTCTTATAGATAAGAGTTGAGGCATAGTGAGTATAGGCCCAAGGTAACCTATTCACAGGTGAAATAATGACGCAGGCCAAGCATGTCTTCATCGCTTTCTTATTTTCTTCCTATGTTAAAAACATCTTCTTCCATGTTCCCCTTCCCTTCTATATCACAGTGCATCCTCATAAGCCAGAGTCTAACTAGTAAAGAATTTAGACTTCAGATAAGCAGACTTATACTAAGAAGTGGGTGGCTAACGGCATCATCTTCTTCCCACAGTATTTACATTCTAAGAGAGGTCCATTGACAGAGCAGGACAGTGTCTAACTAAACAACCCTTGACACTCAGAAAACCAATTCATTAAAATGAATCAGAGGGTACTTTTAAGCTCACCAACGTCCCAGTTTGCGTGGGGCTGAGGAAGGTGCCCATGACATGGGATTTTCAATCTGAAGAGGGATAAGTTGGCCACCCTGCTTCCCAGGCACGCACTCTGCTTCCTGATGAAGCCAACTTCTCTTTGGTGGCTGGTAGTGGTTAACAACCTGCTTCTTTGCAATTTGACTTGCACAGCTACTGTTTGAACTGCTGAAACCATCTCTACACCCCCTTCTCCACACCCTCTTAGCCTATGAGTTGCTCATCATTCTTCAGAATGTAGCTCAGTGGTAATGACATTGGGGAAACCTTTCGCACCCACTCCACCTCAGATCCAGTGGAGTTTCCTGATTATATGTTTTCGTGGCACCCTGGACATTTTCTCCCTAACACCTGAACTGTGATAACAGCTTAGAAAAATCTGTTTATTTGCTTGTGATTATTTCAGGAATGGCTTCTCCATGAGTCTGCAGGCTTCTTGAGAATAAGGACAAAGAGAATAATAAGTCGTCCATTGATTATGGTGTGAGGCAGTTGAAGGAATCAGATTCTCCTGGTGACCAACACAAAGTAACAAAAGGAGTGACGCTCAATGTCTTTATAGGCAGGAGCTCCCAAGGTTAGATATTTAAAATCTCCCAGTCAAACCTCCACCAGCAAGGACTGCTTGGGCCCTTCTCAGTTCAGCTCATATGCATTCCTGAGTGCCTCTCACCAAGGCAAGCTGAATTTCCAGGGTGAGTGACCCCAGTCCAGATCTGCAGGCCTGGGGCTCCCCTGGCTGAGCCACCCCTGTTCCAGCCACTGCTCCGGGTTATGCACCCCAAGGCTCTCCAAAGGTCTTACTGTGAGGTGGTTGCCTGAAACCATGCATGAGTGAAATAACTGATAAACTAAATGAAGGGGAGGTGGCTCAAAAGGAAACACTTCTTCTTCCCTGCACCCTCACCCTCGCTTAAATTCACTCTCCTCTAAAATATACCCTTTGACCCCATAGCATCTTTCCTATGAACCTATTCCAAGACGGACAACCAGATTTATGCACTAAGAGCATGGAGAGAAAAGGCTTTATTTCTTTATCTTGTTTGCAACTCTTCTCATCAGATACAGGAGTCTAATAGCAATTTACTCAATTACTTACACAGTATGATAACCACATATGAAATCTCTCAGTATTCATGCCTGGAAAAAAACCTGAGAACTAAAAGTGTTTACAGACAGTTGTTTGGGGTGAGTGAGGCTTGCATAAATGTTTTCTTCTTTCCGCTCTTTCCAAATTTTATATAATGTGCATGATACATTCTATTAAAAAATAAATGAATGAATATGGAATGTGCAGAACCCTTGGTGATACTTGATTTAAAGCTATGGCAGTAGATGGATGTCTAGGGCAGCAAGACAAGGGGATGCTAATTAGAGTCTCACACAGCCCCTTGCTGTTGCTGACCCAAGCCCAGCCTCCTGGGGTCCTGCCGCCCAGACATAGCTGACCTCATCTTCAGGACAAGCTTCTTCCTCTCCAAGTCCCCTCTCCCCTTTCCCACAACCATGCAAAGAAAAGAAATACATATATTGAAAAAAACTGCTCACTTCACAATTATTTAGGGGATGGGTCTTATTTGCATCCAACTCTGCAGGAGTAAAATGTGGTCATACGGTGAAAGTAAAAAATACAGGAGAAAGTATTCTTCAAGGTAAGGTCAACACTCCTGCAACTCATTTGTCAAAGGACACATGGTAACTGACTTCAGGAAATACAAGAACTGCTTGAAAAAAAGAAAAGACTATTCATTTCCAGATCTTGCTAGGAAAGGTCATTTTAAAACCCTTGAGCCAGAAGGAACAGACGTATATAAACAAAAGACTGAATTGTATTCTAGATCCATTCATTATTGCTGTTTATCCTGCACGTAACCTTCAGCTTCCAGTAGTCCTCAATATTTGTTTCTGAATATCCCAGGGAATGAAACCAACTAATATTCTCTTTCTTCATTGCCAGATTAAGAAAGTGAAAGTTTTTCTTTTTTCTGGAAATATGCAAGGACCCAGAAAGCTTTGAAAATCTAATTTAGAGCCATTTAGACTCCAGGACTTACAGCCCTTATTTAATTAACATTTATGGAACACCTGTTATGGGGAGGGTATCGTGGAAGGATAAAAAGATGGTTAATACGCAATTCCCACCCTCAAGAAATTTTTCAGTCCCGCAGGGCGACAGTCTGGTGGGACAGCTGGGAGCAGTAGGGAGAGAATATGCCCAGGTGAGCTTGAAGAGATCTGGTCTCCAAATCTTTTCTGGCCCTGTATTGACTCACTGAGAAACATTAGTTCAGTCCTGTCACCACTGAAGGGCTTGGTTTTGTCAGCTATAAAATCAAAATTAAGAGTCATTGCCCTACCACCTTCCCTGGGACTGCTACCAGGGAAGCAAATGAGACGCCGGGTAAGAAAGCCTCCTGACTAAAGCATACGATGGTCCTATTAACACTGTGAGATCCTCGACTCCTACAACTATTTAAAACGGCTGCAAAAGGGCTTTTATTGTTGCTTATGGATATTGTCGTCCTCATAGAATGTTTTTGAATGTAAGACAGTTGAGCACCACGAGGAAGAGAATAAATGACATCTTCCCTGTGACAATTTTCCCTCCTGAGTAGGTGTCAGTGTGCGTGACGGTTTCTGTCTTTGGCCATCACCTTTTCTTTTATGAAAATGTCTTTTATTTTAAGAGTAAAGGAATTTACAAGTCATCGACTTTGGTCCCCGGAGAAACTTCAACAAGGTGGTTTGAGGAAGAAATTTTTGTGTCATTTTCTTCTAAATGTCTCTTTCTGAACACTAAAAGGACTCAGTTCAAGGACATAACAGTGAAGTATTGACTGTTTACGCAACTCAAAAATGGTTTGAAACTGGGGGAAAAAGAAGACTTATTAATTCAGTGGTTTATTGAAATTCTCCAAACATTCTATTTCTCCTTACCGAAATCTACAAGTTCAGCTTCTTTTCTTTGAGAATTTCTTTTTTTAAATAAAAATGTAGGATTTGGCTAGATTAAGGCAACTCAATTTCAAACTTTGTTTTCAACTGTTTTAGCTTCTGTGTTCATTCCTTGATTGGTTTATTCTTGATTTGAGCTGATCAGCAGATATGATAACGTAAAAGGAAAACAGGGTGCTGGCCAGATCTTTAGTTGTCTTCCAGGGCATTCTGAGCCCCAGCCTTCAACTTCCATATCTCCCTGCATGGCCTCCACATTATAACACACAAAGTTCCCCACTTCCACTACCACCACCCACCCCTGGGCATCAAATATGCGTTTTCCCCACCTCTGCGCATTCACTTGTCTTACCCCCTTGGCTTGAAAATACCCTTTCCTACCACATTCATCTGTCAAATCCTATTGCATATCAAAGGTCAGCACAAATGCCTCCCCCATCTGGTCTTCCCAGGTTATTCCAAATTGACATCAATGTTCGCTAATCTGTGTTCCCATCACTCTTTCTTTGCAATTCTCCGATCAACTATTGCATTCTGCCCAGTTTAAACTATTTCTTTATATGCTTAGTGGAGAGTCATGCTGGAAACTGAACCTGTGTTTTTTTTTTTTTTCACCCAGTTAGCAAGAGGGGTCCTGGGGATTATCCCTGAGCATTCTTTGGAAGGTGACTCATCCCTGTGATAGAGAAGGCTTTCCTTCAAGTGAAAGGAAGCCATTGTTTTGTGTTTCTGATGGCTAGGAACATCTTGGAGGAAAGGAGTTTATTTAAGGGAGGTAGGAAGTGGGTGGAGTGGCTGGTGAGAAACCTTGGCATTTCTCGGGTTGAAAGGCAGCGTCCATGACCCGGCAGGGGGCTGACTCCTACACCTCCTGGCACAGCTCCCCGAGGTGAGGAGGAGGACTGTATAGAACCCAAAGAGCTGAGCACTGAGGGCTGTCCTCTAGAAACTCAATGAGAAAAGGCCACAGGGGATAATTTAGGAAGTGGAATCAGCTGGGACTGACCCGCCTGAAAAAATCTACTATGCCCATTCAACAGTGGCACCGTGTGGCAGCGAGGGGCAACGGCAGGGGCAGCCCAAGAACAGACCCGGACTCTTACCTGTTTGCAGGAGGGGTCACAAGGATCTCCTTTATTAGAGGAGCTTTATTCTTTGTATTTATATATTTATTTATTATTTTTAGAGACAGGATCTCACTGTTATCTAGGCTGGAGTGCAGCGGTGCAATTATAGCTCATTACAGCCTCCAACTCCTGGGCTCAAACAAGCCTCCAGCCTTAGACTCCCCAGTACCTAGGACTATAAGCATGTGCCACTATTTTTTTTTTTTTAATATTTTTGTAGAGAGAGGATCTCACTGTATTGCCCAGGCTGATGTCAAACTCCTGGCCTCAAGTGATCCTCCTGCCTCAGCCACCCAAAGCACTGGGACTACGGGCATGAGCCACTGCACCCAGCCTTGGAGGAGTTTTCTTTAGATGGTTCTGAGGATGGAGCAAGAGAGCCATAAGAGGGTGATATTGGACTTCTGACAAAGGTAGTGGGAGGTGGGGAAAGAGACAGGAGAGGATTTTAATTTAACTGGAGAAATTAACAAAAAATTATGGAAAAGTCTTAAATCCCCTACTAAGTTGCAAGCTCCTGGAGGACAGAGACCATTTTCATCTCAGTGCCTTGGATGCAAACAAAGCACTGACTTGACTATATTAAGTATTTTTACTTTGCATATGTTTGAGGACTAAATAAATGAGACCATAGACTCCAGAAGGATGGGATCATTGATTTAACCACTTTCAGCATGGGCTATCCCCAAATGTTGTTTACTTATCTTTGAAGCAATTGTTTTGCTTCTCCTTGGATGGGCACCCACACATGCATGTACACACATGTGCACACACACACACATAGACATACACACACATGTTTAGTCAAAGATCAGCCAGTTGGTCTACAAAGATATTGTCCATGATCCTCTAGGATTTAAACTTTGCCGAATTTTGTGACTACTAGGACATAGTTTTCTGCTTCTGAAGACCGTGCCTGCTAAGTCATCCCCGACCCACTAAAGGTCCCCAAACAGTAACCCAGTTCAACTGACTTGGGTTCTGGCCAAGTTAGAGTCCCTGATTCTTGGCACCTGTCATTCCCCACTTTATTCTGCATCAGACTCAATAGCATTCTCTTCTTCTTTATAAGCTACAGTGATACATTCAGCTCATGAATATGTGCTTCCACATCCTTCCAGAGAGTTAATTTTCACCCAGGATGGCAAAGTTTTAGGTGAAAATGTCTTCCCTTCCTCTGCATTTTGTACACTTATACCTCCTTAACTGATGGCCTCAATCGGTGAGCTGAACTATTTTCAAGTAGATGAGAGAAGTGGGGCTTGAAATATAGAATATATCGTCATCTCCTCTTTCATGATAAATAGCTGTTATGGTCATTTATTGTTCCCATGTTCCAAAATCTAAAACTGCTTTACAGATGTTCTCCAGCCCAGCTTCCTAACATCTGTGCGGGGAAGGCAGGGCGCAGAGTTACCAGCTCCATTTTGCAGATGAGAATAGTTATGGGAGGCCCAAGGGGCATGGACTTGACATTTTTAGGACGTTGTGATTACACTTTATTAGGCTTTACTCATAACATACTGAAGCAGCAGGCAAACAGCATGTGTCAATGTCCAGCATGAGGCCATTCCATGAAGTCGGTGAGAGCTAGAAACAGAACCCAAGACTTGGGGACTTTCTATCTCAAGTTGCATTCGCTATTTTCCTAAGTTAAAGAGGTAGGCATAAAATCACAAATACATACAGATACACCCAGAAACAAGAATACTTAGGAACCCACAGAGGTATATGTTAATACAAGGCAACAGAGTAATTTGCTTTATTTTCAAAAAGCAAAGCAGCTCACTCTGCCTTTCTGGTCTCTTTTGCGACAATTGACCTCAATCCAGTGGGCCACCCTAAAGACATGGTCCCTCCACAGGGACTGTTTGTCTTCTGGGCTCCTCAAGTCTCTAATGAATATAAAGTAGGACTGTTCTCTTGTTGCATGTCATTGGAATCTATCCAAATAGGAATCAGGGAGAAAAAAAAAGTAATAGAACATTATGCTGGGATTTCCATATCAACACTTCAGAGATAGTTAAATGTTATCTCAATTTTTTCCTAAATGAAGTCTAATACCTTGAGGTATTTCCCGAGGTGCGTTGTCTATTGTCTATATGAGCACTGCGTACTTCAAAGGCCGGGTTTGGGTTGCGCTGTGCAGCTGGTTGGAAAGCTGCATTAACCTACGTCCCAAGGTGAAAACAGCAAAGCTCCCTGGAAACATGTGGGAAAAATGCCCCATTTCTAATTATTTTCCCCTTCCTTCCTTGGTACTTGGCACTCATACTGCACACCAACTTGAGGAGCATTTCCAGGGAATCGTGCCTACCTCCACTCACCCCACATCATTTAAAACCCACCCAGACTGGGACAGCTCTGCAGAGCCGGCCAAGACTCTCTGGTATCCACAGGTCAGAGGCAGAGGGCCCAGCTGCAGCTTTGAGAAAATGCCCAAATGTATGGCTGTCTTATTCTAGATGTTCAAGGACCAGGTCTAGAACACTGCTCTCGAATCATCAGTGAGGGTTTGGAATTGAAGTAGCTATTTACTTCCCCTTAGATAGAGTGCGTGCAATCAGGTTACCCCATAATCTGACAAGCAGCCGTCCTTTAGGTGTGTTTCAACTGACATGAAAATACCAACATACTCTTCTGCTCAGGAATCCTGCTTTTCGTCTAGGACTAGGGCTGTTCGGTGTAGCCAGGCTGAAGAGTACCATGTTTTCGGCCAGGCGTTGTGGCTCACACCTGCAATCCCAGTACTTTGGGAGGCTGAGGTGGAGAGATTGCTTGAGGCCAGGACTTTGAGACCAGCCTGGGCAACATGGCAAGACCTTATCGCTATAAAAAAAAAAAAAGAAGAAGAAGAAGAAGATCGTGTTTTAAAAGGAGATTGAGGCCAGGTACAATGGCTCACGCCTATAGCCCTAGCACTTTGGGAGGCCGGAGCAAGTAGATCGCTTGAGCTCATGAGTTAAAGACCAGTTTGGGTGACACGGCGAAACCCCATCTCTACAAAAAATACAAAAATTAACAGGGGGTGATGCCATGCGACTCTAGTCCCAGCTACTTGGGAGGCTGAGGCAGGAGAATCACTTGAACCCAGGAGGTTGAGGCTGCAGTGAGCCGTGTTCATGCCACTACACTCCATCCTGGGCCACAGAGTGAGACCCTGTCTCCAAAAAGGGAAAAAGGAGGTTGAGCACAGTGGCTCACACCTGTAATTCCAGCACTTTGGAAGGCCGAGGAGGGTGGATCACCTGAGGTCAGGAGTTTGAGACCAGCCTGGCCAACATGGGAAAAACCTGTCTCTACTAACAATACAAAAATGAGCCAGGTGTGGTGGCAGGCGCTTGTAATCCCAGCTACTCGGGAGGCTGAGAAATGACAATCACTTGAACCTGGGAGGTGAAGACTGCAGTGAGTCAAGATCATGCCACTGCACTCTAGCCTGGGCGACAGAGCAAGACTCTGTCTCAAAAGAAAAAAAAAAGAAAAACGTAGACCGAAATGCAAAGTAACTCAGGAAATGATACACACCTAGGTATAATTTGGCTCTTTTTTCACTTCCTTAACCATTCTTGCTGATTTAATTTAGCCTTAATCTATCTTCTTCGGTTTTCATTAAAATGCTTTTTCCTAACTCACCTTAAAACATTCTCTTCTAATTCAATCTTTTCTGGGAAAGAAATGTATCAAGCCTGTTTGGGACGAGAGCCCTGTCTGGTGCACGTCCTCCACTGTCAGAGCCGATCTCTGCTGCCCCAGGTCCCCTCTTCACCTGGCCAGGCTGCTAGAGAAGGGCTGGTTTAATTGGTAGTCAGGACAGGCATCACCATCCCTGCCAGCAGAGCTGCCATCTCCTGCCAGGGAGGGCGCAGAAAGCCACCGCCTTGCCCATATTTGACATTATCAAAGTCTTCCCTCTTTTTTATAATCAAAAGGAAAGATTTTTCTGCTTTCAGATTGAACAGGTTTTCGAAGAGAAGCCAACAGTGGTTTCATCATTGCACCCTGAAGCAAACATTTCAGAAAAGTTTCCTCTTGCCCTTTGTTGGTTGCAAAACAAACACCAAAGGTCAATTGCTGCTTTCTCTGGCAACCTTAGCATACAGATGCCCTCGGTCAGCACTTACCCTCATGCTTCAGATGAGGTGGAGACCTTCTCCTGCCAGGGATCCTGCAAGCCCAGTCCTTGACAGCATTGCAGGATTTTAAGAAGGTTTCTATGTTACTTTCATAAAAAGCAGCAGCTTAATAAATCTATCTTTCTGCCAGGGAGAAAAATTTACTTTGTGTCTCTCAGAAAGAAGCCCTATCTCAAGTTGATAAAAGGAACCTAGGAATGTTCTAGTAGATCAGCACCATGGACGTCCCCATCCCCACCACCCCCACACATTGCTCACTGTCTCACTCATTTAGTGTGGGCTTGTGGAAGCGGAGAGGGACACGTAAGAAATGTTCTAGGCCGGGCACAGTGGCTCACACCTGTAATCTCAGCACTTTGGGAAGCCGAGACAGGCGGATCACCTGATGTCAGGAGTTTGAGACCAGCCTGGCCAACATGACGAAACCCCATCTCTACTAAGAATATAAAAACTTAGCCAAGCATAGTGGTGCATGCCTGTGGTCCCAGCTTCTCAGGAGGCTGAGGCACGCGAATCGTTTGAACCCGGGAGGTGAAGGTTCCAGTGAGACTATATTACACCACTGCACCCCAGCCTGGGTGACAGAGTAAGACTCTGTCTCAAAAAAAAAAGAAAAGAAAAGAAATGTTCTAGGTCATAAGAAAAAATCTGGCCATCAGAAAACTCCAACTTTCATATGATATGAATAATAGAGACATAAAATTATTTTGCCAAAATTTCATCATGCAAAAGCTATTTAGCACCCTGGTAAAATTGTGGTGAGGAAAGTGTCCAAGCGGTCTCACTGTGTTGTCTGTTATTCTATTAGAAAATAAGGATTAACTGGAGCCCTTTGTAAAAATAGATTAAAATGGAAACCAAAAAACATGGGACTTCCTAGGGTCTGTGATAAAATTGCTACTGATTCTGACAAACTGTTAAGAGAAAAAAATGTTGGCAGATGCAGTGGCTCACGCCTATAATCCCAGCACTTTGGGAGGTTGAAGCAGGAGGGTCACATGAGACCAGGAGTTCAATATCAGCCTGGGCAACATAGTGAGACCCCGTCTCTGCAAAAAATTAACAAATTAGCCAAGTGACAGCATGTTCCTGTAATCCCAGCTACATGGGAGTCTGAGGCAGAAGGATCGCTTGAGCTCAGGAGTTAGAGGCTGCAGTGAGCTATGACTACACCACTGCACTTCAGCCTGGGCAACACAGTGACACCCTGTCTCTAAGAAAAAAATATATATATATATTCCCCTCTGATTAGAAAAAGCAAAGCACCCAGCTCTGTTTTCTGCCTCACCCCACAGTTGCCAGGCTAAGTAGAAAGCTGGGGACGAAAGTGGGTGGCCATGGAGAGCTGAACCTTGGCTTCCAGAGTCTCTGGTAGGAGATCCGCCTTTTCTCAAAGGGAAAAACTGCCCGTAGAACAAGGCCTAATTCTCCCTGAAGTACCTAGGCATCTTCCCAGCAGGGTGAAGATGCCCCACTCTTCAGGTGTGGCCCTGTATCTAAGGTCTGGCCAGAAATGACCTGAGAGAAGATATAAGCTCCATGAGAGAGGGAGAGAAAGAACCGCAGTGGGAGCACTAGGATCAAATCCCAAGACCCAGAGCTTTCCAGAAGTCAGTCCGTTGCTCATCCCAGTCACGGAAGGGCTCACATGCAAAAACCGTGCACAATTTACATACTTCTCACCAAAGAGCAGTGACTCCAGAGCAGGCATCTGCAAAGCAAGAGTATGTGTTTTGGAGTACTTCCCTTTAGCTAAAGGAATGTAGAAATGCCTCCTCCTACCTCCTCTCTTCCCAATCCTTTCTGTTTCATTCTCCTTTTTTTCCTTTCTTCTTTCACTCTTCTTCCAACTCCCCTCTAAGATTTGAGCTTCAGAAAACAGGAGAGGACTCTGATAAGGTTTGGGAAGAAAACTCTTCCAATTTCTGGTCCTGGCCGTGGAGCCCGAAGGATTTTTGAGGCATTAAGTAATTGACCTCTCACCACCTCCGAGTGTTAAGGGACACGTGCTACTGTTATCTCCCATTTTATAGTCAGCACAACAGAGGCAAACCGAGGTTTAGAGACTTGCCCCAAGTACCAGGGTCAATAAACACGCAAGAAACACACACTCCCTTCTGTACTCACTACTCACTTCCAATAGCCTTATTTATTGTCAAATGCATGCTTGTTTGGTTAGTTTTAATCCCCATGCTATTAACATGGGAGCCTGGAACATGTTGGCTTCTTAACAGCTCCCAGAACCACAATCATTTAGGTTGGAAAGTAAACAGCATCTTATCCATATGAGGGTAGACGGGAGGTCAGCGGAGAGGGAGGCTGCTGCTGTGGATGGCCAACAAGGCGGGCTGGCTGCACCAGCTCTCACTGATCAGGCTGTGCAACTCAGTGGGGGCTCTGGTCTGAGACGTGCTCACTGATCTTTTATTTATTTATTTATTTTTTAATTTTTTTTTTTTTGAGACGGAGTCTCGCTCTGTCGTCCAGGCTGGAGTGCAGCAGTGGCCGGATCTCATCTCACTGCAAGCTCCGCCTCCCGGGTTTGCATCATTCTCCTGCCTCAGCCTCCCGAGTAGCTGGGACTATAGGCGTCCGCCACCTCGCCCGGCTAGTTTTTTGTATTTTTTTTTAGTAGAAACAGGGTTTCACCGTGTTAGCCAGGATGGTCTCAATCTCCTGACCTCGTGATCCGCCCGTCTCGGCCTCCCAAAGTGCTGGGACTACAGGCTTGAGCCACCGCGCCCGGCCAGCTCACTGATCTTTCCATTGTCTCCATCGCCCAGATCAGCTCCAGGTTCCAGTGATAGCAGATCCAGGAACCAGGTATCAGATCCCAAGGCTGTATCAGATCATTTTTGCCATAGAACAAACTCCCCCAAGCCTCTCCTTAAATTCCTATCTCCTATAATCCAAATTCCAGCTAACGCTAATGTCTAATTCAGAAAATACTGCAGCCAAAAGAAGATAAGATTTGGAGTCAGGCCGACCTGTCCTCCTCTTGCTGCAGCTTTGCAGCCAATGGGCAAGTCATAGGACTTTCTAGGACTCCCTGCCCTGTCTGTCCTGGGGACAGATGACACCCAGCACTGGGGAGTGCCTGCTGGGATAAGGTCTAGAAAGCATATTCTGATGCCTACCACACGTAAGCATGGGATAGGGACTGAAGTTCCTAATTTTTTTCCACATTTAGTTAAATAATTAAGAGTGCAGGCCAGGCACGGTGGCTCATGCCTGTAATCCCAGCACTTTGGGAGACTGAGGCGGGTGGATCACCTGAGGTCAGGAGTTTGAGACCAGCCTGGCCAACATGGTGAAACCCCATCTCTACTCAAAATAGAAAAATTAGCCAAGTGTGGTGGTGGGCGCCTGTAACCCCAGCTACTCGGGAGGCTGAGGTAGGAGAATCACCTGAACCCAGGAGCTGGAAGTTGCAGTGAGCCAAGATCTCGCCACTGCACTCCAGCCTGGGGGAGGAACAAGAGCAAAACTCAGGTCTCAAAAAAAAATAAAGTGCAAATTTAATAATTTGATTAATTTTATCCAATGTCACTGTTACTTTATTCTATACCTGTCATTAACCACTAAGAAACAGTATTCTGCAGAAAAATAAAATTACAAAAAAGGAAGGAGAGAGTGAGAGAAAAAGGAATGAAGGAAGGAAGGGAAGAAGGAAGGAAGAGATGGAGGGAGAGAAGGAAAGAAAGAGAGAAAGAAGGAAGGAAAGAAAGAGAAGGGACGGAAAAGGAAGCAAGGGAAGGGAAGAGAGAGAGAAAGAGGGAAGAGGAGGAGAAGAAGAGAGGGAGGAAAGCAGGCAGGTGGCTGCCAACAAGTGCCGTCTCCAGCAGCACTACATTGCTAGAAATGGGTAGGGGGTCAGAGAATCTGGATCGAAATCTCGTTTGCTAACATATGCTACCTTGGCGACCGTGGACAAGTTACTTAACCTCTCTCCAACTTTCTTGCCTCTTAAATATGCTTATAATAAGAAAGCCTAGCTCATGAGATTATTTTGAGGATTCAATGTAATCATAGTCCTGAAGGTGTCCAGCATGTTATCTGGCACTTGACAAATACAAAACAAGAAAAAAAGAAAAGAAAATGCTGATCGAATTTAAATGTCAATTCTAAGATATTCACATAAACCACCGAGGGAGGATAACTCAGTTTCCACACCCAAAATAATCAGAACAGTCTTCCAAGCTCAGAGTGTACAGTGTAGTGTGTCCTAGAGGGACAAGAGCGTTTCACTGTATAGTTGCAATATTAAGTTGTTCTTATTAAAATAAGCTCACCTGACTGCATGGGGACAGAAAGAAATTCAATCCATCTACAGCAGGGCAAGAAGCAATCATTCTGCTCCTCAGCACACAACAATAAATAATTCAGCGAGAAGGAGACACTAGTATCCTTCCAATTTTTCTTCTTCTAGTCATGAATCCTGCTTATATTTTCTGGAACCATAAATGGAATACGATTTTACAAACTGAGGGAGAAATGAAGCATGCTAGACATGCAGGGACATTCTGACTCATTATTCCCTATCACCAGTCCTTGGTGACCTTTTCCTTGATTTGAACTCCTTTGGCATTGGGTTTACAATCTGTATGACACTGTTAGTGACTGGAGTATCAGACACCTTGGAGGGATTTTTCTTTTCACTTCAAAGTTGTTCTCTCAGCGATAATAAGAGTTTATTGTGCACTCACTCTGTACGAGGCATCATTTTATCATTTAATTTTCACAAAGGTCCTCTATGTTGTCATTTAAGGAAGTAAAGACTGGGGCCCAGAAACGTTAAGTAGTTTGTCCAGTGTCACGTGGTTAATATGTCACCTAGCTAAGATTTGAACCTGACACATACTCTGCATGAGTCATGGTGCATATTACCAGGATGTAAGTTTCTTGAGGGCCAAGGGCTCATCTTTCTCCAATTTTGCTTGCCCCTACTTCCTAGAAAAACTCCTGAGAATTAGGAGAGGTTTGAACAGATGATTGGTAAACTGAATTCAATAAAGCCATTCACAGGCTTCCACTAGAAGACTTCAGCATACATCCTATACCCGTGAAGACCACCACATGCAACCACACTGACCGTGCCCTGCACAACCCCAGGGGTACCTTTTACAGAGACTACAATACAAAGGGACTACAATACTAAGCAAGGCCATTTGCCTCTTGCCAACTCAAATCCATATCATTTCCCAAGCCCTTTTCAGTGCACAGCAGCCCAGACTTACTCCACGCCAAATAGAAACAATCAGTCTCCTAGAAGTAAGTAAGCAGACAAGTTGTATATTTTGATGTCTAGCACATAGAAGTCATTTAGGGAACATGTGATATAATAGAAAAGGAAAAGGGAAGTACTGTCTACTTCTTGTTTTCTACATTAGAAAATGAGTTTGGAATGTGATAGGAAATGTTTATAGCCTATGCTTTCTCCCGTCATCAAAAATAAACTATTTGCTGAGCAAGAACACAGGATCACAGATCAATTTTTATTGAGGTCGAACTTATCTAAATAGGTCATCATCCTTGGCACTAGTACAAGTGAGAGCTTTAAATGGGGATGGCAACTACACAGCCTACAACGGTCTGCAGTGATCTGCCAGCACCATTGCAGCAGGGAGACATAGGAAAAGTAGGTGCAGTTGGATGAGATCATGTTGCACCTGTGGTCAGAGCCTCCTTGCAGTAACACAGCTCTGTGGATCAACATGAACCCAAGAGTGGGACCATCAGATTGTAGGCAGTACCCACAGATTCATGTGGTAGGAAAAGTGTCATGTCATTTACTTTCTAATCCTTCTTATTAAATCAATGGGAGAATCAGCCTTTACAACCTCTCCACCATTTGCTAATCATCCTTTTTAACAAAAAGAGAGCATGGCTCAACATTAGAGCCTTTAGCACACAAGTGAATCTAGACAGAATTTAATAACATTGTTTATATGTTTTAATCATTACCTTCCCTATTGGCCAATGATATTGGTTTTCCATTTACAGTAACGGTATAAAGTTTTAAAACAAATGTATTTAAGTTTAAAAAACCAATTAGGTGATCTAAAGAAAAAATATAACATTGAGTACAGTCTGGATATAGCTATGGTAAAATTTGTGAAAGTGACAAATTAATGAATAAAGATTGGACATTAGCCTGGCTCAGTGGCTCATGCCTGTAATCTCAGCATTGTGGGAGGCTGAGGCAGGTGGATTGCCTGAGCTCAGGAGTTTGAGACCAGTTTGGGCAACATGGCAAAACCCCATCTCTACTAAAATAAAAAAATTAGCCGGGCATGTTGGCACACACCTATAATCCCAGCTACTGGGGAGGCTGAGGCATGAGAATTGCTTGAGCCCAGGAGATAGAGTTCGCAATCAGCTGAGATCGCTCCACTGCACTCTGACCTGGGTGACAGAGCAAGACTCCATCTCCAAAAAATAATAAACAAATAAAGATTTGGCATCGCGGCTAATGTGAAGATGAACAGGAGTTAACACAGGTGACCCAAGTTGCTCGAGAGTGGAGGAGGAGGTGGTCAGGGAAGCTAGAGAGAAAGCTTACAGAATTAGTGAAGGAAACAAATATCCTTGTCCCCCCAAAACTAAAATCGGGATGCCTGGGGTCTGAGCTCCTGGCCACGTGATTGCAGGAGAGAAAAACCACAGAAGGTAGGTGCTACCCGCAACCCCCACAGGGGGACAGCAGCCTCCAATGCCCAAAGAGATGGCAGCAAGATGAAATGTCTGGAAAAACATAAAAACACGAAGGCTAGGTTTCAGACAAGCACTGTGTGAAGGCAATAAACACAGAGAGGAAAAGCCCTGGGGCACTGTGGAGAGAGCACTGAATTGGGAGTCGAGAGACCTAGTTTTAATTCCAACTCTGCTGTCTCTGCGTGGCCCAAGAAAAAGACTTACTCTTTCTTGCCTTCAATTTCCTCACCTGTTACAAACCCTTTCCTGGGACTACATTCTTTGCCTCTATGTTCTTTAATAAGTACATTAGCACAATTTCCAATTTGGTATTATGGGGATACTATTTAAAAGAGACAATACGTTTGCTGCAAGAATACCAACCTCCCCCCTGATGCGAGTGCACACACACACACGCACACACACACAATTGCATTTAGAATTATAATCATTTCACTGTTAATATAATCACCGGCAAATGTTGGTCATAAATATTAAGTGCTAACGGGGTCAGATTCCCTGGTGGATGTTGAGGAATGTGCCTGGTGGGTGGTGGAGGGGAGCTACTTTTCCAGGGAAGTACGAGGGAATTAACCACCAGTCTGTACCTCCATGGCCTTGCAAACTCTCTTTCTGTCTAACTCTACAACTGGAATTTGCCCAGCCTTTTGGGAAACGTACTTCAACTTTGAATGTTGGAAACTGCCTATGATACATAAAATCACAGCTCTTCTCTCTTGAGAATTAACAAAGCAAAAAAAGCAAACAGTGGAGTTTTGTCTTGGTAAACTGAGGTTTGGAGATTGTTTTTATGGGACTCACCCAGAAAAAGGTCTCCCTCTGTTTATTGCCCACTGAAGGGCTATTGCATAGCCTGAGATGTTGAAATGGCAAACTGAAAAGGAAGCAACATAAACATAAAATCAAACTACCGCAAGCATCTACTGAATATCTACTATCATTTGTGCACAGAAGAATAAAACATGGTTCCTGGTCTCAAGATGTCTGTGATCTAGCTAGAGTAAAGGCCAATACACATAGAACAAAGAAAGAGAGAAGACAGCATAGAATCGAGCACAAAAGTAGGTGATTTCTATTTAAGACAACCTTCACTTGCAAGGCTCCACCCAATCCATTCTACACCACAGGTAGAGCCACTTTCCAAGACACAAACCTAATTATGCCACTCGCATGCTTAAAACATTTCAACAGCTCCACCTCCACATGAAGTCCACATTCCTTACCATGGTGTTAAAGGCCACTTGAGACTGTGCCTCTGCTTACCGCTAGGGTCTCGTGTCTTACCAATCTCCTTCCTCCTGGTCCTCCATGTGTCCTGGGGGGTCCTGCAGAACTGAAACGTGTCTTTTCCCAGCATGCCTCTCTCTCTCTCTCATGACTATTCATGTACTTTTCTCTGCCTGGAACATTTGCACATAGCCTGGCGGGCTGACTACTGCCTATCCTTCAAGTCTTAGCTTAAACATCACCCATCAGGGCCTCTCTCCCTCTTCCCACAACTTCCTATCTTTCTATATTACAGCATTTAATATACCATATTATAAGTATTTATTTAACTGATTGCTGCCACCGTCATACTTTAAAATCCATGAGGTTGCCAGGTGCCGTGGCTCATGCTGTAATCCCAGCACTTTGGGAGGCCAAGGCAGGAGGATTGCTTAAGCCTAGGAGGTCAAGACCAGCCTGGGCAATATGGCAAAACCCCATCTCTACAAAAAATATATAAATTAACCAGGTGTGGTGGTGCATACGTGTAGTCCCAGCTACTTAGGAGACTGAAAGGGGAGGATCACTTGAACCCAGGAGGTCAAGACTGCGGTGAGCTGGGATCACACCACTGCACTCCAGCAGGGTGAAAGAGCAAGAACCTGTCTCTAAATAACAATAATAATAATAACAATAACATTCATGAGGTCAGGAACTGTAATTGTCTTAATTCACATGGTGTTCCCTCCTCCAGCAAAATGCACATCGTAAGCATCCTTTCACTATGTTTGGATGAATGAACATATGCCATGGATAGTTAGAGAAAATGAAGACTGATAAGAACCACAGTGTAAAAGAAAGGAAGACTGCATGGAGGAGGTGCTGCTTGATTGGAACCTTTAAAGGTGAGGATGATTTCACAAAAGGGAAGGAGCGGATTAAATTATGCTCAGTAGTAGAGGTAAAATACTTTGACTTCCATCCAACACGTGGAGGCCCTTCAAACAAATGGTAAGTAAATTGGTGAATAAATTAATGAATGAATGCAAAATAAATAAGTGAATGGCTTTCTTGATGAAAGGCATAACAAGTAATATGAATGAAAGGCATTTTTTTCTGAAAATGTAACTAGTTGCCTTTACCCACAGCCTCAAACACGGAGTCATCGAGTATACATGGGAGTGGGGTAGGGGAATTACTGACTGGTCACCAGAAACCAGCACATTTCCACATCTCTCGTCATTTCTAATGTCCTCCAACCCTCCTTTCACCTGGATGTTTTGTTATTATTTTTAAGATGTCCAGGAATCCAGAAAAGCCTTTTCCCAGTTGCTTTCAGACTTTATATATATTCAGTGAGGTTTTTTCTCCCCCATAGTTCTCACCTGAACATAAAAAGAAAGACACTCTTTCTGCTGAAAGTATATCCAGAACTGAGTGGACTGACAGGTATTCAAAGCCAATCTCAAAAACATTTTTCAGATGTCATCATTGCTGAGCTTGACCTTCTTTTCCAACGCTCTGGATTATCCTGGAATTTTTTATTTCATTTGCAATTCTCCTGACTAGAAGTCCTGATTAATAGGGGACACGGAGCCCTGTTTGGAAAAATTCAATACATTATGCTCTAGTCTAATATATCCTCAGCAACTCTTGCAAACCCACATTGCAGCATTCACGTTGACTCTTTCCTCAGGGGCTTGAGAGGCCGGGGAGGGGAGAAGTGAAGAGAAAGAAACCAGCTTCTTGGCTGCTGCTCAACAATAGCTCCAGCTCCCTAGCCCCTCAAAAAAAAAAAAAAATCTTTTACATAGTTGTTCTAACCAAGAAAGTATGCGTAGCTTCCTGACAGATTGGATAATGTGGAGATTTGAGAAAAGTGTGCAATTTCCCTCATTTTCATTTTACCCCCAAATGCTTTGGGTGCAAGTATAACTTCCACCCACATATAATAGTAGTTTCAATGTCCTAAACTGAAGATTGGGAACAGGGAGCAGTCTCTGCACAAAGGTATTTACTTAGGCAGGAAGCAACATCAAAATGACACCCAAGCCTGCCTAGGGTTGCCCTTTTGATTAGCCCTCAATTTGAGTCCAATCTCTCTCAGCAGAGCACCAGCTGACCCTGAGCTTCCCTGAGATTAGATATTAGCAGACAACACAAGGAAACCTTCCAACTTCCAAGCTGAAGAATCCAAAGGAGCCTCAATCCCAGCTCACAGTTGCCAAGAAACTCTATATGATGCAGGTGCAAATCATTTTTTTTTCTCTTTTAAATTCAGACTCATTAAAATATGTATTTTGCAAGGGGATTAAATTCAAACATCTGGAAGAGGGGGAAAAATCCACAACTCCGAAATATTTTTAACTTGGTTTCAGATTTTGATTGTTTCGTTTCTTTTAAGTTGGGGCAAAGAGGCTGCTTGTCGGTGGGATGACAGAAAGGGGCAGGGAGAGAGTTGGAGAATTACTTCGAAGGGCCCCAAACTTCACCAGCAGCCATAATTGTGGGAAAGTAACCTGAAGATGCCAAACAACAGGAAATTATCAGAAGAATCTGTCAGCACAATCAACTGCTATTTTCATTGTTCTTTGGCAAATTTATACACAGTCGGGAACACCTGGGCTGGCCTGAAGCCCAGGTTTGACTAATTGCCAGGGGAGAGGAGTCGTCATTTGTCTTCGGAGGGATTTCCTCCATTCGCTCCTCAAAACATGTGGTTTCACTTTTCCCCTCTCTCTGCAGGAAATGGCAGGACAGTGAGACGCAAAATAAATGAGTTCACTTCCAAGAGGTTGCCTCCTAAGAGGCCACTCCAAAAATAACTGTCTCGTGAGAGGTTGTTAATAACCAAGATTCTATATACTGTCCTCAGAAAACAACGTTTCAAAGGCACAATGATTTCCACCCCCAGCCCCTTCCCTTCCAAGCACAGTGCACATTACAAATAAAAGCCATGGGAGCCGAGAGAAGGAATCAAGTCCTGTCTTCTGGAGGTAGGGAATGTCACTCCTCTCACTTTGCAAAGCCCCTCTCCTTGGAGTATAACCGCTCCCAAATCCTCTTCCCTGACAATTGAAAGGTGCAGTTGGAACAGCAAGAGATGTCAGAGCCCACTCTCCCTGGTTCTTCCTTGCTGCCCATCACCAACTGCTCTGTCTTAAACGCAACATTGAAACTTCCCAATGGGTTGACACTTCTTCTTGGTTGGTGAAAGAAAAAAAAAAAAAACAAACTTCTCAATGGGAACCAAGGAAGATTCCTTGAAAGCACGGACTGAGTCCTGCTCGTTTTTGTTACCTTGTGCCTGGCATACAGTTGGTGCTGGGTCAGTATTGGTTGAAGCAAGAACACCAAGGACTCTACACAAATCACCTGCTTTGCGGCTTGCTGCCTAGGGATGGGTGTAGATATTTAGAAATTTCTTGAACTTCGAGAGATCACCTTTTTACAAGAACCACCTGCCGGAATGACAGCCTTCTCCCTTAACCTCTCTTCATATTTTTATAGGTTAACATACCACTACACACACACACACACACACACACACACACACACACATACACACAGAGCTACCCGTCTCATTATTTAAGCATAGTTCGAGCCAAGAGATCCTACTTGGGTAGCAAAGTCATGTTTTATATTCTTCCATGAAGCCAATAGAGCTTTCTAACTTAATTGCCTAGTATTTTCAATGTGCTGATTGGGAAATGTCATAGTGACAGTATGTTTCATATTGAAATGTACATCCGCCTTTGGTATATTTTCACCTGCGTTGTGTTCAATCTCTCCAGTGATTTAGGGGTTCTGGCATTGCTTCAGCAAAGAATCAACTGCTTTTTCTTTCTCTCCTTCTTTCTCTTTAAAGCATTTAGAGCACGCGGCAGATCATTACTACTCTAGGTGAAGCCAGCAACATTTGGGTTTGATTTGGTTTCAGTCGCAGATCCCTTTCTCAAAGTTGAGCTGTGCCGTAATTCTAAACTGACCCACCTTCCCCCTAGCAAAGGTGAAAAAATGTTATGGAGCGTTTTACAACCCACAGCCCATCATTTATGCCGAAACACTGGGAGAGTTCAGACTTGGCTTATTTTCCCTAAATCAGAGATGTTTTGACATGTTTATTTGTTTAATTTGTTTATTTTGACTAGCTCTGATTATAATTGGCAGCAGTGTGTAGAATTAACATTAGACAATGCCTTAGACTTGTCTGTTACAATAATGCAAAAGGAATGTGAAGAGAAATCTCCCCACGATATAACAATAGCAAGCAGGCAGGAAAACGATGAGAGATTTCTTTCACAAAAAGAAATGAAACCCCAATCTTAAATTGTACTGAAAACTTTATGCTGACAATTTTGCAAATTTTCCTTAAACATGACTGTTTCTTTTATTCAATAAATCTGACCCTCTGCTAATGTACTTGTGAAATATTTACTAAAAGTGGAAATTTTTAAAAAATCTTTTTAACCTTTGGAATTTGTTTTTAGAGATTTTCTATTGTTCTATGGCCTGTTTAAAAGTAAAGGTGCTGTAACTATTCAATAACATGACAGTTACATTGGAATGATCACACAGTATCTAATGCAATTGTACGGTTGAAAATGCACTTTCTGAATTCTTTGTCTGCAAATCTCTGAACAAAGATTTACATCCCAGAGAAGTTTGTCTGACTAAGGCAATTTCTCCTGCCTTTATTTGCTGTAACAATAGTCCTGTCATGTCCATGCTCTTCTTTATGCTTGCAAAACTCTATATAAAGCTTATTTCACAAGGTTGATCCATATTACACATATAAAAGAATATGCTTTTAGAGAAAAAAAAATCTATATTTGTTGTTTAGCCAGATCATACTTGGAAGTCCCTGAATTCATTACGAGGCATTAGTCCTAAACCGGTGAAGGGCTTCCTCTTCCCCTAGCCTCATCCCTTGCCCTGGAGTTGAAGGCTGTGCTCCAAGACATGTCTGGAAGCGTATCTGGCCATATCTCCTTAAAGAGGAATACAAGAAATCAGTTCATCTACATATTCTACTGCCAATTATGCACAGAGCACAAACATGCTTTGCTCACATTTAATATCCCATAAATATTTTCCCCATGCACAGTATGGTAAATTGCTGCATGTGATCCTGACTTGGAACACCATATGCACTTGGAGACGGGGCCAAGTTCAGGTTGCCATATCTATGCCAAGCAACCCAGAGGTCTCCCGCTATGGAGTGTTTACTCGGAGAAGCCTGGAGTCTCTAAACAATGGATCTTGCAGCCTCTATTTCACTTTAGATTAAATCAGACTTCTTTGGGGCAAAAAAACTCATCCTAAGATTACGGGCATGGCCAGTTACACATGTACCCCCAAGAAGTTCCATGCTGGGGTCTGTTCAAGGCACTAGCTGGTGTTCTTGATGGGAACTGGGAAGACAGATAACTTTTAGGGGGCATTGGAATGTTATTTATAGAAGATTGAAAATGTATTATTTCACCCCTCCCCCCTTAAAACAACAAACATAGGAATTGTACAACTACATGGTATAGGGAGTGAGATCAGGCATCAAGTGCAGGTTTTAAACATACAATATGGAAAAAGAGTCACGCAGAGTTCTGTCTTTCCTGAACTGCCTCCTGAATTTTCCCAAGCGGAGTACAAAGGGGAGACAGACAAAGGACCGAACGCCCAGATGGACAATGTGCAGTAACCACGGCACTCAGCAACACAATCTCCACAACCTCTGAGCCTCTACACCATGGTGAATGCTTGTTGACTGAGGCATCACCAGGCCAAGACTCTAGAAGAATGGGTTTAGGGGAAGAGAGAAGTAGGGACAGGTAAATGTGAAACACACAACAGGGATTCTCCCATATTTGGTGAAAACACAACTCAGGGCTCCACCCAGAGACCAGAACATGGTCTCCTTCCCATTTCTCATCTTTGATCTATCAGCAGGTCTGACAGTGATGAGCTGGTATGGATAGGGACTGGAACTCAGAGAACCAGATCACCAAGGAGAAATTCAACCTGGGTCTCCAGACATTAAGAAGCATTCAAACAGGAAGGGTTTACTACGGGACATTCATTGACTATTTAATTCAAAGAACTAAAATGCCTCACTCCTTGAGTACTGGGTTAATTGCAACTTTACCATAGACAATGTTCTGTGTTGTTCCATCAACATCTTGGGAGAACTAGCCAGAACACAGAGATAAAGAATGCAGCCTCACATCTGGATGCAGAGGAAGGCCTGGGAGACTCTTCCTTTTAGTCGAGAAAAAAAATGAAACTGTACAACATTTGCCACAAAGAACAATAAAAGGAAGTCACTTTCCCTTTTCCTCTAATTTACCACCACCTACTTGTAACTGGTGTGAATGGAACACTGGAGTCAAGTCCTGTCTCTGATTTCCAGTCTGCCTGCTTTTTGCTGTGTTGTCTTTTGACCAAAAACTTGCTTGGTCTGTTCCTTAGATTCTTCAGTCATTTCATTGTCCAAATTACTTTGAGCTTCTTGGAAGAGAAATGTGTCATACCAAGTGCTATTATTACTACCTGTCTCCAAAGGGAGCCCTTAAATTTGTTAATATGAAATGGGCTGACTGTCTTTTTGGTTAAACTAAGTAATGAAGCATGGGCCGTAAGTGTTTTTAAGCTCCTTGGATATAGAGGTTATATAAATACAAAGCAATATTATTGAAATGAAACTTCTTTAGGTCGTTTGCCATGGGACCCAGTGTTAGGAATATTTTACGTGAGAAGATTAAATGAGGGATAGTGTAATGAAGTCTTCCTGCTGAAGGTTCCATTAGGGCCAGTTCTCAATCCCACTGGATATCTGGGTGAGTTAGAAGAGGAGAGCAACCGAAGAGTGGCTAACTTGAAGAATTTAAAAACCATTTTACTGCCTGCCAATGCAGTTCTATGGCTTCAGAGATTTCCCAATCTCATTACGTTAAAAGTTATCAAAAGATACTCGAAGAATCCTTCAGGATAATAATACCTTATGAGTGTTCATCTTTAAAAAGACGATTCCTTCTTCTAATCCCCAGGTTAAAAACCTCTGACTTTTAGACATCAGATTTCATTGCATAAGAAGACATACTTTTAGTTTACTGTCTAGTCATTTTAGGATACATAAAAGCTATATCTTATGTAAAACAATTGTCATAGAAGGAGGAGAGTGGCAGGTATTGGCCAGGACTATGAAGGTTAAGGAGCTGTGCCAGTACCGAGAAGATGGAATTGGTCTACAGTTTTCCCACGGCCAAACTCCTCCCTAATGTCTTCCCATTCCCTAACCATACCCAGCCACACACAGCCAAGGACGGTCATAGAACATCACAACAGTCTCTGATGTCTCATTTTCTGGTCTCACTTTATAGAGTAAAGAGAGTTGAGGACAACTAAGAAATTTAAAAATTGAATTAAAATAAGAAATATTTAATAAAGTATCTTATAAACATGATATTCTTTTTTTTTTTTTCTGTAACCCAGGCAGTGGCATGATTATAGCTCACTGCAGCCTCAAATTCCTGGGCTCAAGCCATCCTCCTGTCTCAGCCTCCAAAGTAGCCTGAGATTATAGGTGCATGCCATCACACCTGGCTAATTTTTTTTATTTTTTGTACAGATGGAGTCCTGCTATGTTGCCCAGGATGGGATATTCTGTAAAATATATATAAATAACTGCAAAACTGAAATGTAAAATAAACACTACATTTTGCCTGACTTCTGCCCCAGTCTTTTAACACCTTACAGGTGACACTGGTTAAGTCACTCAATTCTTTCTGGGCCAAAATATCTGCACTTGGTAAATCAGTACTATGAATAGTACCCTCCCTACATCACAATGCTATATGAATCAAAGTAGGTCATGGGTATGACCATGCTTAAAATTGTATTAAGTCTTGTACAAATATATAGTATTATTTTTGCTGATGGTTGAATGTTGAAGTAAACAAAAATAATTCAGCAGTTAAGTCAGAAATATCAAATGGTCTGAGAGACACAGCTCATATCACACCTTGACCTCAGTGTTACCAGCCATGAAACATTCAGGAAGTCAACAATACTCTGAACACAATAAATGGGTATGAACTGCCTTTTGAATACAGAAACAGTTTCATATGTACTCCAAAAGCAGAACAAAATTCTGTCATCTCTCAAGAGAAGTTCCCTGTCTTGCCTTTCCAATATGCTCTTGGCCAACAATGTCCTTCTTTTGTTTTGCTTGTTATATAAGTTTATACAAACATGAAATAGTGTTATTTGATTGAACATAAGGTTATATTTATTTTTATGTATTTCTTTTTTTTTCTTTCCTTTTTTTTTTTTTTTTTTTTTGAGACAGAGTCATCCAGGCTGGAATGCAATGGTGTGATCTCGGCTAACCGTAACCTCTGCCTCCCAGGTTCAAGTGATTCTTCTGCCTCAGCCTCCCGAGTAGCTGGGACTACAGGCATGCACCACCACACCTGGCTAATTTTTGTATTTTTAGGAGAGACGAGGTTTCGCCATGTTGGCCAGGCTGTTCTCAAACTCCTGACCCCAGGTGATCCACCCACCTCAGCCTCCCAAAATGCTGGTATTACAGGTGTGAGTCAACATTCCAGTCCCAACATAAGGTTTTATTCAATATGATTCAAAAGATGTCCCCAGGGAAGTCCCTTCTTTGATTCTGATTTCTGGACCTCCCACCTAAGGGCCTCTGAATAAGCATACTCTGGCACTCCAGCACACACATGCAGACCAGCCTTTCTCCTTTTCCCTTGCCTGCAGGTCTCCTCAGACTGTGCTGCCTCTCCTGCTGGCCCCAGACCCTTCCTTTGGAGCTCCAGGCTATAGGGACAATCAGTGGTTGACACTGTGGGAGATGGTTTCAGAATCCCAGGGGAAGTTGTGCAATCCGGCTCCAGTTCTCAGCTCAACAGACACTGATTTGGGGTCTTTTCTGGACTCCCACTCTTGAGTCCCAGGCCAAGGGATGCACTCTCAGCCTGCACATCCATCAGCCACTTGGATCCCTGCAGCCAGCCCATGGCCCTCTTGACTCCCAGTGGTCAGAATCTGGCTCTTGGTGTGTCCTGCACACAACCTGGGCAGAAAGCCAGGCAAGGCTGCAGACACGAGGTGGAAGGCTCTGGGAGCTCCAGCAAGGACTGTCTTACAAGCATCGGTAGGTGACCTCTATCATGAGAACACTCCATTCTTCTTCTTCTATTCTGTCCCCCTCTCCTTTGTCTTCTCTTTCTTCTTTAATTTTTACCCCTTCTCTCTTTTCCAATGTCATAGTCAAGCCAGTGGCACCTACACGTTACTGACTGCACTCAGAGCCAAAGAGATGTGCAGCTATTTCAAACTCCCAAGATGGCTACGTCAAGAAGTCCCTGCCTTTTCTGTCTCTGTCTCGCTCCAACTCCCCCTCAGCAATTCTTTGTTTCTAGAACAACATCAATTAAGTCCCAGGAGAGCAGCAACCCCCACGGGCCTTGGTGTGCGCCATATCACCCAGGCTTTCCCTCTTGTGAGCAGGAAGCCATTTGCGTTTCCTTGCTCTACTCTCAAACTTCCCACAAAACCTCACATTGTCTTCTCGGTGGTCAGACCAGGCCAGGAGGCAATGACCCGCCCAAAGAAGGAAATGTTTAACCTGGAGTCTGACAAAAGACAGGTCTGATTCTGTAGGGAGGAGTTAAAAAAAAACTTCATACCCAGCAAGGTTGGCTACTTAGTTCTCAATTAAAAGAAAAATATTTTTTTCAAAGAGCAACGTGTGCTGTTGTCTAAAAGGAAAAGGGCAAAATGTTCCTTGGCAGTTTGCTAAGGAGGTTAAAACAGTGACTGTTCATATCTATGTCCATTATTTTTCCTAATAATGAAAAATAACAAGCATGGCCACAGGTGGATGTGAAGAGATAGAAAATGGGCACAGAGCGAGGAGAGTGGCTCTAAACAGCCAAGAATCAACACCTCTTAAGCAAAATTCTTGGTATTGTTCCATTCAATAAAGAACAGGGATTTTATTTTTTTATTTATTTTTTTTTTTTTTTT
>NW_012119598.1:1440962-1459966 GCF_000951035.1 Colobus angolensis palliatus
CGAGTCCAAGTCATCTCATTGTTCAGTTCCCACCTATGAGTGAGAACATGCGGTGTTTGGTTTTCTCTTCTTGTGATAGTTTGCTGAGAATGATGGTCAGCAACGTTGAGGTGAAGTTATTCCAGCAGCTGGGACGCAGGCATGGACGGCTCTCTGTTGCCATCCAGTGGATAAACACTGCGTGATCACAAGATTCTTCACCGAAAGGTTCCGTGCACAACATTCAGTCCGCATAAAATCACATTTTCTCCTCCGAGGAATTGCTAAAGCTTCCAGAATGTCCCGTCTTCCCCCATCCTCCCACCTCCTTCATTAGCTTCCTTTGTTTGTCTTTGAGATAAAGGGACTTTGGCTGGACTCTCCTTGTTGACTGAAAAACTCACTACTCAAAAAGAACAGCTTTTGTGGCACTTGGACCAAATCTGCAGTTCCCTTAATTGGTTTAAAAGATGGGGAGGGGAGTGGGGTGTGGAAGGAGAATAAATGAGAACCAGGGAGAGACTGAGAGACCTGGCTCCCGTCTGAGTGCCAAATGGTCAATAAGCCCTTTTTATTGACTCATTTGGTCTCAGTGCTACAAAGCCTTCTCTAATTGAGGAAGGAAGCAGACAGAAAGACAGTGGCTGCCTTTAAGTGACACTCGATTCTTCCTGGGGAATGCTCAGGTTTGTGGTTGATCTGGAGAACAGATAAGAGGGATTCGCCCGTGGCCCTTTAAGTCCATGGGTTAGTGAACCCAGAAGGAAGCCTCTAGCTCAAATCATCCTGAAATTTTTCTTCCAAGCACATACCTGGCTTTTCCCTCAGTGGGTCTCCCATCCTCCGGTTTATGCTCTGATACATCTGAGATAAGCTCACAAGCCAGGTCCTGCCTATGTCAACCGCTCGCCAGTCATCCATGGTGTCTGAGCCAGACCAGTTTGAGGATCAGTTGTCAATGACATGGGAAGTGTGGAGAGCTCCGAAATATATTGCAGGCAGTTTCAAAATGCATGCCCCTGAACCCCAGGTTACACAAGGGTTTGACAAATATGTGAATCACATATCTTTAAAAACTAGTTTTACCTTTAAAACACTTAAATGCACTATTGAATGTCTCGTATGTCAAATTTTAACACATTACAACACCAGTAAATTAGCCTGTGTGTCTGGACTTTTTACAAACCCAGGCCAATGCATGACTCCTCGTGTAACATTGTACGTGCACGTATGTCCTTTTAACATGAACTGACTGTGCTCATGCATATCTGCTCAGAGCACGTGTCTCCCAGCATCTGTCAGTTGTATAGTAACCAGGAGAGAGATGACAAGACTTGCGATAATATCATATTACAAATACTGCTAGCATTTGTTATACATTTTTGGATGTTTTTTATTTTATTTTATTTTGTTTATCTCTTAGCGATAAAGAATATTAACAGATGTTAAATATTGGTAGTAATTCAACCCAAGTTTTTTAAAAAAATCTAACTATTTTTCTTTTGGGCTCTGCATCAACGTATTTGAAGAGTATCCACAGATTACAATATGAGCTGTTTATTTTAAACTGTTACCATTTGTAAATGTAGAAATGACAATTTTCCCAATATTGTTCTACCAGAACAAAACAAATATTACTTTAATAAAGCCAGGGAAAAAATTCATTTTTATACATTGATGTTTATGAGCAGATTTCATGAAGAAACACAATGATGGACTTGTATTGTCTAAAAAAGTGTATACAGAAGAAAAAAATAAGCTGGAGCCTGTGATGTGTCCCTCCAATGTTGAAGTTTCAACACTCAGTAATTCAGAATGTGACTATATTTGGAGATAAGGTCTTTAAGAGGTAATTAAGTTAAAATGAGGCCATTAGGGTGGGCCCCAATCCAGTATGACTCGTGTCCTTATGAGAAGAGATTAGGGCACAGACACAGAGAGAAGACCATGTGAAGACACAGGGAAGAGGAGGCGGCCGTCCGCAAGCCAAGGAGAGAGGCCTCCAAAGAAACTAAACCTGCCAACACCCTGATCTCAGACTTTCTAACCTCTAGAACCATGAGAAAATAAATTTCCATTGTTTAAGCCACCCAGACTCTGGCATTTTTTCATGGTAGCCCGAACAAACTAATACAGAGTCAAAAATAATTAGGTCTGAAATTACCTGCTTTATTGCATACTACCTGCATGGTCTAAAAAATAGCTTATTGAGATATTATTTATATATCATAGAATTTATCTGTTTTAAGTGTATAATGCAATGATTTTTAGTGATTTACAGAGTTGTGCAACCATCACAATACCTATACAATCTTAAGAAAGACACTTATCCTCGTTGAGCCTTGATTTCTTCATCTGTAAAATGGGGTTAACACCTTTTACATGGGTTTGTATTGAGCCCTTGATGACATAACATAAAGCATGTAACACATATTTATTTCCTTCCTTCTCCCATTGTTCTTATGACTCTGGGCCCTTCCATTCCAACCCTAAGCTGCACCAGAATTCCTGACTCACAGAAACTGGGAGATAATAAATGTTTGTTTCAAGCTGCTGAGCTTGGGGGTGATTTGTTACACAGCTATAGATAACCAAGATACCCACTTTCCATTACTCTAGAAGAAAAAGGATCCAAACGAGGCTGACCACTGCAAAAAAGTCCTTACTCAGCTCATTGCCCAGCACCCTGTCAATGGTCAAATAACTAGCAAGTAGCATGAGCCCACACTTGGCCTTTGAGACTCTGCTAACATTTCTGTTGCTCATGGTTGCTACTTCTTCCCACGCCCTGCAAAAAGCACAGGAGTTCACATGTCTCAGGTCTCCTCGGATGGGCTTACTGCCCCAACACTGGAAATCAGTTTGGGTTGCCTTGTGACCTCAGCTCTCTGATGGGCTCAAAAAAAGTTATGATTTTGTAGATTGCCCAGCTTTCGCTCAGTGTTAGGGTGGAAGCAATGTTCTCTTGTGGCTTTCCACATCTTAAGTGGAAACAGAACCCCGGGCGGGGTTTGAATTTTGATCTCTCCCTTCCTTTCCTTCTGACCCAATGCTGTGACACAGGCCCCAGGAAGCCCACGTGACCAAGATAACAAGGCTCGGATTTACTCTGAGCCTCAGTGTATTAGTCCATTCTCACACTGCTATAAAGAACTGCCCAAGACTGGGTAATTTATAAAGAAAAGAGGTTGAATTGACTCACAGTTTCACATGGCTGGGGAGGCCTCAGGAAGCTTACAATCATGGTGGAAGAAGAAGCAGGCACATCTTACATGGCAGCAGGCAAGGGAGGATGCAAAGAAGGAACTGTCAAACATGTATAAAACCATCAGATGTTGTGAGAACTCACCTCACTATCATTAGAACAGCATGGGGGAAACTGACCCCATGAGCCAATCACCTGTCACCATGTCTCTCCCTCTACATGTGGGGATTATGGGGATTACAATTGAAGATGAGTTTTGGAAGGGAATCACAGCCAAACCATATCACCCAGGTCTAAGCTGACTGGTCCCACACACTAATCCTAAAGTGACGGGACACCTCAAAGTGGAGGATTCACAGCATCTGGGTAAAGCCTTCAATTTGACTCCTTTCAACATTTACATGGCTAAAGATTACCAACTACTTTTTAAAAGGCAGAGGAAGAACCAAGGTTTGTAGTCAAACTCTCCAGCAACGGGGTAACCTGGGCATAGTTTATTTCAAACTCTATTTGCTTTGCCTGTGACTGCCAATGGGTAGAACAACCTGAATCCACTAAAATGACCAGAAACCTATGCTGTCCCTCATTCTGGCAGCCTCTGCTTTTTAAGTGCAATGTGGCTCTGGAGACAATGTCATTGATTAGATTGTCCTATTACACAAGTCGGCTACACATGTACTCAGAGAAGTGGCATTGTGTTAGAGGGGAAAGCATGGTGTTGGAATAGCATTAGACTGGAGTCAGACAATATACTCTCTCACCCAATCCCCAATATGTGCAAGGGTAAAGGGTGTCACCTCAGATTTGGAGCCATGAGACACCAACAGATCCTATGGGGATACAGCCAAGCGCCTTGGCCTTGGTCTCATTAGTACCAAGCTCCAGCCAGCTCAATCAATCACAGAAACTAACACTTGTCTGTGTCACACATGTTTTCCCAGGACACTTAAGGCTGGGATTTAAAGGAAAGTTACATTAACAGTAGTAATCCATATTTTGTTGAGTGTTTCTACCCTACTTGCTGTAATGGAATATCCAGCCCCCTAACCAGTTCCCCAGTGTTATGTCTCGGGGCCTCGGAGGGGGTTTACAATGCACAAGAACAAGCCCCGATAGCCACAGTGTCGTGTCCATCTGCGTAATTTTGGTTCCATCATCTCTTTCACTGCCCCTTTAATGTCACCAAAAAGGATTGCCATTGCGTCCTTCAGCTTCCAGCATTGCACCAGCACCACACTCCATGGAGTAAGGAAAAATCTCCCTCTAGCTCCTAACGCCCACCTACAGCAACCACTCAGCCACCAGCACTGTACCCTGTGAGTGTACACACATGCATGCACACACAAGCACACACATGTATACACACACAGAGGCCCCTTAGTGACAAGGTCTTTCACAAGGATCCCCAAAAAAGAGATGTGTTATATCCCAAATCTTAAGGGGATCCTTTGTATAGAGCACATTTTGCATTCCCATACGTAGGGTTCCCTTCTTTTTATTCCCCATAGACCCAGATGTGAACTCTGGTGCTGACAGAGAACTAGCTCCACGCCAGCTCCAGCGCTGTCCCCATCCTGCTCCACTTCCCACTGCCTAAGCACTCACCTAACCCGCCCTACGCCCTGTCCTTCCCTGTCAGCCAAAACCTCTTGTGCTTCCATAACCAATCCCTAGGTCATAAGCCTTGGGCTTCACTTTGATGTTCTGTTTGCAGGCAGATAACACCTATTTTTGTGTAGCATAAAAGATAATACAACAATTGCTACTGAACCCAATAATGCTGGAGAAGGAAGACTCATTTCTTCAGTTTGCCTTAAAGAAGGGAGTCCCACTACAGTGTGCTTTATGGTACGGTGAGGAAAATGAATATGATAGGAATGATCTTAAAATGACAGATGGGAATTTATTTCTTTTCCTCTGCTTCTTGCCTGCCATCTTATGGAGCCATTGAAATAGAAAGTCTAACGACAAAACAAAAGAAAGAGAGTCACTTTGGGCTCATACAATTCACCAGCTAGGGAAGTCAATCTTAAATGGAGAGTGCTCAAAGTTCTTCAACTACTTGGTAACATTTTAGATTCAAATTCAGATCTCCAGTACCAAGGCCCCCTTATCTTTCTAATCCCGTATTAGGAACTTTCTTATACATTATCCCACTTAATCTCCATGATTAAACTGGGACAGCTATACTATTTGAAACAAAATATATTGCTTTACCTTTTGTGCTCCAAATAATGTATTCACTGTAAAAAAAAATCTGATAAAAAGAAACATTTAAAAATATCTGTAATTCCTGCACCTAGAGGAAAACTATTTTATCATTTTGACATATGTGATATATACTATCTATCATCTTTTTCTATGCATATGTAATTTATAATATTGTCATTTTGAAGCTACCTTTTTAACAAGACATTAGTGAATATTTTTCCATGATATGAGATATAATTTTTTTCTACGTTATGATTGCTTGAAGTCGCATCATACATCATACACCATGATATATGTAACCTATTGTAAGAGACTAAAGATGTTTCCCATTTTTAGTTATTATGAAAATGCTTTGATCAACATTCTAATAGCAAAATCTTTGCACAAATACATGAGTATTCCTCTCAGATTTATTCCTACAAGTAGAATTTCTGGGTCATGGCACACGTAAAATTTTGAAACTTTTCTTCTGTATTGTCAAATAACCCTCTAGAAAAGTTGTAGCAATTTACATGGCCACAAGCGATATAAAAAAAAATACTAATTTCCTTACAACACTGTCAGTGATTTTATTTTCATCTTGGCCAATTTTTGGGGGGGAGAAAAGTTAACTTTCAATTGTTTAAAATGTGTACTTCTTGACATTTACCAAGGAAGTTAAATATATTGTTCATGGATTTACTGGCCATTTCCATTTTTTTCTGATGTGAAGGATGTCCATTTCTTTCATCTGTTTTCTATTAAGTTGTTCATCTTTTTCTTGTTGATTTCTAAATGCTTTTTTATTAAATCTTCCATCTGCATTATAAATATATTTAGGTTAACTCTCCCATAGGCACCAAAAATATGGTTACCTAGTATGCCTTTTAATATTTAGTATTTGATATATACATAAGCTTTCATAATACATTTTTACAGAATGAAATTATCATATTTTTTAAATGATTTCTGTACTTTTAAGCACACTTAGAAAAGCCTTCCAAGATTACTAAAAAATTACTCAATTATATTTTAGAATTGTAAAGTTTTATTTTCACATCTAAATCTTTACTTTGGGTGTGGTCTAAAGGAGAGATTTTATAAACTCTCTTAGCTAAATGGCCGGCCATTATTAAGCTATCTATTCTCCTCCTACTGGAAGTGCCACTGTTATCACACACAAAATTCTGTCATATATTGAGTTTATTTCTATTCCGTTTCCTTGATGTAGCACACAGGTCTCATCAGTTCCATGTCTTGCCTTTTCCATGTATTTTGCTATCCCACTGGGAAACCAATTCCTTTTCTACACAAAGTGAGCACTGGTCAGCTGTGTTTAGATCTCCTTGAAAAGCAAAGGATGAAAATAATAATTCACCACGGACACCATTTTAGACTTGGATATTTTTAATTTAAAGAGTGGCATTTCAAAGGAACTCCTTCCTAAAGAAATAGACTTTAGTCCTAGTGTTTTTGTTACTATAAGCCATTAGCAACTCGGCAGGGGTGGGGGCGGGAAGAGTCCTGTTAAAACACTTGTCTCTCTCCTTTTTAACCCGTGAGTTACATGAAGATCTAGTTAAAGGAAGGTGGGAGTTGGCCAGAACAGCAATGCTGTATGATTGTATAAAGCAGGGAATCATGACCTACCCACTGGGCCATCTTGTCTGCTGCCGCTCCTTTAACATGGTAGAGTAAGAACCCACTTACGCTCTTGGGTAGAGTAAATAGGCCTTTGACCCTTCTCCAAAGACCTCTATCACTCACTGTTTTGAATCTGTTTCTGGTCAACTCAGTTGGCCTGAATGCAGCTCTAATGAGGCTGAGGTCATGGGTTCAATACCAGTGTGGTCTAATTACCAATAAGTCAACTGTTTCAGGGGCCTCACCTTGTACTTCTCAACCAGGCCAGTCATTTTGCATATGCCCAGCTTTGGTCACACAGGGGACAGGGTGAGAGACCAGAGATAAATCAGAACAAATCTCCCACCAATCTGGGACGTGCACTCAATGATCTGCTATTGGCAGGTCAGTTGCAGGATTTTGGATATGAGCAACAAGACCACATTTTCATATCGGCACCATGGCCATCAGTAATTGGCAAATGCTCCTCTCAATCCTGTGGAGAGGCTGCCAAAGTCCCATCTCAAAGGGCTTATTATTCTAATTTAGAGGATAGAGGTTTTGAGGGGAGGGGATCTAGTGCTTTAATAGGAATGTTTTCAGTTACCACTGGTGTCCAGGAGAACTCAATCAGAAAATTAAATGGAGATGTAGCACTCCTTTTTAATTTCATTTTTATTATGAGGTAAATAAAAACATGTTAAAGATAATTTGGAGAACAAGGGAAAGAAGAAAACATCCAGTCTCACCAACACAATACATGTACAGCTAGACACTTTTTAGATTTATTACATATTCATTATTATTTTAGCACATTGCACAAATAATATTCAACAAAAGGAATAAACATTTTTAGATGAAATGAAAATCGCCTACCATCTCTAACAAAGGGACTAGTTTAAATTTTCCCCAGAAACTTCCAGTCCTGACCCACAGAAGCACCACGGCTTGAGTGACTCCTCATAAGTCCACGAAGGTGCTGGCCCACTAACGCGGTAGAAAGCCCATCATCAAACTCCACCAGGAAGCAAGAGACACCTTGGTATTCCCAATACCACTCACACTTCATGCACCAAAGAAGTTTCTAATAGCAAATATTCAGCACAAATATCATTTGGAAAACATCAAGAGGGGAAAAAAATCCTCCCTGCCTGATGTGAATTGGTGCTCCCCTTTGGAACGTACTGTAATTTCTCATGGAAACACTTTGTGAAAAGCCAGTCATATATCGTAGCCCCCAAATATGAGACCACAGGTCCCTCTAACCACACAAAACAGCTGTGCCCTCAGAGAAAAGGTCATCTGCTGCAGTTGTGTTTCTTTTTACTTTTAAAGAAATGTCAGACCATGTTTTATGCGGTCCTTATGACAGGGTGCTGTTTATTGTATCACCAAGCTGCCATAACTTCAGGACAAGGAAACTGCCATTATTTGGAGAGTATATATCTTTCTGACTTACAGGAAAGATGAAAATTAAGAACGGCCCTTTTTCGGAGTGGGTATAAGTATTCCTTGACAGTCTCTTACAATATTTCAAACATCTTCGTCAGATCCATAAAACCTGATGCTTGACTCCCTTAGCCCAGATGAGGCTGTGTTGGAGTGAAGATATTTATCCCAAGTGTGGTGCCAGGCTGCCCTTGGCAGATGTTTTGAACACGGACTTTAAACCAGCTTGCTTGGCGCCCCCCCAAGACACCAAGGCGTTCATCAAGAAATCACATGACAGGAGGAAATAATCACGAGAGCTAAGGTTGATCATCTGCTAGCTTCTGTGCTAAGCATTGCACATGCATTATTTCCATTTATCCTCACATCTATGAGACAGTCACTATTAGCATCTCTATAAGATATCTGCAATTAGATATCCTTATTACAGGTAAGAAAATTGACATATAAAGAATTCAAGTAAGGCCAGGCACAGTGGCCATGCCTGTAATCCTAAAGCTTTGAAGGGCCAAGGCAGGAGGATCACTTGAGGCCAGCAGTTGGAGATCAGCCTGGAGAACATAGTGAGACCCCATCTCTATAAAAAAAGAAAAAGACTTTAAAAATTAGCTGGGCATGGGGTGCATGCTTATAGTCCTAGCTGCTCAGGAGGCTGAGGTGGAAGGATTGTTTGAGCTCAGGAATTTGAGGTTGTGGTGAGCTATGATCATATCACTGCCCTCCAGCCTGGGCAACAGAGTGAGACTCTATCTCTGAAAAATAATAACAATTAACTAAAAATACAAGAAAATCAAGTAACTTGCTCCAAGTTCACCCTGCTGGAGACTGAGGGTGTTAGGATTCAAGCCCACAGGGCCTCATTCAAGCAACACATGTAATCAACATGTATGAATCACGTGATTTTTCCCAGGCATTGTGGTTCCACATAATCATAAGTGTCTTCACAGTCTTTCCATGTTGCTATTACTATCTAAATTGTCTCCAAGATGATAAGTCCCCTCCCCACTGTAACGCAACCATGTGACAGCTTGCGTTTGAAATCAGGTCTGCATGACCTCAAACTCCATAGTCCAAGGCCAAAGTTCTTGATCTGGCGAGTTTTCTAGAGATGAGAAGCAAAGGGAATGTGAAACATTTTTAAAAATCTGCTCCAGTTCTTTGTCGTCCTGGGTCAGGAGGCAGTGGGGTGGTGGGGGGATGTGATGATCTCACTTGCGAGGTCCGTTTAAGCCGAGATCGCTCCACTGCCCTCCAGCCTGGGCGATAGAGCAAGACTCCATCTCAAAAAATAAATTAATTAATTAATTAAATAAAATAAAATCCTTATCCAGTTCTGTTTCAGTGTGTTTTCATACTCTAGGGTAGGTGAAATTCTAGAAAGTCCAAGATCTTTCCAAAAACAGTTCGGATTTGGACCAGGCTCATGAGAGACCCGTGATTACTAAGGAAAGGTAACCCGTTAGTATGGGTTAATCCAGCAGTATTTTGCCCTGGTTGTGCAGCTAGCTAGGTGTGTCACAGGGCAGTCTCGACCAGGCCTCCAGCCAGCTAGAGCTCTCTGGTGGGATGGGGAAACCGTGAAGTTCAGATTGAGTAGGTGA
Organism: Colobus angolensis palliatus; assembly: GCF_000951035.1. Classification (NCBI taxonomy): domain Eukaryota; kingdom Metazoa; phylum Chordata; class Mammalia; order Primates; family Cercopithecidae; genus Colobus; species Colobus angolensis. Next base: position 1,451,010 of record NW_012119598.1, read on the forward strand.
GGTGGCTGTAAACTTTCTTCTGCTTAGAGAAAAGCAAGTCACAGGGGAGGCTGACGGCCCATGTACAAATTTAGTTTTTGTCATCCCACTTCATCTGCCACGCGCCCCCCACCCCATTCCCCTCTCATCCTGACCCCTCTCTTCTATCCCCTCCTCGGCCACCCTGAGAGCCACGTGGTGGGAGATTACTGGATAGGTGGGCTGGCTTCTAGCCCTCACTCTGACACTCGCTAGCTTTGTAACTTTAGACAAATTGTTTAACTTATGTCTTTCGACCTCAATTTCTTCATTTTTTTTTCAGCAGATTTGTATTAAATGCCAAACAAAATGCTCATATTTCATTAGTGACATGAAGAAGTTAGGCCAAATGGAAGCTTGAGTGCCTTCTAGGTTTGAAACGCTGTGACTCCCCCTCTTATATGACAATGTCCCTTTCCTTTTTTTCTTACCTTTTCCCTTCCTTCTCTACTTCCTTCTTCTGTGACTTGTGTTCCAGCACACCTCTAAGTCTCTCTCTGACACGGAAGCAGAGAAAGAAAGATGAAGGGGAAAGAAATTCATAGTTGTGTAGAATTTCTCTCTCTCTCTCTTTCTTTTTTCTGCTAACCCCATGGAGCTTTCCCTTAGCTTTTTGAGAGCATTTTCAGGGGCTAGAGACCTCTCTTCATTCATTGCTTCATTCAAGCAAGCATTTGGAGCACTCACAAGTGCCAGCATTTTGTTAGGCATGGTCATGACAGTGGCCAGCACAGGGATCTGGGAAATACGGGCCCACATTGGTTTGCAAACAGTGTTTTTTTTTTTTTTTTTGGGAGAACAAAGGATCCTCTACAAGGAGTACCTAAACCAAGCATGAAGACTACCTTAAAAGGGACAGTCTCAGAAGCCCACAGCAACAAAGCATGAAGGTTGCTAGAGGTTCTGGTTAGGCCCATTTGATTATTATAAAGGATACTCACTCACGTTAGTTTAAGTAAATGATGGAAGCAGCAGTAGAAAGGCTATACTTCTTCTATACAGAGGGTAGGATATTGTAGGTCCCCAAAATCAGGAGCTTAATAAAGTTAAGTCTCACCATGACTAGGTGGTTCTGGAATACATTTCAACAATTATTTAAAAAATATAAAAGAACTCCATGTCAGACATCTATAAAACTGTATTAGCACTTATCTGGGTTTTAGCCTAGATAAGTACCAGTGATAACCAGGAAGCAGATAGAAGTTTAAAGGTATATCAAGTGCAAGAAGACTAAGGAAGTTTTATGCATGGGGAAGAGACTGAATATTAATTGATCATAGATGAAAATAGAATTATTCAGCTCCAGCTCCAGTTTATATTTCCTTTTTTTTTTTTTTTTTTTTGAGGCAGAGTCTCACTCTATCGCCTAGGCTGGAGTGCAGTGGTGCAATCTCAGCTCACTGCAAGCTCCACCTCCCGGGGTCACACCATTCTCCTGCCTCAGGCTCCCAAGTAGCTGGGACTACAGGCACCCACCACCATGCCCGGGTAATTTTTTGTTGTTTTTTTAGTAGAGACGGGGTTTCACCGTGTTAGCCAGGATGGTCTCGATCTCCTGACCTCATGATCTGCCCGCCTCGGCCTCCCAAAGTGCTGGGATTATAGGCGTGAGCCACCATGCCCCACCCTTTCTATCTTATCTCAAGGCAATTGATCTTCATATTAGGAAAGATAATACAAACATTGTAAGAGAAAAGCCAAAGTTGGTTATTATGCTCTCAATGAGTTCAGATCTCCAGATCTACACCGGTTATACCGAAGGACAGGTGCAGTGGCTCATGCCTGTAAACCCTGGGGGAGGCCAAGGCAGGTGGATCACTTGAGCCCAGGAGTTCGAGACCAGCGTGGGCAACATGGTGAAACCCTGTCTCTACAACAAAATACAAAATAATTAGTTGGGCATGGTGGGGTGTTCCTATAGTCCCAGCTACCAGGAAAGCTGAGGTGGGAGGATCACCTGAGCCTGGAAGGTTAAGGCTGCAGTGATTCATGATGGCACCAGTGCACTCCAGTCTAGGTGACAGAGTAAGACGCTGTCTCAAAAATAAATAAACAAACAAACAAACAAACCCATTATACAACCAAAGTCTTGAAGAAATAATGAAAGGTGAAATGCTACAGATACTTTCTGAACAACTGTGGAGAATGAGGGAAGTCTCCGTAGGCTGGAGAGGATTAAATGTGTTCCCACTTTTCAAGAAAAGATGGGGAAAAAAAGATTCTATCAACTAAAGACTAACAGACTAAAGGAATGGATTGTTGATACATTTTGAAAGGAAAACAGTGATCACCAAGAGTCAGAATGGGTTCACTAAGAATAAATCATGCCAGTCTAACCTCCACTCTGCTTTTGGCACAGAGAATTGCAAAACACATAAGTTACACCTCGGCAAGGCATTGGACAGAGTTTCTCATTAGATTCTTCTGGACCAGATTCAGAAATTTGAGCTCAATGCTGGTACCATTAGATACATTAGCAAACACTTGGATGGCTCTCCTCAAAGAGTTTGATTAATAAATGACTGTCAACCTGAAGGGAGGTTTTTATATTGTGCCATAGAACTATCTGTCCTTGGCCTCCTCCGCGAAACATTTGCAGGGACTTACATGAGGACAATGACGGTATGTTCATTAAATCAGCGGATGACAGGAAACTAGGAGGGATAGATAACAGATTTCAGGCCTCAAATCTGCTTAAACAATCTGAGATGGGCCAACATTCATAAATTTGCAATGCAAGGATCTGCCCTACTTCACAATGACAAATACCCCTTCAGCTCCTTGAAAGACCAGATAGGGTGAAGCCAGGAAAAATTCTTCTGAGTGATTAAAAACCCGATTTCCACCATTTTCTGTGATCAGGCCACCAGAAACAATGTGTCTTCCAGTCTCTTCTTGGCCAGTCTTGTTTTGTGGTCAGCAGAACATGCAGAACGCCTCTTATCTCATCCCTGGGCTCTTGTTAGGACTCGCCCCCAGGATGACTCCTCCATCCCTTGTCTTGGCACCCTGCTCCCCAGGAAGAAGTTTCCAAGTCTCGACCCATAGTTACAGCCTGCAGCACTTTGCTCCCCTTCTTGGTGAGGAAGCCACAAGGCCAATTCTTTTGGTTTTGTTTGGTGATGGGGTCTCACTCTATTGTGAGTGCAGTGGCGTGATCATAGCTCACTGCAGCCTCCAACTCTTGGGCTACAGGGATTCTCCTGCCTTAGCCTCCTCTGACTACAGGTGTGCACAACCACACCTGGCCAATTTTTAAAAATACTTTTTTGTAGAGACAGTGTCGTACTATGTTGCCCAGGCTGGTTTTGCACTCCTGGGCTCAAGCAATCCTCCCGCTTTGGCTTCTCAAAGTGCTGGGACTACAGGTGTGAGCCATTGTGCCCAGTGACTGAGACCTTTAGATGACATGAGAGATCAAGCTGAGCCTGCTGGACAGAGGATATTGCAGATTCTCACGACAAACCCAAGACGTCACTGAGGACAGAAGCCCTCTTCAGTCCCATCAATACGCAAATTTCAAAAACTGGCCTAGCACTCAGCTTGATCTCCGTGGTCATCTAAAGGTTTCAGCAGCTGGGCGTGGTGGCTTATGCTTGTTATCCCAGCTACTCGGAGGCTGAGAGGATTACTTGAGCTGAGGAGCTGGAGACTGCAGTGAGCCATGAGTGCACCACTGCACTCCAGCCTGTGCCACAAAGCAAGATCCCATCTCTTTAAAAAGTACAATACCATAAAATAATAATAAAAATAAAGGTCTCAGCCAACGATGCTTTGCGCCTTAAGGCCTTGATACTAAGGCCCCTGTGGTATGTTTGTTGGGTTCGAATACCAGTAATAAAAAAGTGGAACAGTAGTAGCTTATGCAAAATCCCATATGATCTTAAGCTCCCCTATCAGAAATAGTGAGTTCATTAACAAATTGAAATTTCCTTGGAGAAGAGTGGCTAGCATAGTTCAGAGGCTTGAAGCCAATTAAATAAAATAAAAGTTGAAAAGTTTACATTTTTAACTTTGAAGAGATTATAATAGTTATCCACACATTTTAGGTCTGGCATGTGAGGAAGGATTGGCACTATTCTATGAGACAAAGCAAACATCAATAGGTGAAATCTACAGGTAATCAGATTTCTTACAGCAATCTGTAAGAATTAGAACTGTCCAATACCGGCCTGGGCTACTTTAGGACCTTCTGAATTCCCTGCTGTTTAGGTGCTCAAAAAGAGAGGGCTATCTGTAACGTTACAGTTGAAATGTATGAACCAGTGTGCATTAACTAGAAAATCTTCAAGGCCCCTTAGACCGTAGACCTGTGATTTTATAATTATACATCTGATTTAACTTGGGCTATTATTTCCTAATTCTCCTCGTCTACCATTCCAAGAATATATTCTGAAGAAGATACATGATGTCTCTTTTTAGGTTTGCAAAGCCAGACAGAGAAAAAACAGGGAAGACCAAGATTAATTATTCTTTGAAGATACAGCTGGTAAATATCTGCTGGGGTCTCCAAAATTCTCCTCATCGTTTGTAACAACCCTAGTCCACATCCTAACTCCCTTGAGTTGTTTGAAATATGACCTCAATCCTGTCCTCTTATCAGACTCTGGACAACAGGTCAGTGTCTCTCCCAAGCCTTCCTCTTCGCAGATGGGAACCACTCCAGGACACTGTGGCCAAGTGTGGTGGAGGAGCCTGCTTTACTCAGTCACTGAAACCCACACCAATGACCCGACTGGCTCTGCTTTGTCACAGCCTAAGAAGGGGAACAGACAAAGGAGGGAGTGAGGACGTGGATGATATGAAGCAGGCTCATTCATTTCCCTGTGTCAGCCCATGGCCATTCAACCACTGGGCTTTCACATATGGGCCTGTCTCTCTGGCCAAACAGCCTCAAGGTGACTCCCTGCTTCTCCCCTATTCCTCTAGGCCATCCTTCCCAAATGACAGGATGTCTGCATCAGTAGCATCTCTATCCAAAACCACACAGCTCTCACCTGGAAGAGGAAGATCTAGTTCAGACAACTACCTTCAGACAGGGAAGGGATGCTTATCTTAAGTGTTAGTGTTATCATCTTGATAGCAACAGGGGGCAGCCAAATGCCTAGGCAGTTAGGGATGGGTACCTGGTGAAACCCCACTTCCAGGATGAAGACAGTTTAAAGCCTGAAACCCAAGCTGCAAGTTAAATCCTAAGACAGGATTGAGAACTTGTCTTCCCATTTGGCATGCTTTCCTCTGATTGATCCCAACCCTTCACCTATTTTATACATGCCTACCCTTTCTTAATTGGTTTTCTACACTGCTGTGCCCACCTTTGAGTGGTGTCTTCACTTTAACCTTTCTTGCATACTCACAAACCAATCAGCACATGCTCCCCATCCTGTACCTATAAAGACTCCAGACTCAGTCAGTAGAGGAGGAGATGACCTGACTTAGGAGAAGAGACAACCTGACTTTGGGAAAGATAACCTGCTCTTCTCATTTCTTCTCCAGCTCCCCTCTCTGGACTCTAGACTCAGTCAGTAGAGGAAGAGAAGGCCTGACTTAGGAGAAGATGACCTGCCCTTCCCATTCCCTCTCCAGCTCCCCTCTCCGCTGAGTTGTTTTCATCTCTCAATAAAATTATCTGCCCTCACCATCCTTCAATCATCAGTGTGACCTCACTCTTCTTGGACACCAGACAAGAGCTCAGGACCCACCAACTGTGGGTACCCCAAAAGGCTGTCACACTGGCTCTTTGCCCTTGCCAGTGGAGGGCAGCCACCCCCCATGACAAGGCAAGTGGCCAATTGAGCTGCTAACATGCCACTGTCCAGGGATGGTAGAACTAAGAGAGCATTGTAAACACCCCCTTTGGGGCTTCAGGGTCACAGGCACCCTCACCTGGGCGCTACTACATTCCCCTTGAGGCGTACACCTGGTCTGGCCAGGGGCCCCACACAGAGCTTGCTTCTGTGTCGGAAGCAGCCAGCTAGGTCCCACACTCGTTCACCCACATGCTCCCTCCCACAATGAACTGAGCACGGTGGGCCAAGCAAACAGGGCACCCCTGCTGTGAGTCCAACAAAGGGGCCAAGAAAAATCCTACATCAATCTCTACTTCCTCAAACTTACAATTTCAATACTTGAAGATACTTCCTTTAACAAGCCAGGATAAAGAATATGGAATATTCAGCTAATCTCAGAGCATGCTCTAGAGAGAGCCGAAGGCGAAGGGAGGTGAAATTAGGTGATCCTAAGAGATCCTTTCAGACCTAGATTTTGGCACTATGATTTTTACTTTTTCTAAATGTCAACACATAGATAATATGGTATAGGCCACAGGATCTGAGATACAGTGCAAAAGGAGGTGAGGAAGTAGGGAAGAAATACCTATAGGCTGGAAAGTCATAGTTCTCACAGACTAGAGAATTTTCTAACTCGGAAATTACTGACCAGGCCAAGTACAGTGGCCCATGACTGTAATCCCAGCATTTTGGGAGGCCAAAGCAGGTGGATTGCTTGAGCCCAAGAGTTCATGACCAGCTTGGGCAACACAGTGAGACCCTGTCTCTACAAAAATTACAAAAACTAGTTGGATGTAATGGTGTGTACCTGTGGTGCATGGGAAGCTGAGGCAGGAGGAGCCCTTGAGCTCTGGAAGTCAAGGCTGCAGTTAGCTGTGGTCACGCTACTGCACTCTAGTCTGGGCAGCAGAGTAAGACCTGGTCTCAAGAAAAAAAAAAAAAAAGAAAAAAGAAATTACTGACCCTCAACAGCCACCTCTCCCCGTCTTGGTTTTCTGGATTTTCAGCTAACAATAGATGGAGAGCAGCCCATCTGAAGAGAGCAGGATGTGGCAAGGAAGAGATGTTAAAGGAAGACCCAGAGTCTAGAAAGATATTGGATAATGATTAAAAGCATATACAAAAGTAATAAAAGTCAACCGACAGAGACCATTTAGTGCTGGAGCAAACAGCTCTTCGCAGCTCAATAGACCCTGAGGGCCCAGAACAATGACTGATGCACGTAATAAGGACAGCACAGCATCATTTTCAGAGTTAAATATCTTCTGTGTTCTTAGTTAATGAAAGCAGAAAAGCAAATACTCATTAGATGCTTTAAAGGTTTTGTTCTTAAGTTTTGCTGTTTAAAATGGAATGCATTCAGTTATCTGGAAGATTCTCTGACCCAGAATCCCTCATTTTCTAATGATGTCTGACAAATGAGTGTGCCAGGGAGCCCCAGAATGCTCAAAGTTCTGCCATTTAAACTGCCTCCTTTTGGGGGAGGGAAGTAAACCCCAAGAGGGGTTTTTCCCTACATGGTTTGCCTTACTCTTGCATGTGTATTCTCAGTTAAGTAAACCCACATGGGCCACATGGGACCACAGATCAATGGAACCACAAGCAACCCATTCTCTAGGCATGAGGAGCACTGGGGTGGATTGGGAGGTAAACATTGCTCAATGGAAATACTCTAGGTTGAATGGTAGCAACCTGATCCAACTAAATACTGTCTTTTGGGGAGAGTAAATGCTATGAAATAAATAGAAGGTGGGCTGATCAAGCTTGGCCCCTTGTTCCAAAGCTGCTGTTTATGCTGAATAATGTCACTTAGAATGGTTAACAAGCCCACTAGCTCTTTTTAAGGGACTTCAGCACCCATAGTCCCCAAGAGATGAAAGATGTTTATTGAGCAAGAGAGTCTTTTATGGGACCACAAATGCCACCTGATCCAATACTGGCCAATCTATAGACTGGTCCCCAACCAGTAAGGTGGCATGGCATAAAACATTCTACCCCATAGGTAATTTGCTAGGTCAATCTTTCTCTCCCATCAGTTTTTGAATAAAGGCCAGGCACAGTGGCCCATACCTCTAATTCCAGCACTTTGAGAGACAGAACTGGGAGGACTGCTTGAGCCCAAGAGTTCAAAACTAGCCTGGGCAACACAATGAGACCCCCATCTCTATAAAACATAAAAATTTAAACATTAGCTGGGTTTGACTGCATGCACCTGTGATCTCAGCTACTTATGAGGCTGAGGCGGGAGGGTCACTTGAGCCCAGGGGGCTGAGGCTGCAGTGACCTATGATAACCCCACTGTACTCTAGCCTGGGTGACAGAGTGAGATACTGTCTTAAAAAAAAAAGAAAAAAAAGAACTACAACAAGAAATGATGGAGAGACTGAACCAGTGTGCTTGGGGTACACTATCTATAAAGAAATATGTTTGGGTGAGGGAGAAGGGAAAAATGGAGGAAGATGAACAAGATGGAGCAGTGCCTGTTGTTTCCGGGTTCTTCATCACCAACTTACCCGTGTGTGGGAAAATACAGCCCGCCCCGGGAAGATGCAGATCAACCGAGCATGCACCAGGTGACCTCAATCCGAAGAGATTGAAACTTACCCAGCCACGCCTATGGAGACGCCCCTATCACGCCCTTGTCCCGCCCACTGTCCTCCCCCTTCCAGTACCAATGCATAAAAGTCAGCTGCCGGCAGGAGCTGGTGTGACTTCTTCGGCCCCCACATTCGTGGACCGGGGAACCTCACCCGAGAGCGCTGGCGTGACTTCCGTGGCCCCATACCTGAGGACCGGAGAGCTTTGCCCGAGAGTGTGTGCATATTTGCAATAAAAGGGCTGCCGCTTTCTTATGTACTTTGGCCTCATGTTTAACTACTTAGCTCTCCTAAATTAAGTTACATTAAATTAAATTAAGACAGGTGGTGCCGAAACCCGGGAGGAGACCCCTCCTCAGGGTCCCCCAAGGTCCGAGGAGCCTCCTCCTTCCATGCCCCGAATGGACCAGGACCTAGACATCGCTTTCCACACCTCCAAGCCTCCTAGGGGTGAGTATCTCTTGCCTCCCTCTCATACTCCTTGGCCAGAAGTCCTGCACAGGCCCAAGGCTTTTGGTCACCAGGTGACCCACAGGAGAGTTCCCAAAGGTAG
>NW_012119598.1:1460016-1460415 GCF_000951035.1 Colobus angolensis palliatus
TTGCCTCCCTCTCATACTCCTTGGCCAGAAGTCCTGCACAGGCCCAAGGCTTTTGGTCACCAGGTGACCCACAGGAGAGTTCCCAAAGGTAGAGATGTCTGCCCAAAGGAACTCCATTCCAGTCCGCGTGAGACCCATCCAGGACGGAGACCTCCACCTGGAGGTAATCTCCATTCTGGCTCCAGGAGCCATCCGGTCTCTAGTGGCTCCAAAGGACGCTTTGTAGCCAGATAGAGTTCAGTTTCCACCTTCCGCGAGAGAGAGAGGCAATGGGAAATTCCCAATCCAAAATACCAAGAGTCATCCCTTTAGGGTGTCTTCTGGCCAATCTCAAAACTTTACAATTAGAACAAGATCTTAAACGAAAGTGACTAATTTTCCTCTCCACAGTGGCATGGC